>NC_087513.1:4395125-4719043 GCF_963921805.1 Phalacrocorax carbo | reverse complement strand
GGGTGATACAGGCACCCAAAGTGAAAGTCACTCAAGGGAATTTAGATCTCTGTTCCCTACTGTATGGTCTGTGGGATATGAGGAGTCAGGGGGCAGAGACAGGGACTCCAGCCATCACTGCTGGTATTCAGTGTTGCTCTTGAAATCTGCAGGAAGGCCCTGAGGTGTGTTGAGTAATGCTCATGTGCAGGTCTCCACCAGCTATATAAACAGATCTTTGCAGGATCAGGACCTGCCTTTTTGGCTGGGAGATGCCTTTGAGGGGGTGAAGAAAAGTTCATACCCTTCAGCTACAGCTGCTGGTTCCTCTCCGTCTTGGTGATGCTGATCCTCAGATTATGAACTCTTTTTGCATGCAGAGTTTGCATGCAACAAAGGGGAGAAAGCTGGAAATATTCCCTCTGACCTCTAGAAAATGAGCGTTTGATGACATTAGGAAAGCAGCATCTCAAATCCAGAAATACTTCCCCTCCCCCATAGTTGGCCATCATTCAGTCAATTGCCATCTTTACTGTATCAGGCATGCATCCTTTTCCATTCACCGAAACACAAAAGCATAAATCCCACTAAAAGCAGCTGTCCTCAACGCAGTTCGTTCACCGACTAGGAGCAGGAGCTCATTTCTTCCTCTCTCCTTAACCACGACTGATTAAGGATATTAAGGAGTTTATTACTTCCGAATATCATCTGGGAATGATTTCCATATGTTGCATTATTCTCCAGGGTGGGCAAAGCTTCCCTGTGCCAGCAAAGCAGGGTGTGGTACTGCTGACTGTCAATTGCACCGTGTTTAGTGTTTTACTGGAGGACAGGTTACAGGTGGCCCTTTATAGAAAGATACATTTCATCCTTAGTTTTCAGACAACTTATAGTATCCTTTCTGCTGGGAAATTAAGCAGACACTCTCCGTATCCATTGCAGCTGCTTCTAGTGTTAAATTAAACTGCTGCTATTACAGTGAGCAGTTGCTGGAGCTGAGTTGTGTTGTTCCTTGTTTATGGCTATGGATGTGAGCCAAATGGCCATCCTGTAGTGGCAAACGCTGGAGATATGACCTGGAAAACAGATGTTTGGGCCAAAGCCAAAGTGGTTTCAGGAAAGACAGTGAGAGAGAAGCAGGAAAGCAGTTATCTATCTGATTTATTGGACAGGGTGAAGAAATGCACCCCAGGACAGAGTGCTCACGCAAGGCTGGTATAACAGTAAACTCTGATTTTAGCTAGCTTTTAGCCAGACTTTGCAAGGGTTATATGGGCAGCTGTTGATCTGCTAGTGCTTACACTAGGTGTGCCAGACCTACATGCTTTGCAGCTGGGCAGAAAACTCTCGCCTGTTTGCTGGTGGCGGCAGAACATCTCATGCAATAGACTGGTTTATGTGAAGTCCCAGCATACATCTTTTTTTAGATCTGATACAATGCTGGGGATTTTTTGAAATCTAATGGCTTGAAGAAACTGATCAAAAACAGATTTCTGCAGTGGAGGTACTCTGTGTGAACAGGTCATCCCCAGGCATTCCCCTTAGCTCTGAAAGGAGAGAAACAGGTTCATCACATGCTAGTGGAGGGGTCTAAAATGGGTCCTGCTCATGATCTGAGGGTGCTGGTTTCTCTCTGTTCCTCTCTCAGGAGCCCAGGTAACTCCCTCACATGGAGACGCTGGTGCTGTAGACATCTAGGAATAGGTGAGATCTGTCCCTCCCGTGTTTTCACAGAATCACAGGCTGATTGAGCTTGGAAGAGACCTCTGGAGGTCACCTTGTCCAACTCTCCTGCTAAAGCAAGGCCACATAGAGCAGGTTGCCCAGGACCATGTCCAGACAGCTTTTTAATATCTCCAAGGATGGAGACTCCACAACCTTTCTGGGAAACCTGTTCATGATGTGCTTGACTGCACAGAGCCAAAATCAAGTATTGCACTGGAGGGGAGGGAGGGGGTGTCCAGCATTTAAGACTAAGAAAAGTTTTAAATGTCTCTGATCAGGGAGCAGATCCATAGATCTGAACAGGTATCTTGTAGCAGATCCAGCGAGTGATTTTTGGAGCAGTGATGTGAGTATTTAGCAGGACAAGATGCTTTGACAGTTTTAACTAAATTACATTGATTTCATTGAACTGTGATGAATGCCAGGCTCAAACTTTTAGCCCTAATTTTGTTTCTTTAGTACTTGAGCCAATAGCGTTACTACATTTTAGTGCTGAGGCGTAATCAAAAAACTTTTGGCTTCCTTTAGCAACAGTCATGTTCTTAGATGCCCAACTTGTTGACTAGTAATTCGGGCTAGTACCCTGAGTTTTTCAAGGTGAGTTTTGAAAGTCTGGGTAAGGGAGGCCCTCCCTGCACTTCCTCCTGCTCCCATCCATGGAACAATAGGTTCTAAAATCCAAGGGTGTGGGAATTGGGGATTTGGAAGAGGATACATAATCTTCTCTTGCCCACCAGTCACCAGAAGTATTAGAGGAGTATGGTTGGAGGCAGAGAGAATACATCTCTGTTCACACACAGAGTCGTGATGCAGAGGTTTTGACTTTGGCCTTAGTCTTTGGCTCTCGTTAGCTTTCCACAGTGATGCTGCATTGCACAGACTGAACATGCAACTACTTGTATTTCTCTCCTGCTGCCAGAGACCCTTTGATTTGTTTTTCCTTTTGTCTTTAGATTAAGTAGGCTTCTTGTTTTTTGAAACAAAGGAAATGGCTACATAATTGCATCAAACAGAGGGGGGAAATATATAGACATATATTTCTTCCTGTTAAAGAGATTTTTTTCTACTTAATTTGATCAGATTTCTCTGCTTCTGTCAGTCCAGGCAGAAATTTTAGCCTTTTTGTGCCTCAGACCACTCATAAACCTTTCCCTGTAGCATTGTGCAATGCCACAGATGCCCCTCCTTACAGAGCTACCTGTGCCTGAATATCTAAATGCAAGTGGCTTTCCAGACCAAGTTCATCAGGCACTTGGATAATGTGTTTGTGAAACACCCTTCAGAAAGATGCTGCCCTCATCCAGAGGAGAACAGGATTGTCCTAATCTCCTGCATCCAGCCCCAGGTGGTGCTTTGGCTTTCCCACTACTTTCTCTAAAACTGCAAAAATGCTGATGTTTTCCCAGTTGAGGGCAATGCCACATGCAGAGGTCCTTGGACAGTCTTCAGAGGAGGTCTGGTAGCTGCTGGTGGCCTATGATCTGTGCATTCCTAGGGATACACAGTAGATATGAGTCACGGGATTTTTTTTCTCTCTTTCTGTTCTATCCTGTCTTCCCCAGAAACCCGAGAGGGTTTATGAGTCTTTGCTGTGTTCCTGAAAAACCAGCCAGGCTGTTAGCTAACCTACTATGCTCAAATGGGAAGGAGGGTCTTCCTATACTGGCTGTTGTATAGATTGGCCTTGTGTAGGGTAATAAATTTAGGGAAACATTCTGGGAAGCCTCCTCTGCTGAAATCTCTATCAGAGTATAGCTGCAGTTGGCTACACGGGCCGTCTGTTTGCCAAAGTGTCAGAAAGTGTTGCAGTGTGAGCGGCCAGTACTTGTGAATATTCGGGCCAGAATAGTTGGCTTTTCAGTCCCAGTTCTAACTGTAGCTGTTTGTCTTCGTTTTATAAAACAGAAAGAAGGAAAAGATCTCACCATATCCAGGACACAAGCAAAAAACCAACCTGCTGCAACCTGGCCACACACTAACAGAAAGTTGTTCTGAGTTTTACAGTTGCCCTAGAATTTTGCACGGGGGCTGATGGAAACTCATCACTCCACACTGCTGGGTAAGAGAGAAGACACTCAAGCAAAGGGCTACGTCTTCGTTTTTCAAGTTTTCCCCTCTCCTTGATGGTCTTGCCTCCTGTCTCTTTGAACAGAGAGTCCAAGTTTTAAAGTCATCCCAGCCAGAGGAGCAGTTGTCCTCGTTCTTTCAGCTGAGAAAATCCTTTCCATGTTGTCCACAACTGTGATGAAAAGAGACGACCCTTTTGCCAGAGACTGAACTTGTCTGTCAGGAAAATACCATTTACAGGTAAGAAAATGCCATTCCCAGTGAAGAATCTAGATCTTTTTATGTGTGAGGGTAGGGAAGCTGCCCTTGGGATAGAGCATTTTAGGTGTAAAAAGGAGAAGAGACGTGGGCTGCATCCCACACCATAAGTCATTCAACTTTTTGCTGTTGCAGTTGAACAATATATTGTTGTCAATATATTTGACGGGTAACAGCTGGTGATAGGACTCATGTTGTTTAACGTTGGTGGTCCAAGACGTAGACATCTGCTGTTGAGTTCTAAGTGCCTCCTGCTCCCCATTGAGTAGAATGGGAACCAGGAATGACAAGCTCAGAAGTTGACACAAAAGCGGGGTGGAAAATCCCGGTCCTTGGGCCCAGATGGCACAATGAAGGACACCAGCTACAGCAGTTAATTTCTGTTTTCACTAAATTTTCCCTCTGGAAGCTCTGGAAGAGCCTACAGAGAAGACCAACCTAAAGGCTTTGTTGTGTTTCATGGCATCTTGTTTTTATATGTTTCTGTTTTCAGCTGCTTAAAATTATCCTGAGATCCATTTTTTTTTCTCCACTCTACACTGTGTGGTTCGTATGAGCTGAATTTTCTCTTTATAGCTTCACTTATGGATATGGGTCAGCATGCAGGCAGTTGAATGCCCGGATCATTTCCATGCTGTATATAAATAGTATGCAGTTATTTCACAGTTTCATATTCAGCTTGCAGGCTTCCAACAGCCTTGTATTCCCGAAACCCTTTCTATTCTCATAGCATTTGGGTTCTTGAACATGTGACTCAACATAAATTACAGCAGAGGTTATCCCAGCCAAGAAAGTCCCGATTTGGCTTCTGTGTATTGTCAGTCTCGTTCCTGATGGTTGGCGTCAAGTCAGTAGTACTCAAAGCTGCTGTTGCGGGTCTTTCCAGCCCTGCGATGGGTTCAGCTACGCCATTAAGCCGACAGCTGAGTTACGCTACCTTACGCACGTTAAACAGCACTCGTTCAGTCCATCATCTTGCTAGTCAGCGGAGGAAGTCAGAGAGTCTCCAGCTGGATGGATAACTAACGGCCGGCGCAACCCTGTCCGACGGAGATAAGAGGCTGGTTAAAACCCAAGGGAATTTTTAGACTCTTCCCAAATATCGCCTGTCTTTTGTTTGACACAGGACTTGTCATGTCTCCCTTTCTGCGTATTGGTTTATCCAACTACGACAGTGGCCCTTACCTGCCATCCCAGGGGGAGGTGATTAACCCTTACTGTGCTGTGATGGTTAAAGAAGCCGTGGAGTCAGGTAAGTGGGGAGGTCTTAAGTATGTGTGTGAGCTTTTATAAGACGTGTACGCCTTACTATGTCACCACTGGTGTGTAGGAAGCACATTGGTAAATCTTTATAAGGGCTTGTGAAGGGCCTTCTGTGTCTCAGCACAGTGTAAGTTTGGGTTTGGCAAGGCCTGCAATGCAATCTGGTTTTATGATGATGCCTAACAAGTCTATGTCTTCTATTTAAGGTTATTATCAACTGAATTACAAGTCCTAGCATGTCACAGAGCAGATGAGCTGAGCCGTATTGGGTTTCACTTTTACATGAGCAGTTGTTGGTTTGTCAGTGGGACAAATGAAGTCTGGGTGTCCTGGAAATGTCCTGGGAGGGCTGTCTCTGGTTATCACATTTTTTTGAGGAACTGACAGGTCCAGCAACTTCCACCATTTTAAAAAAATAACCCTCAAACAGCCCCAGTCTTTGCAGAGAGAGTTAATTTCTCTGTGTAATTGCTGTACTATGTAAAATGTTTGAAAGGGAAACCCCCTGCTATGCTGTTTTCTGTGTCTGGATATATGGATTGTTGCATGCTTTTCCTGATTGAACAACATCAATGAGTCTTCATTGGGAAAACGTTTCTTATATGTCTTATGCATGAAAATAATCCCTGTAAAGGGGTGAAAAGTTCTTCAGTTCTGCTTTTCAAGAATCATGAAGATCAAGACCTTCAGTGTTAGAGAATTCCTCATATTGGCTGTTATTTATCTTAAGTCTTTGATAAATTCCTAACTTGACTCCTGTGATTCTTTGAAAAATTAAGCCAACTCAGAAATCCCTTTTTATTCCTTGAGAAACCCTATTACTCTAACCTCTAGAGGATGTTAAATTAGTTTTAAAAATGATAAATTTTAGAATTTTTAACCAACACATTTCACTTTTTGTTTGCATGTTTATTTGGTTTTTTTAAAAGTCAGAATTTATCACATTGAACTTTGTCTTGGCTTAAATTATACTTTAAATGATGTGGAAGATGTGGTAACTGGTAAATTCGAAAGGACAGAAAATACTGCATGACAAGATATCTCGAAGATCTCACTTTTTACTGAAAATATGTCTTATTTCAGGTTTCTGCAGGGCTTGGCTGTTTGCTTTAATGAGTTCTTTGAAAGCCATAGCTCAAATTGAAGGCTCTTGTCAGTTCAAAAGTGAATAAAACCAGTTTGGTCAGCACAGACCTATATTTATTTGTCTTACACAGAGCTGAAAGTGTTTTGTGGCATCTAATAAACAAAAATGTACTAATTAAGGGATATAATTTTTGTGCTCCTGAGAGTCAATAATAATATTATTATTATTATTATTATTATTATTATTATTATTATTATTATTATTATTATTATTAACAACAATAACAATAATAATAATAATGAAAGAAGAGGAATAATTCTACCAACAAGATATACAAAAATGTGTTTGGGGGAACTCTTCTCCTGAGTTCTGAATATAGGAGAAATTATGTCCTTCTATTAGAAGATTTCTGTTTGCTGGGGTGTAACTGCACTCATCTAGCCATTGCTCAGAGCATGGTGGGCAGCCAGAGGGACTCCTCGTCATGTCAGTGGTAGGAACAGGAAACTCCCGAGATTGATTCACCTCAGACTCCCCTCTTAGGGCAGGTTGAATCACCCTTGAGAGGTATTAATCTGCTGCTGGTGGAAGGTGTCTAAATGTATAGATGGCTGACCTTACCTTAAGGTGACTAAGGCAAGATGAGGTCATGGTGGGATCCATCTCCCCAGTAATTCCAGTCTTCTGAAAGGATATTCATATCTGAGCAAGGCAACCACTTTTGCATTATAGCCCAGGGGAACAAACAGGGATGTCCATGATTGTATTCATCTCATCTTGAGGAATACGTCCATAATGGATCTGATGAATGACACCCTAGAAAAGCCCAGTTCTCTCCACTGACTCCAAGGGCAGTTTAGTCAGTCCACCCAGAGGCCCACGTCTGACATTCAGTGCGATAAGCCTGACTCTAAATGCCAGAAATGCTCTCAGCATGACTATCCTGAGGAGCTGTCATGCTCAAACAGGCTTAGAGATGGCAAAAGGTGATGAAGGTCTTGGGACAAACATTGGCTGAGTATATCTGAAATAGCTGCATCCCTGCTTTGTGACTTTTTTGATCATAGTTTGCTCTCCAGCGCCCTGGTTTCACAAAGCGCTTGATACTCAGTGGTAATAGGATTGAAAAATAATTTCCATTGATGCCCTGATATGCCAGTTTTGGCTAAAGTGGCATGTCCAAGGAGCAGGAGTGAATCAGCTGCAAAGCTGGTAACAGATGCAAACAAACCTGGCTCCCAGCCTTGTGCTCTGACACATGGCCATTATTGCTATACATGATTGCTATATAGCGGCGAGTGCAGAATGCAGGGTAGGACGTGCCTAAACCCCGAGCTGAATCCAGGATAGCTCCAGTACCAAATCCCTGCAAAATCTCTTCTGGAACTGTTTTGGTAGACGACTCTGCTCTGACTTTTGCAATTTCCTATTATGGATCAGATATATAGCATGTGTAGCATTAGCAAAGCGTGAGGAAGTGGGTTTTGTTATTTTTGGGGGGGGGAGGGGTCTTCTTTTGCAAATGGAGCACTGGTAGATGATAGATGTGTTTGGTTCCCTCAAAAAGGAAGCCTGAGTCTACCTTCCGATTCATGCTAAAGGCTGTCCCTTGTCAACGAGCCATGACGAGTGAATCATTGGCACAGAGGAACCCAAGGGTCTGGGGGTAACGCACATCATCTGTGGACATAAGGGTGTCACAACAACGGCACCGTAAGAAATTTCAGAAGCTCAAGAAAGATATTGGGAACCTTTTTTTTCCACTTGTTCATTTTGTGTAAGAGATCCTGGTATTTTATGATATAAGCTTAAAAAAAACCCAACCAACCGAAAAAAAAAAAAAGCCAAAAAAAAAACCCCAAGCACCTCCATGTAGTTAAAAGTGTTATAGCAATTTGTTACTGAAGAAAAGCCGTTTCAGAGATCATAGGCAGCCCTGAGGTTAAAAAAAATCTGCCTTTTAAAAATGGCTTCTGCCTTCACGAGCCACCCGGCCCGGTGCCATTTTACCACCTGTCTTGGTGACATTTGCTTCATGAAAGATCCTGCTCCATGTCTGAGCTCAGCAAGCCTCCAGGAAAAGTGCTCCCAGCTACAGTGGGAGCTGCTGCCCAGGAAAGACAAATGCTACTTTATTTTTCAGGAACCCAGGGTTAGATTAATCCCTGGCAGAATTCCACAGACGTCAGTGGGGACGCACCGGGGATGACTGGCTGATCCCATATATTGGCCGGTTCATTCACATTCCAGGGCTTGTTTATTTAAGCCGTATGTTTTGGAGTGCAACGCAAATAAAAGCACTTGTTTTGCAAGTGCTGTGTCTCACATCCGTGGAGTTTCACTGATGTAGCAAATAAATAAGGGTCCTTAATGAGATTTCTGTTCTCCATGATGCTGGGAAGTTTATATCTCATTCGTATGTCTTGCCTTGTCTGCTTTTGTTGAAAGGGGGCGTTGAATATATATTTGCAAGCTTGAAGGGAATGAGTTAAGGCTGCAGACAATGAGATCAGTATATGATTGCCTAAATCTGCATATGTGAAAAGCCAGCCTCACTTAGCTGATAGAGATGGATTCACCTTAGATTGAGGTGCTCTAAACTTTGCGGAAACTGAATTTAAATTTAAGATTTAGCTGCACAACTGCTAGTCATACTGGGCAGGACAAGGGTGAGAATTGATTTTACGCTGCAGGAATGGTCTCCGCTCAGTTTGCAACGCAGACCAGTGCTTACGGTCAGAGCAGACTGCGGCTCAGATTGGTTTATGTGATCGAACCACGTGCAAAACCGCTTTGTGAGAGCCAGGTGTTGGGTCGTGGGGTGAAACTTCGGCAAGTCAGTATTGGTTGCAGGGTCCTGCATGCCTTTGCTCAGGAAGCTGCTTTCTCAACCAAGTTCTATCTAGTGGCTCTGGCAGGTGTTTCTCCTTTCATAGGAAAGTGGTACAGGGTGGTGAAGGGAGATTTTTGTTGTAGTCTCGTGCCCTGATATTTGTTCTCTCTGCAATAAGCGTTCTCTCATTTCCAGAGATTAATATTACACAATCAGGATCCACTGTTTCCCTTTTCCTCCTTCTCTCTGGCCTCCAATAACTTTGGAGCTTGTTTACCAGTTTTAATCCATCCTGAAGGTGTGTAAATGAAAGCTGAGCAGAGGAATTAGTCCTCCCATCTAGGGAGAGATTTTCTGTGGCACGTGCCATGTTCCAGGCCATCGGCTGCATGTGCTTTTCCAGCTGGATGGGATGAGAGAAAGGGTGAGCTTATTGGAAATAGGAGCAGGGTCTTTAGGAGGCAGGATTTGCAGGTCTGCTGCTCACACGACTGCTTTTTAGTCTCTTGTGCCACCAGCTCTGTCATTTGATGGGTTTGAAATTTGCAGAGGGTAACTGTGAAATAGAATTTACTTTTAGTAAGTGTCCAAGCCTTGTACGGGGCTATATGAAATAAAATGGGCTGTATGAAATAAATAAAGCTGGCTGAGACTCTTTTCAAAGAGAATTACCTAGAAATAACTCTTTGCAAACTAATGCTAAGCCTCAGAGATACCCTTCACCATTTTAAGATGCGTCTGCTGTGAAGGAAGAGGAATTAATGCATGAGGAAGAGGTGCAGGAAAAGTTTGCTCAATTGAAAAATCTACACCACTGTGGATGTGGTTGCAGTTCATACATTAACATCCCTGAGTTAGCCGAGATGTAGCAACTGACTGGACATGCACTGCAGCTGAACATTAATCATAAAGTGCATCCAGCATTTGGGGGGATTGAAACAAATTTTTAATTGCTGTGGGACAGGTGATACATGTAGATGGTTATCTGTGATGAGATTCAGCTGATTAGAAGTGGGTGTCTATGGTGTCGGAGTCTACATTTGAGGTCTACTCAATAGAGTTAACAGAGTCAGGGGTGGAAATTATCTTTCTAAGGTAGATGTCTGCATTTGGTCAGATGAACACACCCTAACTCCATTGATTTATATTGATTATATTCTCTTCACTGGTTCTGAATGGACCCAGTGTTCAGACAGCTCAGATATGGCCATATGCATTGCAGACACCAAAAGTTAAGTGAGATGAATCCCATCCTCGGTTTCACTTCACACAGTAACCTTGTAGGACACTCTAATGTGATCCATTACACACCCTGCTTGGAGAGAGAGACCTTAAAGTGGATAAATAACACAGATCTGTCTCAGGGACTGCAGAGTGGTGGCCTTAGTGCAGCTGAGAAGCAAGTGCAGTCACTCCAAACCACTTCTTGTTGACAGAAAATGGCCAAGTGTACGTGCAGAAGAAGCCCACCATGTACCCACCCTGGAACAGCACTTTCGATGCCCACATCAACAATGGCAGGGTCATGCACATCGTCGTCAAGGACAAAAGTGCCGAAATGGTTTCAGAGACCACGGTGGAACTCAAGGTGCTGGCGGAGAGGTGCAAAAAGAGCAATGGGAAGACAGAGATATGGGTGAGCATCTTTATCTTCTCCGGCAGGATGTGATGGGGATGTGAAGGGAATGCCTTGTGTCTGTGCCAGGCTGTGATGGTAACCAGCAGGGCAGCCAGAACTGGCTGCCGTCCAAGGAATAATGTTTTGAGTCTACTTGGGTATGACTTGAAGGAAAGACTTCCATGCTTATTAGAAAAAAAAGAGCATGGCACATTTATATTACCTGCTCCGGTTATATTGGAACATATGTCCTCTGTTAGCAAGGATCCTGGTTCAGGTGAGCCATGCCCACGTATTAATCTTTGCTTAGGAAACCCACTGGGGACAAATGGTAATATGAGTGCCTAAATATGAATTATTTTCTGTGCTCTGGGGATACAGCTTTAAAAATTTAATATCAAGTAACTGATTCACAGCTGCCTGACTTTAGGGTTATGTCAGAGGAACTCCTTTAAAATCACTGGAGTTATAGTGGAGTAAATTTGAAGTAACAGTCTTCATAAGGATGCTAAATGTTAAGGTTGTGTTCCCTGGTAGTCCAAGCAAGAAAGTTATTGATAGTAGTCTTTAACAGGAGTATTCAGTAGCGATGCCATGAATAATGATAAAGTGGAAAGACGTTTGGAGAGAAACTGATTTCCTGGAATTTTTCGTTTTATTTCTCAAGCCAGTTCTCAGGCTAAGCTGCTTGGGTTAAGCAGAGAGTAGAAAAGTCAAGAAAGCATTGGTCACTTACCGGACCTGAGAGCAAGATTTGGTAGAGATTTGCACATTTAACACATAACATGGAAGAAACTGATATACTTAGGGTTGGAATTGAAAACCAAAAGGCTCTGCTCAGTGTGACTCCAACCCCAGGCTTCAAAGCTGTGTGAGGCAGCAACCTGGTGAGGAGAGGGGGCACAGAGTCTGGCGTGCTGCTTGCTTGCATCAAGGGTAGCAGACCTGAGGTCAAGTGGATTGGGAGACCCTGGTCCTGTTGTGTCCCAGCCTGGTAGCAACTCCTGAGTTCTTCTCTTCACTCACTCCCTGATACAAGTTACAACCTGGGGAGGGTGGTCCCTCGTCGTACAAGGGTCATGAGGAGAGAGAATAGCATTTTTCTCACTTTTCTGTGCAAGGGCACTGTTTTACCTGGAAGGAAGAGAGGTAACTTTGCTCAGGCTGTGCTGGAGGTGGGTGGGGAAGACACTGTTGCGGTTCTCAGGCTGAAGAAATCCTTGAATATAGGTCATCTTATTCTTTGACAAGTGGATCCAGATTTACAAAGGCATCTATGGGCAGAGGTTCAGGTAGGTGGGGGTTTCCATGTCCAGTGGAAAGGCCTAAAAATGCCTGGGTAAGCTTGTAGCATCACTCAGGTTGATGATAATGGAAGTTAGACTTGCAGAATGAAGTATCTAAAAGATTTCAGCATCTTGTCTGAAGTTGGCTGGTTTTTTTGAGGTGATCCCACTTTCCCCTTGCAGGATCCACTGGCAATGACAAGTTTTCTCTATAGATAGTGCTGGTCCTGAGCTGGTGTCTAAAAACCTGCCTATGGCTTCTGTGATTTAGCCACATTTATCTCTTTTATCATACCACTCCAAGAGTTTGATAAGAGGTGATCTAGCCTCCTCTCTCTGTGGTTGCTCCTACCCTGCCTTGTTGCCCGACATGGGTATGAACAACCCAAAAATTAGTGTTCATTGGCATTCATCACTTCCCACTGGGAAAAGGAGATCGCTTGAGTCATCTGAAATGATTGTTGCTTCTTAGAATGACTGCTTAATGATTGCACTGGTCTTTTTTCTTGTTTTTCACTTATGTCAACCAGCTAGAACTGAAACCTCAAGGCCGAATGCTGATGAATGCAAGATACTTCCTGGAAATAAATGGCAAGTGATTTTATTTGTTAATTGATAGATGTGACTTCTGATTGTGTGGGGGAGACATGGTGTCTACACTGAAAGCAGTGCCTATGTTATTACTGATTTATTCATAGAAACTATTATAATAGTTTGAAATGAACACTCCAGAAAAGCAATTTTTATTGTATGGTGGGGATGAAGATTGACTCTTCCTCTGTGATTTGCAAGGCAAATTTTTGGCCATTTTACCACTAAAATGGTAGGTTTTCTCATTACGCTAAGTAAGACAAAATAGATACATAAAGAGCCAGCTCCCTCTGAAATCGTTCTACTTGTATGTACGCATATATGTATGCGCCATGGTGTGCATCATAGTGCAGTTGTAAAGGTTGGGATACAATTTACAGTTGACAACACCTAAGTACATGTGTTAGTTGGTCTTTTAAGATCAAGACCAATCTAGGCAAAACAGGAAAAGAGCCTAGAGAGTGATTCATCTGATCAAGTATAGGTTTCTGCTGCAAGGTGAGCTGAGTCATTCAGCGGGCTCCAAGGCCTGCTCCAGCTAGACCTCCAGGGACGTAGCAGCAGCTTAGTCACCCTGGACTGGAGACACGCCGTCATTTATGTCAATGTCCATGTGAAATGAATTTTGCTTTGTTAAAGAAAGTGGGTTGCAATCCAAATGCGCAGTCTTATTCTCCTGTCTGTGATGCCAAAGTCCTCCCTGCCTTTCACAGATGTGGGGTGAAGCTGTAAGGTGTATGTATCTAGAATGACTTTACATTTAAAGAAACATAGAAGTACTAAAACCAGCTAATAGCATGTCCATACTGCTATTTTCTTCATCCATTCCTAATATAGAATAGACTATTATTGCCTCCTTGTGTGTTACCAGATATCAAAGAGGCCAAAGCATAGAAAATACAAGTTGTGTTTGTATTACAAATAGCAAGATCAGCATCAGATCACACAGGGGGCCAGTTTTGACAGAATACCTACGTATACTTGCTGTGTAATGCGTGAATAAAATGGAGATTGAGAGTGAGATATTGTATGTGTATCTAGATTTGTACACACAAGCACATATATAAGTGCACACGTGTATATGCATGCGTAGTCAGAATTGGTTTGTTTGCTGTTCCAGAAAGTTTAAATATGAACTGTGAATAATGCATGGACCCAGCAAACAGCAAAGCAGTTGCTGGCATGGAAAATAAACAAGAAAAAGAATAGCCTAGGAATATACATATGTGCTTACTCACACACACATGTACACGCACACACAAAGAATTCAGTTAAATACCCACCTATATATAAACACATGTGTGTTTCTGTGCATATATAATTATTAATTTTTATGTAATTTCATCTTTCTTAGGGCATGGTTCTTCAGTGGTATACAAAGTTAGAATTTTATGTTTGACTGCAAATTATCTCTTCTTGGGAAATTTCTAGTCTACATTTCAAAAGCAGCATTATGAATAATCAAGGGAGCTCAGAGTCCGAAGTTTAAAGTCATTTTAGCGTCCTTGTAGGAATGGCAGATAAAAAAAACATCCAAACAAGCCTCATGTGGGTTTCAGAAAATAGTATTTCTTAAAAATATTAATTTCCATGCATGAATCATTAGCTTCAGTCACTTAGTGTTTTGGCAGCTGCATTTTCTCAAGGCGCCTGATCAGGACAGGGTGCCCTAATAAATCTTCTGTTTCCTTTCCCCCAGATGCAAAGGACCTGGCTGACTGTGAGACTGAAGGCTTTTTCTCCTTGCACCAGCGCAGGGGAGCCATCAAACAGGCCAAAATCCATAATGTCAAGTGTCACGAGTTCACAGCCACCTTCTTTCCTCAACCCACATTCTGCTCTGTCTGTCATGAGTTTGTATGGTAAATGAAGAGAGATGCATTTTCCCCCTTTAACCCTAGGGACCAGCTCTTGTGTAGATTTGTCACGTAGGGACACGGCTTACTGGTGGACTTGGCAGTGTGAGGTTTATGGTTGGACTCAATGATCTTAAAGGTCTCTTCCAACGTAAATGATTCTATGATTCTATGGCTCTCTGGTTAATATCTATACTCCTGCTGTCAGTAAAGGCAGCAGGACTGGACCCTTGGCATCTTGTAGAGTTATTGCATCACTTCAAGGATGTGGTTCATAGCTGTAATTACAACTTCATTTTTGAGTTTATTTTTTATAAATATTTTTGCCTTTGGCCAAATGCACAGACGTGTCTCATCAGCCTGGTTTGCTATTTGGATATTGTGAAATTTAGAATGTGAATATGTGCTGAAAAGGCTGTGAAAAGCACAGGGAACCACCTCACAGTTAGATTGAACGAGGATATTTAGATTAGAGAAGCTCTATAAAGACTGATAAAAAGCAAAGCTATTTTATTCTGTTTCTTTCATAAATGTTGCTCTCCTTTCTTCTGTCGAGGCTTTCAGAAAACTCAGAATTAACCATTTCTCTGTTTTTCTCAGGGGTCTGAATAAACAAGGCTATCAATGCAGACGTAAGGAACTTTTTTTTTGTTGCTATCTTTATTTACTTGATCCTTTCTAAAGAAATATTTTTATTAACAACACGACACACTTGTTCTTTCAGAATGTAATGCTGCCATTCATAAGAAGTGCATTGATAAAGTAATAGCCAAGTGTACAGGATCAGCAGTCAATAGCAGAGAAACAATGGTATGTATTATCATTTGGTTGCTTTTAAAAAACTTGGGCATCATTCAGATCTCTCCTACATTGCTGTAAAACAACTTCTGATGAAGCAAAACATGCTGCTGATCTAAGGCTGTGTGATCTGATCTGTGCCCTTTGTGTTTTACATTCCCCGTGGTTTCGTTACCTCCTACTTCTGATTTACTCAAATGCAGCTGCTGAATAAGACGTGGCTGAATCAGGACTGACATTTTTCTAGTGTATGAAGTACAGCTCGGAAGGAAGTCGTGGACATGAGGTGGAGATTTACTGGAGGAAATTCTTCACTACCTGGTGTTAGGCAGGACATCACACTGAATTTTCAGAGCAGTACTTTAACATCCTACTCTGTCTCATCTGAGATTTCCAAACAGTTGATGGAAGATCTATCTCCATTTTTTTTTTTCTCATATCAGTTTTATTATAAACCTTCTTTGCTGGTGGGCAAAAGTGGAACTTAAACTCTTGATAGGACTATTCCTTTTTCCTTAATTGTGTCCCAGAGCTTCTGTTTGCTTCCAGTCCTGTTCTGGTTCCTCTTCTCCTCTTACAGTCTTTAGAAATGAGATTCGTCTCATTTGTCTTCTGACATCTCCGGGGTATATGTATCCAACTTCGTCTTCACCTTTGACTCCCTATAAACTAAAAGAAGAAAAATAAGCTTTTCCAAAGACTGATTCATGACAACAAATGTAGACATTCATTTCAGGATGGAATGAATACGTTTTAGAAGTACTGCTGTTTTTCCATTGAGCATTAAAAGAGTCTGGGTGCGTAGCTGAGATGCAAGTTATTTGGTCAGATAAATCAAGCCCAGGGTTTAAATTACCCAGTTCCCACTGAATTGCACAGTTATTATGTATCAAAATTTAGCTTTGTATATCTGAAAGATAATTATAGATGGTTTCTTCTGGGTAGTCATATTCAAGGATAACAGGGCAGTAGACATCCCAGCTTCTGTGGTACAAGCCTTGGGACTGTTGGTTTTCCAAACGGAGCTGAGGTGGAGAGGAATGAATTGCCAACACAGCTTTTCTCTTGCAGTTCCATAAAGAGCGATTCAAGATCGATGTGCCTCACCGCTTCAAAGTCTACAACTACAAGAGCCCGACTTTCTGTGAGCACTGCGGCACGCTCCTCTGGGGCCTTGCACGGCAAGGGCTGAAGTGTGATGGTGAGTCCCTGATGTATGTGGCACGAGCTGAGCATGGGAGTGGGCCGATGTCTTTAGAGGGTTGCAATCTGAAGAGCCAGATCTCATTTATCACACTTCTCTACAAGACCTGTATGAGATGGCATCCAGGGTGGTAAAGGAGAGTTCAGGAGGGCCATCCTTAAAGGACGAACATTCTTCAAGGAAGATGACAACTGTCAGTATACGGAAAGATATGTTGTCCACGAGACTGAAGAGTTGCTTCCCAGACAGGCAAAGAACATCTCAGTGACATTGCTGATCTTCCAAAATCACTTTTAGTATCAACTTTTGTATGCTGTTTCCACTGTCAGACAGACCCAAGACACTTCACCATCTTTATAATCCTATACCAATGGGGAGACTCTGTTCTGTGGTTACAGTTTGTCTCTGAGCTGCTAGACTGTAGAGTTTTGGTAACCTGTAGCTTCAAAGGCTGATGTATGTGGAAATGCAACCTTTTGCCCAGAAGGAGATGTATAAAAGCTTTGTCTCCATAGAGAACCAAAAAATTACCTGAGTGCCATCTCACGAGACATAAATGGTGCCTAGGTTTTGAGCTGTTTACTTGGCTGATCTCTGCCCTTGGCCAACAGCAGCACATGTTCCTGCCCAACCTGATGTCAAACCCTTTACAGCCTGCTTATCCCATGTTGTCCTGACATCTCTTGTTCTTTCTTTCAGCATGTAGCATGAATGTCCATCACAAGTGCCAGACAAAAGTAGCAAACCTTTGTGGAGTTAACCAGAAACTAATGGCTGAAGCTCTGGCAATGATAGAGAGCACCCAGCAGGTAAATACTTTTAAGCCTTGAGGGACCTGGAGAAAGGAGGATCAATTATTCAATGTTTGTTTCCGTGCAAGAAATAAGGGCATTGAGTGGAGCACTGTGGGTAGCAAGTTCAAAGTAAAGACTAGGAAATGGGTCCTTCATGGAATAGGTAGTTAAGCTCATCTCAGCACTTTGTGGAGGCCAAAAGTTTTCATGGGTTGAGGTGACAATCATCTCCAGTGTTCATAGAAGAGAAATCTGTTCAGGAGTAATAGAATGATTCTCATAATAGAAAAGCACTGTCTTGGAATCGGAAACCTCTGAGCCGCATGTCTCTGGAAATAGGGAGAATATTCTGAGGAGATGACTTTGCATGCCTGTACTCTTCATATATCTTTACCTGGCGTCTGCTGACCCCCATAGCAGATGGGACATGACCTGGAGGGACTCTTGCTCTGATTCGGTACAGTTGTAGTGACATTCTGTTTGTCACTGAGGTTGGGTAACAGGGTCCATGGCAGAGTGAGAGGAACTTGGTTTGGGTCCTTTTGCTGTCACTACCTTGCTCCGTGCTTGTGACTTAGCAGTTTGTCCTGTGACTCTCTGATCTGTTTGGAATGAAACTCCCCAGACCATGGACTCTCATGATGAGGCCTGGGCCTTGGGGAGAGGATCAAGATACAACTGTCATATAAACAACACTGTATGAACACAGAAAATCAAATTAAAAGAAGGAAAAATAGCCTGTCAGAAGCCCAAAACCATAAAAGAATTTAGAGATTCTAGTTCAAAATCAAGATTTTTAAGATCCCTCTCAGCTCTTGAGTAACCTCTCATAGGGTTCTCTAGTGGAGATCTCTAGGGGATCTCTCTATTGGCAGTACAAAGTCCTGCTAACACCAGAACACATCTCACAGAAGGCTGTGGGTTCCTCTAGGTTATCAAACCCCTAAACGTTAGGTACAGGGTTGCTCTTCTCATAAGCAAAGACCTCTTCTAGATCTTGGCTTCTGTGACAGTCACGCTCAAGAAGCCACAGTGTCCATAAGCTCAGAACATGACATTTGGCTCAAAAGTCATTTGCTGTTTTCTGTAATCCAGGCTCGCTCTCAGCGTGACACTGAGCCGATCTCCAGGGATGGACCTCTTGAAATTGGCTTCCCAGTTCCTGTGAAGGAGGTAACACCACTTCAGGCATTGCCAGCATCTACAACAGGAAAAAAAGGTAGTTTCCCCTAGTGACATGGGACAGCAGGCTTTGTTAATTTTTTTTTCTTTTTGCATGGTTAGGTGGAGGTGACAAGGATGGGGAATTTATTAGCCATTGAATTTTTCATGCATCTTTCCAGCCTAGAGCAAGGCATACCCTTTCTCATCCTAGGATATCAATAGCTCTTCCCAGCCACATCATTTGGCCATGGCAGATACCCTAGATCTCAGCCTAGTTCCTTTCCTTTCTATAAACCTGCACTTTTTCCATGCCATCCCAACCTCTGATAACATAAGACACCCCCACCGCTCATTCAGCTAACCCCTACACTCTCCTTCTGACCCGGTACTTGAGCCCACCTCATACCTGCACTGGCCATAATCTGTTTATTCTCTTCTTGGGACTCGTAGACTGTAAAATCTGGTCCTTCTAATCACCATGGCCAACTCTTTTTCTGATTTCATATTTTTGGGTGGGCGTTGACATCCAGTACCTTTGAAAACCATTGACAGATCCCCACTTCATTCACCCAGGAGCTGATCTAGGTGTCACGGCCCACTGTGCTACAAGAACAAACGTTTAGGAGGGTGAATGAGAGACTGGGGAAGAGCATTGATTAAAAGACCTTGGAAAAGGCTACTGGGAGCTCAGTTTCCTGGGGAGATTCATCGTTTGTCTGCTTTGTGCTCGAGTCACAGAACTTACGAGCAAAAATGTCACCATCTTTCATTAGACTCCTGTTGGCCACGTAAAAGGCCATTTCAGAACCTCTCTCCCTTCATGGTTCACAGTACCCCTCCAAGAACTGTTTTGTAACTGCAGGAGACCTATGATGGCATTGGCACAATGCTTTTCTGCCTCCCACAAGCTTTGAAACGCATCTACCAGAAAGGGGAGGGGAAAAAAAGAAAAGTACAAGTGAATCAATACTTAAACCTAGCAAGGACTGGGACAGTGGGTTCTCAGCTCCAACCCTAATCAAAGGTCAAGATGAGATCCCAGACCCCACCATCATCCACTTTCTCAGTGCAAATTACCTGTGTGGAGATAATATCCTGGAAACTGGACCTAGAGCAAAATGCCAGAAGGCACCGGTTAAAGCATGGCAGAGCCACATTATAGCAGTGCTTTGGGTTTGATACTGCACAGCACCAGGCTGCTGAGCCTCAAAGGCTGGTTTTGGTACCATCTGACCTAAATGGACAGTGCCCTTTGGCCCCCAAGGGGAAATAAATGGTGTCCCCATCTGTACTTATTTACTTTCTTTTCTAAAAGTAGAACTGGCTATGCTGATGTGAATCAGCAAAGCCCCAAATGGATTCAAATCTGGTTTACCTGTGGGTCTGTCTGCTGAGTACTGTTCTTGCTGTTCAGCAATGTAGGACAGTACAGCAAATGTGCACTTGAGTACTGGGGATAAATCCAGTAAGGGAAAGGATATCTTAGAACTTCATGAATATCCAATACTCTGTTGAAGAAACTCTGAATAGTTCCACTCCAGGACAGCTGGAGTACTTGATCAGAGCTTCATATCCAGAGCAGGGTATGAAAGTTCAGTATGAAAATTCTGTCCCATCTTTTCACATGCTAGCTTTGCCAAGGGTCTTGAAAAGGCCTCGAAAAAATGGGACCACATCGTAATGGCAACCAGTGAGAAGGAATGAAAAACACAGGTGGCCAGTATGAAGGGTTTGGTCATGTTTTGCCACCATAAAACAGAAAGACAGATGAAGGAGTTTGTAAAGTGGGAGTAATACCACTGAAGAAGGTGGAATTACACTGGAGTAAAATTTCCTCCAGAGAGAAAGCAACGTGGGAGCAGAGCCAATCTACTTAGTGGATGTGGCCACCACATTTCCATTTATTTTAAATACCCTTTAAAAACTCTAACCTGTAAGTGTTCTGGGGATTTTCTGCTCATTTCCAAGGGTTTATTTGAATGCTTTCATGTGTGTTGCAGAGCCACAGGGCATCTCCTGGGAAACTCCGGTGGAGGGCACAGTGAAGGGGGAGTCTCTAATAGAGTCAGACTTGGGAGAACAGCCCCGGGAGAAGGAAGAGCACCAAGTGCAGCTAAAACTAACCATTGAAGATTTTGTCCTGCACAAGATGCTGGGGAAGGGCAGTTTTGGCAAGGTAAGCATCAGGGGACCAGACACCACTGCATAGGTCTGCATATTGATTATTATGGCACTAAATAGCCAGTGGTTTGAAGGCCAGCTTAGCTGAGCAAGCTCAGAGGGAGGCAGAAGCATGAGCTGAAAAGTTGACTGTGGATCACCTCCCCTCTCCAGAGCAGCAGGTGCCCAGCTGGGAACGCTAACTGCTCTTTTCCAGCTCCAATCTGTGCTTGAGCATAAAGCAAATTTTGCAACAGCCAAGAATTTGTACTTTTGAAACGAGAACCACCTGTTTACAGGGGATTCATTAATCTTGAATTATGGATTGTTCTTCCTTCTTGCAGATGTCCCCTGAAAGGGGACTCATGTTATTCAGTGCCAGCGTATAGCTGCATGAAGCAATTTCAGCGGAACTCACCATTGTATTTTCACAGCCAATAAGGAGAATGAGTATTATTATGTATCACATTGCTCAGATCCCATATCTTTCCAGGGTGAAAACTATGCCTTAAAGAAGGGCTGCTTTTTGCCTCCTAAGTGAGCTGGAGAAATTGCTGCAGCCAAGTCTTAAACTGGTGAAATATTTGCGGCGTTGGCTTTCCGTACTCAAACATACTTGGCATGTCTACAGTTTGCATGGGAAGCAGAGCTTAGGCATCTCAGCTAGAGCTAAGCCAGAATACCCCAAAATCCACAGCCCAGACTAACCCGGACTCAAGAGCGTACATGTCATAGAAACATATTGGAAGGGACCTCTGGAGGTCATCTAATCCAACCTGCTGCTCAAAACAGATCTAATCAGATGAGGTTGCTCAGGGGTTTGTTTAGCCAAGCCTTGAATACGTCCACTGAAGCAGATTCTATACCCTGCATCAGTGCCCTGTGCTAACATGGACTCTGCAAGCCTGCAAGCATCTGCATCTCTCTGCAACACACCATGCATGGGTGTGGAGAGGATGGGCTATTTCATGCCCTTCTGCAACAAACTTCACCCACAAGTTTCCTGTGTAGGTGTTGTTCCTGGTGCCCTTATTGGCTTGGAGTGAGATTCACTTCCCCATAGAGGGGATGGGGTGTGCAGATCTCAGTGCATGAGGGGACTCTCCAGCTCTGCATGGACCAGGAGGTTGAGGGCCAGACCTGTGAAGAAGCCCCCTCTGCATGAGGTCTAGCATTGCCTACCTGCACCTTGGAAGTCACAACACAAGTCACAAATGAACTGCGTTCCCCCAGTTTCCCCAGGAAAGCAGTGCCCTGCACTAAAACAAGGGTAAAAAGGGTGCCTGCAGCATCAGCACTGTTAGCATTTCTGGTCATTCACTGCAGAGACAGAGGGAGGCTCTAAGCTCTACTCTCTGTCTAGTGCTACAAAGCGAAAAGCACTAGTAGCCAAAAGGGTAAATAAAACTTTAGTCAGGGCTAAAACGTGTCTGAGCTTACTCAGTAAATAGTGTCTGGTAGAGTACTTCAAAGACCTCTTTGATGAGTCTTATATACTTATTCAGTCTGTGGGAAACACTGTTGACAGGCTGTTAGAGTAAAGATCAGGACTGGCACTGCCTTCCAGTGGAGACTTCTTTGCTCTGCGGTCTCCAGAAAACCCTTCTTTGCTGCTCTGTGTCTCATTTACCCTGCCCATAAAAACAGATGGAGGTCCTAACTCCTCTGGGATGCGTTTTGCTCTTCTGATAGAAGTCCTGTAGAAGCACAGGGGACCCAGCCTGTTTGCTCAGGCCTCCTGCTAACTGGGAGGAAGGGGAGAAAGTGACATTTGACATAGATCAGTTTAACTACTGGTGGACATCCGTTTACACCTGCTGAGGATCTGGGGCAGGGCATTTGCATTTCACATGTTGACAAAGCAATATTCTATGTTTTGTTATTTGAAGTCAGAAAACAGGAAA
The DNA here is from genome assembly GCF_963921805.1 of Phalacrocorax carbo. Taxonomy (NCBI): domain Eukaryota; kingdom Metazoa; phylum Chordata; class Aves; order Suliformes; family Phalacrocoracidae; genus Phalacrocorax; species Phalacrocorax carbo. The sequence continues at coordinate 4,696,456 of NC_087513.1, read as the reverse complement.
TGTATCTTATGAGCATTTGCATAAAGATGGTTTCTGTTATAAGAAGTGTTTGGCTCTCTGAAATGTCCTGTCCATACAGGCATGCAGACCCTGCTCTTGTAATCGCCAAGACTTTCTAATCCTTCTCCAGGGTTCAGCTTCATAAAACTATTCTGGGTGTGGGGAACAAACTCAAAGTCTACAAAGTCTTAATGGCAGAATTGGGCCTTAAACATCAGCTTTTTTAAGGTCTATCGTGGTGAATCCCCCAGAGCTCAGCCCCCATCCTCACATGACAGTGCTGCCAGCTCCGAGAAGAGCATCGTTCTTTCTGAGCAGCTGTTTCCACCTTAGGTGTTCCTCGCCGAGCTGAAGAGCACAGACCAGTATTTTGCCGTGAAAGCTCTGAAGAAGGATGTGGTGCTGATGGATGATGATGTTGAATGTACAATGGTGGAGAAGAGAGTCCTCTCCTTAGCTTGGGAGCACCCATTCCTCACTCATGTCTTCTGTACGTTCCAGACCAAGGTAAGACAAGGATCTGTCACCTTCCTCCACGGGCTGAGGATGTTTTGCTGAGGTGCAGATACTTATTGAAGTACTCAAGTCTCCTCGATCCTAGGGAATAGCTTGGACATGAGGTGGTACTAAAGGAAGGGATCTTCAGGTTAACCACTTGGAAAATGGCCCTAGGAATTTCATCTGCCTTCATCACATTAACCTGGGGTTTCATTTGAGGATTTTGGCATCCAAGACTGAGGTGGCTGCGCAGAGACCCTCTATTAAAATCTGGGTGTCCTGGTACCCGGGCTGTGTGCAGAGGCCACATCCACAGCCAGGGTACAGATGTGCCCAAACTGGTGTTATCTGAACCTCTTGGTCCATGAAGAGGTACGATGCAGTGACTAGCCTGCATCAAAGCAAACTAAAGAAAATCTGGCTATGGAGAATAAACATGCTGTCATTCACTTTGGGAATCTTTTTTTGCCCCCACTTACTCTTAAATTGCATCAGACTCTTCCTAATTCATGCAGGACCACAGGTAGTGAAGGCTACAGTTCAGAGTAGCAGTGCAAAGCATCTTCATTTGAAAACATGCTTAGGACTCCAAACCAAAACTGAAGTGACATTTAAGGAATGTATATACATACCTTCGTGGCCCTACATGGCAACGAACCACCAGCTGACCAGCTTTTCCAGAGCCTTTTCTGCAGCCACAACCAATCATCTTAACACTAAAGCACAGACAAGGCATACTAAAAAACGATGCAAGGAAATCTGAGAGATTGTCTTGTCTATCCAACCTACCCAAACCACTCCTGAGAGGTGTTTGCTATCCCAAAGCTCAAATTCAAAGGAAAGTCACTCTCTCAAGGCTGCCTGTTCGGTGTTTTGTTACGATGCTCCCTGTCCCCGCACAGTCCCAGCATTTAGTGATACAAAATACTGCTCAGTGTGAGTTTAGGATCTGTCACCAAGAGGCTTTTTGCTTCTGCAGGGTCAGGAGAAACAAATATAACCTCCGCAGTATATCCTAGTCACCCGTGGGATGCGGCACCTGTTTAAAGACAGATTAAATTTATAACAGGGAATGTCTGCGAATTGCTGTAGGCGATGTGACACTAAGCCCAGGCATTCATGTTTAACCCCTTCAGAACTGTCAGCACATCCTGGGAATGGATCCTTGCCTGGAGAGGAAAGGAATTACTTCCCATTTTTGGGGGCTAGGTTTCAGAGGAAAATATAAATGACCCAACTCCAAAAGCAAAGAAAATTGAGACTTAATTAAAAAGATAAAATATTCACAACAGTCACAGCTCTACAAGGGAGCTTGTACTCCAGGGAGAGCTGCTTGTGCTGCCTGTAACTCCAGGAGAGGTTGACTTGCATGCAGCAGCAGAACCGCGTTGTCTGTGGTCCAGCCCTGGCCTGGAAGCTGGAGGCCAGGTTCAGGATGGATACAGCGGTGGCAGTCTGCCGCTCTGGTTTCAGGCAGCGCATGACCGCAGGTGTCCACTTCCCTCATGAGACCACAGCAAAAAGATGAGAGACCAAACGGAGTCATGCCAGGAGGCAGATGGGATTTACTGACCATTTAGGGGGTGGGGGGGGCTGTGCTTCCAGCTGTGGCTGAGGCAAGGAAAACCTGCAGGATGGAAAAGCAATGAGTGCCTGAAAAATTTGTAGGTGCCAGGCTCAAAAACCCAAGTGCTCCTTTCCTACACTGTCTCATGGGCAATGTCACGGTAGTGCCCTGTTAACATATAGAAGGAATCTACATCATCCCATGTCAACATTGCCACCTTAAAATTATTTGATATTTTGATTATTTGAGGGCGTTTTGCCCTCAGGTTCACAGATACAGAAGCTGGAATGTGGCTGCCCAGGCCAAAGAAGCTCTGGGATGTGATTGATTTCTAGCTTATGATTTTCTCCTCTGACCTTTGCAAGCCAAGTGGTGATGGCTCAATGCATGAAAGTCATTCAGAGCAGGAGAGCTGTGACAAGTCATGGACTGTCTTTCACGGCTCAAAGGACAGCATGGTTCAGTTGTAATATCTTTTAGAGCAATCATTTTAGAAGCCAGGGCACTGCTATGTAGTCCCTCTCTGGACTTTAATATTGAAAACATGCATTTTCAATTGAAAAATGGAAATTTTTTTAAGGTTTCACTGGATAGATAACTAGTTTCAAACAGAAATGCATGTGTCAATGCCGTCCTGAATCTCTAATGCTTTGACTCGCAAGGCTTCTGAGCTGCTTCAGGTACTGAGCGCCTCTGTAAAGGACAGTAAAAACAGGGATATTCCTACACTGAAACAAGAACCTCAGTAGTCCCCGTATCTCCAGAGCGAAAAAAAGTCATATGATCTGTTGGCAGTTCTCTGAGCTCTGCAATGGGTTTCTTCCTGGCCTCAACCCAGGTAGTCAGTGAATGCTAACATATATAAAGCTTGACAGCCCTTCAGACAGGTTTTTGTAGGCACCAGGCACCTAATGCTCACTTTTATTCCTGCGGAGGCTGAATGACCAGTGCTTTCAAAACTCAGAATATTTGTCCTGTTTTGGTACAAGAGAAAAAATTCAAATGCGTGGGGGTTTTTCCCACTCTGTTTTTGAACTTGACTGTTTTATTTTACTGCAGTAATCTTTGCATCCAGATATTCAGCTGACATAATTATATGGTGTGAATTTTAACAACAAGCTCAGAGAGCTATTCTGTTGTATTAGATTTAAAGGGACACTGTTATGTTAAAGAGGAGGAAAAACATGTTTATAATTCTGTGAAATCCCAAAATTAGTAATGCCACAACAGTGACTAGCATCCCAGTGCTTATGTTTTATTCTTCTTTTTGCATTTCACTGATCTCCTGTGATAAAAATAGGCTTTCCGTTTTTGAAAGTCACTGTTGTTTCTGTTTCTTTACTTCACTGACCAAATTTTTATTCACACCCTTTACCGAAATGCAAATTAAGTCCTTAGGTGTTTTGGCTTGTAGCACAAAAAAGCAACACAGAAGACTGTTTCAACCCAAAAGAGAAGTAATCTTTATTGCAATTTAAAAGGAAATGTTACAGAAACATTTCTCTTCTGCTTTACTAATCTATTATATCTTTTCAGGGTCCTGGTGGTGAGCCATTTTCACATGCTCTATTCTTTTAGTGTGCTTAATACCAACTTTAAAACCTTTTACATTGGCAGGAAGGGGAAAAGGATTGTAAATAAGGACGGTGATCCTAATTTAAAAATTCTGGGCTCTGAAGTGTTTTCCATGAATATTTTTAGAAGATTTCTCATTCAAATATCTCCTCAGAGGAAACTGTAATTCCTGCGAAATTTTCCAAGGGCAGTTTCAGTTTTATTCTATCTTTGTCTTGCTATTAGAGGGACAGGGCTGAATTATTTGACCCGAATTAGAGCATGTAGGTGGCACAAACTCATTTCACACTCATTCGATGTCCATTGCCTGGCTGTGCCACGGACCTTCTGAGCTGCCCTGGATCAGGCCCACGTGCCCTCCCCAGGCAATACAGGATCCTCTCTGACCACAGCATGGCTGCAGGATGCTGATGCATTGCAGGAGAAGCCATTCAGCAGGAAGGTGAGGTTGCAAGCCTTGACTTCCAACACTGCTGAACCACTGAAGCACAACAAAATATTGGACGGACTAAATTAAAAGCACAACAAAAATCTGGGTCACAGGAGGAGGTGTCCGATGAGGTCAGGCCAGATATCTTTCTAGCCAGCAACCAGTTTTTGGTGTTCACCAGGAGGGAAGGGTAAGGAAGAGAGTACAGGGCAACAAAGTGATTTTCACTTTGCACAACCCATCCCATGCCTTGGTGTTCAGCCATTTGGGAGACACGATCTTGAAGCTTCAAGCTTCATTCCTCCTCCATCCTCCTAGTATTTTCTGGGGGATAAGTCAGCTGAGAAACATCTGATTCAAGGCTAGTTGCCAAATTTGAGCCAGCTGATGGGAAAGCTGGGGAAGAATTGGGAAGTCTAAGGAAGCTTTGGGGATTTTACCTCTTGCAACCAGCAGAAGGGAAAACTGGCAAGGTCTCACTCAATCCTGGCCAAAATTTCAGCATGGTTCAGTAGAAATAGCAGTATCTCAGCAGAGCTTTGGGATTTCAAAAAGATTCTGCCAGAGAAGGTGTGAGCAGCTGTAATTGTAATATCAAAAATATGAGGTCTTTAACAAGACACTTCTAGGTGGTGTCAGTCCATGTGGTATGAACAAGTGGAGTGTGTTGGCAAGAAAAAGAGGCGGCCAGCTCACAAGCATAGTTTTTTTAAGTGATAGATGATCGACATATTAAATATACATATTCTATTTGCCTTCCTGTTGTCCAGCTCTGGGGAAGATCAGCCCGACATATATTCAGCTTTGCTTGAGATTTCTAAATGTCTGCAGTGTAGCTGCTCTTTGACCTGAAAAACAGTTGATGTCTTAAAATACAGACATTACTTTTTCCCCCCTTATTTTTTACCTGATAAAATATTTATATTTCATAAATTTGATGACTTTGTGTTCAGTTTTTGGTCTGAGGATTTCCCAAAATTTTCACAGAATTTTCTTCCTAACCTTCAGAAGAGTAGACTCTTTCCAAGATCCCACACAATACTGATAGGGGAAGCCACTGTCTCTGGCAAGACAGGGCTGACAGTAACTCAGTTTACCACTGTGAGTGATGTACTCTGCCTGCTCTGAGCTGTGAGGAAGCATCCTGGGATCTCAGGACTCAAGTGAAAGGAGCTATTGTCAGCCATGTCTGCACCTTTATGTACACGTATGTGTTTTTATATATGTGTATAAATATATCATAAGCTTTGTACCAAGTAGATGGGCACACAAAGCTAAGCATCCCAAACGAGCAGTTAAGCATGCAGTCAAAAATGCTGACAGTGTGAATATTAGAACAAAAAAATAAATCATGAGATCAGCGACTGGACTATTTGACAGCTGTAAGAAATGCTGCCATCTCCAGAAGATAGACTGATATTACACCAGGGGAAAAAAAAAACCCAAGTCTTTAAACCAGAGGACAAAATTAAACCTGGGGTTGCTTTAATCTGTAAATAATTGTCTTTGCTTATGCCCAGATGGTACAAATAGCAATGTTAATACCTCCTAAGGTCACCTACTAGCAGTGAGTGACCCTGCGATAGCTGTTCGTCATGGGAGTAGACAGAGTGAGGTGCGGGTGCATTGCTTGCTTTCCCACTGGATGGGATGCTGTGATGGGACTGCAACACCCACTGAGCAGCGTGGTGGAGAAGGGCTGACAGGCCTTTGGCTCCCATCTATCCCATGAAATAAATCCAAAGCATGGGGGAGCACCTAGACTGGGCTGGGCTGAGCTGCCTGAAAATGTAAGACAAGAATCAGCTGCAGGAATTGCATGGTGTCAAACCTTTCTCTTGGCAAGGGCCAACCTAATTCAACGGGCATGCAGTGGGGTTATGTTACTTACTATGCATTGTGGAGCCTTCTCCACATGCAGCCATTTGCAAGGGTAACTGCTCTAAATAATGGTAAAACCACACTGTCCTGCAGCATTAATTATTCTGATATTCATGCTCCTGGAAGCCCTGGGAAGAAGAAATTTTGCTCTTCAGTAAATGGTGTTAAATTGTGTATTTGTATCTATGCAAGCGCTTTCAAATGCAAAGAAAACAAAATCTGAAAATCTCTGCAGAAAAGTGCTCTGGAGGGCTTCCAGCTGGTTTGAGGATTTTAAGAGCCTGTTATAGGATGTACCTTCAAAAAAGATCAATTTAAATGCTGCCTGCTTTATACTCATTGTTTATAAAGTTGAAAGCATCTCTGATAGTGACTATTCATTCTCACAGCAGTAGCATGCAGAACAGAAGCAGGTTGGTTTAACTCCATCCCTGCCATGTCCTGGAGAGGCAGAGGGAGCAGGTGGCTCTGCAGAGGAGCTCAGCTCAGCACAGGCACTGAGGGACTGATAGGGCAAGAAACTGCGTTCTTGCAGTAACCAAGTCTTTCAGCACCCGTCAGGACTGAGTTGCCTAAGGCACCATGTTATGTTGTGTGCAGGATGAGCACCATTAAGTGACTGTGTGTTGTACAGCATCATGTTGCACGGTTCTGTCTGCTGTAGGAGCGGCGTTCTGTCCTCCCGCTGAGGGGGTTCTCATGTTCCCTCTGCTACAATGGAGAAGGCCCCTGGAAGATGATCTAGAAGTAGAGAATGGCTGATATATGTGGACATCCACAGGACAACTAGTGTCAACTATCCTGGGGCAGTGTCCGTTGCTGAGTTCAGGAAACGCCTTTACAGACTTCCTTGAGCTCTGTTGTAAAAGATGGCCCCAACTCTGCTGAGAGACCAGATTTGGTCTGTTCTGTTCTGTTGTGCAAGTCTGGAACCATGACCAGGAGTTTGACTTCAGTGTTTGCTACCTGAGGATGTTCTCACGGGAGGTCAGCAAGTTGTCTACCATCTGTCTGCAGAGCAGACAGGGTAAAGGTGAGGGGCCCTTCTCAAGCCTCCTTCAGAGCTGTCTAGGTCTCATCATGGAGGAACAGCGTTCCTGTTTGTTTGCTTAGCATCCCTGAGATAGGACCATGATAGGGGATAAGGGCATGACACTGTCATGCCATCCCAGCTGCCACATCTTGAGAAACACCCGCTTCCCCACCTCTCGCCTGCTGCAGGTGCTGCCAGGCTTCAGAGCCTGGCAGTAGCAAACAGCAGCCATCAGATCACTTTGCCAGGACAAAAGGAAGTGTAGGTCAGAGGCTGACTGCAAACATGTCCTCCGTGCTGTTCTAACCCTTTGACCTCTACCACACTGTTGAGTTTTCAGTGGTTTCAAACATGGGTTTTGCCGCTTCCCATTTTTAACAACACGTTAAAATCTGAGATCTACAGCTCTGTAGATCTCAGGCTTAGGAAGCTGTCTCCAATAATTTGTTGCAGCTTGCACTGCTTGGTTACATCTTGCTACTCATAATGATGTACTTAGGGTTGATCTCAAGCAATTTTTCTCCATGGGCATTCCAGACAACTGATCTTTGTAAGAAGCAAGAGGAACTTCCAGGTCTCAGAGCAGAAAACTCAGAATGATTCCGTCTTTCTTTTCAACAGCACTTATGTACCACTCTGTAGGACATGGTAGACCATGAACTTCAGTATTAATCATGCCTAAGTCAAGTTTGTAGTCTCCAGCTTCATAGCTTTAGACAGCTGAGCAACTGGGTTCATATAATGATCTTTGGATACCAATTAATCTGAGAGGTTGTCCACCTTTTCTTTCCTCAGATGGCAGAAGGATGCTGCCAGAGTCCCCAGTTTTGAGTCCCTGGTTCCATTAGATAGGTGCATCAGATGGTTGCTCAAATCCAGGAGCAAGCAGAGCACACTGCTAGAAAAACATGGACTTCAAGTATGCTTAAAGATGCATGATAAGGTGTAGCCAAACCCAGTCGACTTTCCAGGGAAGCCCAGGGGTTTTCTCCTTCCGAGTCCACTGAAGCTGAGTCTGGCCCATTTGAAGACCCATGAGATTTCTTCTGTCCTGGTGTGCTACATGCGGCTGCTGGGCTGTTGTTAGCTAAACCTCATCACATCCCTGTGCACCCTCACAAAGACCATCCGTTCAAGTGTTTCCCTGAATGGGTTCCTGAGCTCACATTGTTTCCAAGATTTATGCATTTCTATACTAAATTACCCATGGCCATTTGGCCTACTTACTTGCTTAAACTGACTTATGTGCACAGACCTCTACAGATGCAAAACCTTCAGACCAAAAACCTGCACCCATTTGGTTTGTTTTCTTTCCCTGGGAGGCCAGATCTGGCCCTGTGCTTGTTGGATGACAGGTGGGGTTTCCAGCCAGACATCCATTTAAATAAGAGTACTGTAATTGAAAGGATCTGGCTAAAGAAATTGCTCAAATTAGAGCAGACAGCTGTTATTTGAAAGGAACAAGCACTGTTGGTTTTTTAAAAATAACCAGATATTGGCTTGCTGCCAGAGATTTTTACATTAGGTCTTATCTTACTTTGACTATTAAACGTACAAGTAAAAAGAACCATGTTTCCCCCCCAAAAAAAATAAATTGTGATGGGCAATATGCAACAAAGGGAAAATATTCATAAATTTTAACATAGCCTGGAGATGACTGACTTCAGATGTCTACAGAACAGAGAGGCTTTTGAGAAAAAAAAATACTGCATCCATTTTGTTTTATCCATGAATTTATGCAAAAAGCTGAGATTCCTGAAACAGAAGTTTAAACTGGGAGCATATCTTGCACAGATACTCTTCTTCCAGCAAAAGGCATCCCTCCTGCTTTGTGGGTACAATTCAGCGTGGAAGAGATTGGTCTGAATCAGCTTCCAGCTTCTGAGGGCCTGGTGTTGAAGTTATGGCTTGTGAAGCTGCAAGAGGATCAATGGGTACATCCAGAGTTGGCAAGGAAACCCTGATCACCTGTTCTGCTCTTTATCCAACAGAGATTCCCCCCATCCTTTCTATGTATCAGGAGGAGAGTTTTCCACTGCCCTGGTGGAATGGCTGCTGGTTGCATGCAGTTGAGGACAAGGACTGGATCTTTTTCCAGTCTTCTCTGATGTGCAAGTGCTCAATGGGCATCCAGAAATACAATTAATTCAAGAATCTTCCCACCAGCAAGTAACATCCTGCCTTACTTAATAGAGCAGCTCCCAGGCTTAAAATCAAGCGTGCGCTTAAAATAGGCTACAGCATCTGTCCAGTCTCTGATAACCTGAAAAGGTCAGACCCATGTGCCTCCACAAAAGATGTGCAGGAATGCAGGTAACACCAGCTTGAGATCACTCCACTGGATTGATAATGCACTGGACTGGGGACCAGAGGAGACCTGGGCTTTACTTCTACCTCTTCCACAAGGAAGCTTGTCCATCTGTCCTTCTGTTATACAGGCACTGTAGAGCCACTCGTCTCCTTCTAGTGAGCCTTGAGGTCTACTGGTAAAAATCAATGGCACCAGCTGGTTATTAAGTGGATTTGCAATGTTTGCTAATGCTGTTTGTACAAATCAGAGCGGAGAGCATGAGTACGGGCTTAGAGAACAAAGGAAAAATAAGGAATCTGAAAAAGAAACTGCCTTTTTTCTCAAACCCTTGCTGTAATCTTTTCCTTCCTCTTTTTTAGTGCTTTCTGGGAGGGGTTTTTTTCAATGTCGTCTCACCCTTCGCCCCCCCTTATTGTCATCTTGTCTCATTCTCTAGGAAAACCTCTTTTTTGTGATGGAATACCTCAATGGAGGAGACCTCATGTTCCACATCCAGAGCTGTCATAAGTTCGACCTTCCCAGAGCAACGTAAGATGTTACTACTACCTTTTGGCTTTTGTAGGTCACACACATGGTAGCAGTAAAAGCAGCAGCTGGAGACACCAGGGATCTTCATTTGATTTTCAGCTCTGCTACTGTCCTGTAGAGGAAACCCTGGGTAAATCATTTGACCTCTCTGCACTTTATCCAGCTGCAAAGTGGGGATAATGCTTGTGCTGGAAGCAGGATCACTCTCTGTTCCAGCTGTCTCCAAACTATACAAGAGAGACATGCAGGTCATCGCCCTGACTCAATGATGGACTCGGAGCAAGTCACTTCCTCTCCCTGTCCTCTTTCCCCTCCCACAGAGGGCTTTTTAGAGCCCATCTACATAGCTGATTTCAGTCAGACGTGACCTTGCTTTGCATTCTTGGTCAACCAGGGAAGCTATTTCTGTCTGGAAGCATTACAGATGCTGCTGCACCCTTGTCAGCATTGCATCTGCCTTCAGGTTTATGCTGACAAGCATAATCCCCCCTCAAACCAGGCGCTTCCTTCCAGCCTGCGACCTGGCGCCTGTATTTTGTGCTAACCTCAGTATAGTCCCACAAACATTTGTTCAGATCCGAGAGCTGAGCTGGACAGAAGCTGTCCCTTAGGCTGCCCTGCTTGCTGGACCAGCCCCCTTCCCAGCAGCGCAGTCCCTCAAACAGAGAGGGGCTCCAAAGGGACCATTCAATCCACCTGAGAACTTACCTCTGGAAGTGCCTCCACTGCCTATAAACAGCCCTAAGCATGCCTAAGACCTCATTTACATGGCCCATGGATAAGAATAATTTTTAAAGCAACCCACAGGTGCCTGCTGAGAATTACAGCAGCCTGGGGTTGCTCTTTGTTGTACCTATTGAGTTCTTGCTCTGCTCAGCCCATAATTGGGGGCCCCCGTAACATCGCGGACCCAAACTCCACCCCAGATCTACCACCAACAAGGAAATCCCACAGACGCATTTTTCAGCCCTCTGTGGAACCAAATACCTTGTCCTTTACAACACTGAGTGGCCTGTAGCCGTGCCTCAGGCCCTGCTTAAGCTGAGGTTCCCAGTCCAGTGATCAGAGGTGAAGCTGTTGTTTGTTAGAAGTAATGGGATTTTCCCTTTTTCCCTTCAAGGTTCAACGGGTGGGGGGAGGAGGCGGTGGGGGGGGGGGGGAGATAAAGCCTATCAAAAGTGCAAAAGGTAAATTTAAATAAAAACTTAATACACCAACAGGGAGTTAAAAATTTATTTCACTTTGATTAAAGTAAATAGAAGAATTAGAATTAATGAAAGGTGCTTTTAATCCTCCTGCGAGCAAAAGGTATTTTAAAAAGTCAATGCTGAATCCACTGTTGGACTTAATTTTTATTTAATAATTCAAAAAAAGAACCAAACCCTTATTTAAATCAGTGTTTAATTTGATGATTTTTTCAAAAGCGTTTGAAGGTCCAGAATTAAGGGCAAATGCATTGAAGACTGAGGGAGCAGAGCTGCACGGCACTGGAGGGGCGTACGATCCTGTGGTTACATTTCCTTCTGGGAGAGCACTTTCATTGTGCAGTGGTGCTTCAGCCTCATGCTGCCTCTTTGCAGCAGGATGTGGCCGTGTCCTTTAGGCAGAAACGCGTTCAGGGCAAAGACCTCGAACTCAAAAAGACTCCAGAGAAAGGTCACCACGCTGCTAGCGGGTTCATATCTTGGATAAAATTTCTAAAGCAAGCCATAAATCTGAGCGGTGAAGAGATCTCTTTGACACGCCAAGGGCACTCTCTCGTCCCCAGCCCCCGATGCCTACCTGCCTGCGCCGTTGCTGGGACCACTCCACTGGATCCGCAGCAGCTGCTGAACACGGCAAATTATCGCTGCTCTTTTGAGGTCTGAGGCATTAACTAATCTGCACTTTGCAGTCTGGTGCATCACTGTAACTCACTGATTTACTTTAAGTATGTAAATAAGGGAGAGGCCCAGACACCACCCAGTCTGCCTTCCTTGCGACAGGGACCATATCGTGAGGCCAGGCAGGGTAGGCAGTAGGAGCTGGGCGGTGTTTTTTTTCCTCCAGCAGATCTGGAGACAACCTTGGGCACTGAAGGACACGTCCTCAGAGTCAGTTACATGCAAAAAAAGTACAGCTAGCCATGCAGCGGGGCTTCCAAATCCCTGAAGAGGAGTAGGCTCCAAATCCCTACCATTTTGCAAAGCGGTTTCAGTGGGCATTGGGCTGCTAGCCATGTGGAACGCTTTTGGGAATCTCACATCATCCATCAGTTACCTCTAAAACCCAGTTAACCCAAGCCTTCTGGGAACTTAAATTTTTCCTTCTGTGGAGACAAAGTTTCCATCTTTTTAGGTCTGGTTAAAGGAAGCTGTTGGGAAGTATCCGTTCTAAGTTGTGCCTTCTGTCACTCAGGTTTTATGCTGCTGAAATCATATGCGGGCTCCAGTTCCTCCATTCCAAGGGCATAATATACAGGTAATTTTACTGTTCAGTGTCTTATATGCTAAACCTTTTCTGCTTTCCCTGAAAGCACTAATGGTAACTGAGGGACTGTTGCTTGGATGTACTTACTGATATTGCATTTCTATGCAGATTTCCTTTCTACAGAGTCAAGCTGTTTTATTTTGAAGAGATAGTGTAGAAAAGGCAGATTTGAGTTCTTTTTGAGAATCCAGTCCCATTTCAGTTAACATTAAAACAAACCCTTTGATGCATTTACACTGGGTCCTTCAAATAGCACCCTGCATATGCACCTAGTTTAAGCTTTCCACATATGAAGGCATATAAGGCCAAGCTAGGCGTGAGAAATTTGGTATATCTGCTGTGCTGGTTAACCTGGGACAGTGGTGACAAGCTCAGGTCAAGTAACAAAAGCAGGGAGACAGGGATATACCTTAATTTTGGGGTTATTAACAGGTTTGCTGTGCACAGTTCCACGGGGAGACGGGATTCATCTCACCTACCATCATGAATCTCAGCCAGCCACCCAAGCTCTTCTTGTAGCAAGCAGAGAGGAGTGGCCGTCTTTAGGTCCATCAAACCTGTGTTAGTGTATGAGAAGTGCCCATTTCTACCAGTGGGCTCTACGGGGAGCCAGTGGGCACTGGGTGAGACCCTGCAGGCAGCTGCACTCAGACAGAAGAGTCCTTTCCCAAAGTTACTGGTATAAACTTAGTCCACAATGCGTCAGTCTATCAAATCATGAGGAGGAGAAGTCCTCAACTACAAAATTGCCCATTCCATCTTCTGCTCGACTTCCCTGGGAGCTTCAAGGTTCTGCATGGATTGTTTGATCTAATGCACAAGTGTTTTGCTTCAGACCTATATAAAATGACAGAGACAAAATGGGAGCAAGAAGGGCCACAGAAATCAGGCTACAGTCTGCTTTCCCATGGCCGAAAGGAGGAACTGAATTTCTGGGGAGCTCTAGTCCAGCTCATCTTCATGGCAAAAGTTAGTTACTACACTGCAGCCTTCTGTAAAAGCAGGAAGCAAATAGCTTGTCACAAACAAATGGGAAAGCTCACTAAAGCAACAATGTTTGCTGAAACCAAAATGAGCCTATTTCAATGTTTGTCATGTAGTGTGAACATTAGAACAAATGCTAAAAGTGAATGGCTTGTTTACAATCCACTCTCATTAAAACGCAAGCTTTGATTCATATAAAGTCGCCTTATCATTCATTATTAGTACTCGTGTGGGAGCCATTTATAGTCTTTATTGACCAATGATGCTGATTGTGTAAACATGAGATCAATATCAATGACATTAAGCTAAGATGATCTCTGGGGTCTCAGCAAGTTTCTGGCTCTAATTATTGTTCTGGATGACTGAAAGGAAACACGTTTTGATATGCCCAAATCACTTAGCCATGACTGTCTTTTTTACTCTGACGTCTCAGGAAAGTTGATTAAAAATATCTGCGGGACATTGTGAGTTTGTGGCAGGGCTGTTAATGCTGAGATTTTGTTTATAAATACAGATTTTTATCTGGAATTGCTACACCAGTCAGGGTTTGGGACTCATTTCCTCTTGAAAGGAGAGATGTTAGGAGACTGGAGCCTTGGGAAACGTAGGCAAATTGGGATAGCTAGACATTGGGTAGCAAGGAGATAGGAAGAAACAGTTCATTCACAGGAAGCTGGTGCAGCATTGCTCTGGGTATCAAGCTTTGAGAGAAAAGATTTAACCAGTCGCTCTCCTTTTTCCTTTTGTCATTGGAGACAATGACAACAAGGTCAGTAGGGAACGCACAGCCATCAGTATCTCAGTCAGAGCTAACTAAGCACTTAGGAAAATGAATAGAAATCATTTTTGAAACTACATCGCTTGTGATGTAGTAAGAATAATGAATCCAGCTGTTCTGTCTCAAGCACCCACGTTTGGAAGCGTTGGCTTAAATTTTAATGAATGAGCCGAGGCGTTTTTGGCAGGAACTCCAGTCCCTGGAGCCAATGAGTTTGAGGCTCATCAAAGTAATGAAAGCAAACTGTAGGTGATGCGTTTTTTTGTTTTGCTTCGATCTACCACATGAATAAAAGCAGTGCTGGCAGCCAGAGATTGATCTCAATAGTGTAACTAAAATAAGTCATTCCAGCTGGAAATTGTGACAACATGAGTGTCTGCCACTTGGAAGGCAAATGTCTCGGTTGTCTCTATATTTCTTTTTGATTGATGACTCCCACTTTTTCTTGGGCAATATTCTGGCAGCGACGAACAATTGCCCCGTGACAACAATTTAGTGTGTAGACAGTACGAGGTCCCCCACCCTGACTGGGATAGGGCCAAAGCAAGATGAGGAGCTTTGCACAAAGAGAGAGGCTGAACAGCCATCTTTCCCACAATTGCAGGCAATCATCTCGGGAGCATCATGCATTAGAAATGACATTCTTTGAGGGAGTCAAAGCCGTTTCTGAAAAAAACATGTTGTAAAACAGTTGTCACCGGAAGGGTAGGTATGGTAGGTATATAGCAGGTATATTGCACCATCGTGTTTAGGACTCTCACCTAAGGTGTGGAAAATGTGTGTAGGCTGTGAATCAGCAGAGGCTGGAAAAGGCCAATTGTCTTCTCAGCTGTAGGCACAAGCAAATGTTGCGTCTGGGTGTTTGGGAGCCCTGAGAAGGAGCAGTGATTGATAGCGCAGGATAGGCAGTGCAGGAGCGTGGGTATTCACAGGCCAGGTAACCCAAACCTACATCCTAGGTGAAGTGCAGCATCACCAATCCAAACATCTCCCTGAGTCATTATTTCAAGGAAAAGCAGAACATTTAGGTAAGATATAAAAGATTTAACATAGAATCCATGCCAGTCTTCCTTTCTCTCTGTCTTTTTTTTCTTTCCTTACATGCTTTTTTCTCCTTTCAGAGGTTGTTCCTACTTAGGGACCTCTTTGTTCTTTGTCAGTAGCCATGATTCATCAACTCACTTGCTTTTATTTCCTTCTCTGTGAATTTCTTTTTTCCCTCTCTCTTGGCTCTTTGCTTTCCACAGTAGCTCAGAACGTGAAACCTCTGACAACAGCTTGGCAGCTCTGTGTGAAGGGCTTTGTAAATCCTTGGGGCTCGGACAGTGCAGCCCAGCAGTGAAAAGGTGGTGGATGTTCTGCTGATATCTGGGGTCATTTTGACCCTCTTCAAGACATGCAGGGCTTGTGGGTTCTTAACTCCTCCGACGTTTGTAGAGCCTGCACTGGGAGGGAGAGCTGGCAGAAGCTTCAGAGAGAGAACTGAGCGTGCCAGGGAAAGAGAAAGTGAGCCAGTCCTTTCTTGCTCACCTTCTCCAGGCTGTGTCAGGGCAGAAGGACCAGCTGGTGCGAAGCCCTTTTTACCTTCACTATTCTGTATCCTCAAAGGAGGCAGCTTTTAGAAGATGTCGCGGGTAAAGTCTTCTCCAGCAAATGAATCAGTGCTGGGACAGGAGGAATGAGGGATATTGAAGTCCAAGAGAGCAGCTCCTCATTCGGCCCCCAGCCTTCCTTTGTAATTGCAACATGTAGGCACTACATAGAGGCAGATAGCAAGTTAATAAGTGTAACCTACTGAAATAACTTGTGTGGCTCTGTAACACTTTAAAAGAGGGGTTTCCTTCTCTTCCTCCACAGAGACTTGAAGCTAGACAATGTCCTCTTGGACAGTGAGGGGCACATCAAAATTGCGGACTTTGGGATGTGCAAGGAGAACATGTTTGGAGATGCGAAGACAAGTACTTTCTGTGGGACTCCTGACTATATTGCTCCTGAGGTAGGTGTGGGGTCCGGGGAGGTCAGCAAGCTGCTGTGGGGCAAAGAAGATGTCTTAAGACATGACTGTTGGTCAGTGGTGGAGGGTGAAAAAAGTAATAACCTGCTTTTGAGCAGTTCCAGTCTAGAAACTGGTTTTCAGTTTGACTCAGACTCTGCTTTGCTGTCTCACACTGCATATTTTTGTGGCTAATGCATTTTTTGTGCAAATGGGCCTGGGAAGTGTTGCTTGTGTTAATGTCTGTCTCTGTCCCCTTGACTAAGGAAGGCTGGGGCTTGCGTGGAGACAGTCTCCAAGCTCCGTGCAAAAACATACCAACAGCTCCTCTTCTCCTTCTGCAGTAGATATTTGTTGATACTCGGGGGAGAAAAGCTGAACCTGGCCTCCATGTGGCCATGCAATAAAACTGGGTGGTCACAGACACCAGACTCCAGCTTGCCCATAGTGAGATCCTTTGCCCTTCCCCTTACTTCTTTCCATTTTTTCCTAGGCAGAAGCTTGCCCTTCCCCCCACCCACCCCCCCCCCGAAATTTAGATATTTTGGACTAGATCCCTCCAGAACAGAGAAAGCTCCCTTAACCTGGTGATTCATCCAATGATAGAACTTACTATGGAGAGTCTTTCACTAATTAGGTGCCAAACTGGGGCCAAAGAAAACATTTTTCTGCTCAGAGAAGAACCTGTGAGTCATCATGTCCGACATCACTCTGAAATCCATTTATTTGCTTTTCAAAACCCCATTTCCTGATTTTAGTGTTTTCATGATGGATATTGGTGCTTTCCAAATAGCTTTTAAAGCTTTTGTTTTTTTCCCCTCCACTATAACTCATTGATCTTTTACTGTGCACCAAGGGCTTGATTCTGATCTAGGTTACACCACTGCTGACACAAGGGCTGGCCCCTTCAAATCAGTTGCTTTTGTATTGCCTAAGAGCAGTTTTAAGTGTGCTCTTCAATCAAGTGGCAGTTTTCTTTTATTCCACTTCAATATGCTTTTATTTTAAAAAAATTATTTTCTGATTCTAAAAAAAAGAGACAAGTGATAATCCATTATTTGTGATTTTACTTTGTAGAAAAGAGAAAGACTAAAATAGCTCAGAGTTTTACTTCTGCACCATCATTTATTTTAGAGATTCAACGAGTGCATATAAAACATTTTACCTCTGAATTGAAAGCACTGCTAGAGTTTATGGATCATCTCTCCTGCCAGAGGCTGGAGCACTGGACTTTTTGTCAGTATTTCAACGTGGCTGCTGGCACTGTAATTTGTTACAGCCGTGCAAATAAGGGGACTTTGGGTCGGTAGGCAAGCAATTTTTTATTTCAAAAAATATTTGACAAAAAAAAAGTCTTAACCTGAAATGAAATTTCTGAGTTTATTTTTTCCAGACAATTGCAAAGCTAATAAATCTTTTCCTTGGCTGCCATAAAATATTTAAGTTCATTCTCCAGAAATTTTGTACTTTAAAAAGTAAAGCCTTATAAAAACAATGTGTCTTTTCAGATGAAAGGTTGGGGTGATTTTGTTTATAAGTGACTCAGAATAAATATATTTGGGAGTCATGTTCTTTCCTTTTTTTGACTATGAGTGAAACACATTATATATATTGTCTCTTATATTCAAGTAGGGTTTTTGTCCTTTTTCCATCTCCTTTTTTGGCATTTTTGGAGACAGATGTGTTAGTCATGAACATGTTTAGACTTATGATATTAAGGTCCTCCTTTGCCAAATGCCAGAGGTACATCAGAGGGGGTTACTTCTCACGTGATGTGAGAAAATTAATCTAAAAGTGAAGCATCTGATAGCACCTTATAGTGTTGTAGAAGAGGAAACACCCCAGAAGACAAGTAATCCCTTCCTACCTTAGTTGTGTTGGTCAGTTAAATAGTTGTTTTTACTTCATTAAAATAGAATAGAATAGAATAGAATAGAATAGAATAGAATAGAATAGAATAGAATAGAATAGAATAGAATAGAATAGAATAGAATAGAATATTTCAGCTGTAAGGGACCTACAACAGTGATCCAGTCCAACTGTCCGACCAGTTCAGGGCTCATCAACTTAAAGCACATTGCTAAGAGCATTGTCCAAATGCCTCTTTAACCCTGGAGGCCTGGGGCACTGACCACCTCTCCTGGAAGCCTGTTATAGTGTTTGACCACCCTCTTGGAAAAGAAATGCTTCCTAATGTCTAGTTTAAACCTCCCCTGGTGCAGAAACTCTGGATAACTAAATTAATAAGACATAACTTCTAGATAATAAGAAGAACCTGGGCCCAAGTGGCAATTTACAAGCAATTCAGGCAAGGTATGAAAACAGTGAAGAAATTACTCACCTATTTCCACTGTACCTGAGAGCCAGCAGTAAAGCACCTCTCTAAATCGTAGTTTTTCAACTATCAGCAGTTTCATACGTACTGCTCTGGTTAATTCTTTTCACTGGTATTAAGCCATCTCCATGGCTTGTCACTGATCCCTACACCATAGCTGTTGCACAGGGGATCACAGGTGCAACCAGGCTGTGGGCTCAAGAGTAAAGATTGTGCCTTAAAATGAACTATTCCTCTCTCCAGCACTAAAATCCTGATAAGGATCCTAGACATCACAGTTATCACATGTACCTTTAGACACCTGCAATGTATATATCTATATATGTGCATGTTGTCTAGGCTCCTTGATAACCGAAGGAGACAAATAGGTGTAGTATTTTACAGCAGGTAGATGCTTAGATGGATGTCTAAAATTGGACTAATTCTCTTCCTTGACTATAAAAGGAGCTAATGATAACTGGTTCAGCTCCAAGTATCTCCCTAACAGATATCTAAAGGCAGGTGAGATTAATTTTGCTTCCTCAGAGGGGAAGTTTGAGAACATGGTGGTGTCTGGCCAGGTTTGTAGGGGAAGAAAATGCCACATCCCTTCTCAGGGGAGGTCGGGACTCCAGCTGACCCTCCCTGGCCCTCACACGCTGGATGTAGCCTTCACTTTAGAGCTGACACAGAAAGACACAAACCAGTGGACTGACTGAGGACAAATTCCCATCGCTCTACCTGTAATTCATCTGGTCTCAAAGGACAGACCAGCAACTGCTTTCTCATGTTATTCCTGGGGCAGATTTTTACTGGGATAGTTTCACACCATTTCCACTGACTGATAGTCCTAAGTACCCTTACACCGTCAATCTCGTAATTTAAAAATACAGCTTGTGTGAGTTAAATTAGTCCCAAAATGCTAATACCTAACCATTTGTCTTCTTGGGGTTCACAAGCCTGATTTGAACCCTTGGGATAACTTGAAGAGCAAGCAAAAGATGACTTGCCTCACTTTTTCTGTTTCAGATCTCTCTGGTAGCCAGGGGTTTTTCAAGTAACTTAGGAGTAACTAGAGGAACATGTAACAAGTTATCTGTAGTGCGAAGGACTGTTTTGGCACCCAGGTGTGGGTGCGATCGGGAGCTCTCCCAACCACAGCCTCTGCACCACTGGCAGATGCTCTGGCTCATGCTTCAGGCAGGGGGAAGCACCTCTGCTGCCCTGCTCAGTGCAAAGTGGCTGTTGAAAGGTCAGGGTTTGGCCACCCTTCTGAAGTTGAAATAATGATGTCAGACATTTTGCCTCTGTCACTCCTCCCTTTGGGCAGATATTGCTGGGACAGAAGTACAACACCTCTGTTGACTGGTGGTCCTTTGGCGTCCTTCTATATGAGATGCTAATTGGCCAATCCCCTTTCCATGGCCAAGATGAAGAGGAGCTTTTCCAGTCTATCCGTATGGATAACCCATTCTATCCTCGCTGGCTTGACAAGGATGCAAAAGACATTTTGGTAAAGGTAAGAACGACCACACATTGAACGAAAGTCTTTTTGATTTGTGCATCTTCAGCTGTTGTTCAGAGAAAAACGTTCAGTGTGATAGGACTAGAGAAAATCACTTTCTTGTCTGTGGACCTCAAAGCACACCTGACCTAAGTCGTAAGGCCATCTTTGTGTCTTCTTTCTCCTGAGTTGTGATGGTGGCTCCTCAAATCCAGTACGTAGGATTGCAGGGTATCAGGCGCCAGCAGAGATCAGTTTCTTTGCAGAGCGATCCTGAAGGTGTAAGGCTCCTGGAAAATATATTCTTCCAGACTTCAAACTAAGGGTTACTGTGACGCCCTTGAAAATTACGGCTTTGAAGCAATTCTTGTGCCTTAGAGATATGAGGACTTCTAGAGTAGATTGCTTTGGCATTCAGCTTGATTTTCAGTAGAGAATATTTTGCATCTTTGCACTGAGCTAAAGAGCAGGAAGACAAAGCCTGAGCTGTGTCCTGAAGCAGCGGAGATACTGAAGCTAGTAGCACTGTGTCATCTGCATTTTTAGTCTTTTGAATCTCCTATCCAGCAATGCATAGTGCCCTTTCTGAGTGGACCACTCTTCTGTTGCCCTTTAACAGGCATCCTCCTCATCTTTTAGGTTCCCTTCCATTAATACGCCGATTTTTTTCATTACCTCCTTCTCAGCCCCACTTAGCGTCGTAGCCTTGCTGGCTTGGGTTGTAAATTATTCTAGAGTTTCAAGATAAAAATGCAATGAAGACACAGCCAGTCTAATAAGTTACCTCCCCTCAGTCGGGCTTTGGACTGATGTTGAACATGATCTAAGTTAAAGCATTTCACCTCGAGATGGAGTGTGGTGAGAGAGCATGTACAGAGGGTTATAATGGCTCAGCTGACCTGAGGTAACTTGTTCATCGCTAGATTTGGGCCATATTTGACCTACAGTCCCTACCTGTGCTTTTGCATTGACAAAGTGACAGAGCAATATACAGCATTCCACGATACAAAAATGGAGGATGTTATTTTAGCATCTGTGCTGGGCTCAGATGTTTAGGTATCAATATAAAATGACAATAATGAAAACATTCAAAAGCAGTTGTTCAGGCAGATGTACCATAGCTGACTGAGATTTTGAATGTCTATTTCTGGGACATACGCTGGCATCTTTCTGCACAAACAACCTGTATTCCTATCAGGATTAGAGATCGTGATCATCTTTATAACAATCAGTAACCTTCCTTGCTTATGAAAAAAAAACATTTTCTCCATTATGGGCTACTCTCATTGCCACTCACTCTGGATAATGATATATTCCACCCTGCTTAATGCCTGAATTATCAGCAACCTATGGAACCTGCACTGCTGTATAATCAGTTGTTGGTAGGACACTTAAGTTTTGGTGAGGCTTTGCCCACAAGGTTCACCAAAACCCAATGCCTAGGTTTTTTTCAAACAGGCCCTCAATGATCCATATATCAGATTATTTTGCTGACACTTTTTGCATTAGATATTTATATTTGTTCTTTTCTGAGTGGTATCTGTTGTACGCTCACTGTTGGCCAAATAGAGGAGCAAGAAACTTCTACCGTATGTAACCCAAGTCCCTTTTGGGATGACCTCCATCAGTAAAGTGCTTCTGAAAATTTCCCCTTACCTCTGAAGTACGACATATTGGCTGTATTTAGGCCACCTGCTATCAAGTGTTGCCACTACTCCTCCCCATCGACTTTAGAGGGATCTGGGATCTGGTGTTACATGGGCTAGCTGGCCTGGAGGCCCCAGACATTTTACTGAAGATGTAAAGATAAATTTTAAACTATTCACACTGACCATTACAGCAATATTTCAGCACTACATCCTGCTCATGAACACTGAGAGGAGCTCGGAAGCATTTAGCACTCCTGAAACTCTCCCCCAGGAACACGTCAGCTGCTTCCAGAGCCAAAGGGCTCCTGCGTCACCATAAAAACATCTATGACAAAACAGGTTATGTTTACGCTAAACTGAAGAGAAGGCCCAGACCTGCACATAGCTCAGGGTGAAAAGATATGTTCCCAGCTCTAGCTTTCTCCTACCCTCAGCAGAATCAGCCATCCACAGGACTTGTAGCCTGCAGTGTGCAGCAAACACAAGCTCTCTGAACTGGGAGTCTTTTGACAAAGTAGACAGTTGTCAGCATCTGAGCTAGTCCGTGGAGAGAAGCAAGCACTCCAGGGTGTCTTTTATCTCATTTTTAAGTGTATAAAGGAGGTCAGATGATTTGCACCTGGAAGTTGACTGTTTTTCTCCATTAATTATAAAGGGTGAAATAGTGACACTCCAAGTACCCAAAGGTATAGGAGATGAATGCAACCCCACATAGGCCAGACTAGTATTTTCACATGCTTATATTTCAGCCCTACAAATTCTCCTGATAGCAAGAAATTGTCCAGACAAAAGCTTGCACGTGCGATCCAGATATTTCACCAGTGTCTTTGCGTATTTGCGTGCTCAGACACACATGTTGCAGCTGTAGCAAATTTGTCCTCTCTCTCCTGCAAAGGAAAATTATGGCCAAGGTATCTCAATTTTGGCACGTTAGGCTAAAAATCTAAACTGGTTCCCTAATCAGAAATTTAGTAAGTTACAAGAGTCTTCACACTCTCACCAACCATGCTTGAGTTTAAAGTCTGAGGCCCTGTCTGGTAGGACTGTCCTAATGAATACACTGTTATTGATAAAAGACTAAGGTATTTCTCTTTCTTCAACATTCTAGCTTTTTGTGAGAGAACCTGAGAGGAGACTGGGAACAAAAGGGAACGTCCGCCAGCATGCCTTTTTCCGGGAAATAAACTGGGAGGCGTTAGAAGAAAGAAGGATGGAGCCTCCTTTCAAACCGAGAGTGGTGAGAATGCATCTTCTTTCAATTCCACCCACCTCCTGTCTTTCTCTCCAGAATGATTTCTTCCCCAAATATTTAAACCCTCCAGCACATGGTAGCAATAAACCAAAGCTGGGACCCACAGTAATATTATAAATCCATTTATTTAGGGACAGTGTCCAAAATCTTCAGACATAGGTCTTTAATGTCAGCGACCTCAAATCCTATTTAGGTTCACGGAGTCAGCATTTTAAAGGTGGATGAATGTCTGCTTCACGCTAAAATTAACTAGTTTAAGGCACCAAAGTAAGGCTTTCAAAATGCCCTCAAACTTTCAGGGCTATCTTCTGGAGTTCCTTTGCACATGCAGTCTCTCTGTCTAAAAGTAGATGGAGGATCTTGGTCTTGGACAGTCAGAATGGAAAATGTGGACTATTACTTAAATGTCCAAATGCAGATTAAGTTGTTCACAGGCTGTCTGGTATATTGTGTACATCAGATACAAGCAGCTGAAACCATCTACAACTTAGATCTACCACAGCCTCACTCATTGTACAGTTGTTGGAAAGATAATTGTGAACTATGTACGTCTGTTGGCTGGGCTGCCTGACCTGATCATCATGATGACTACTTTCTGATGACTATAAGCCTGGGTCTGGCATGCCCACACCTGAGAAACCATAAATTGCTCATCACTTTCTCAGTTACCATAGCAGGGGTCTGGATGCCACTCAGAAAACCCTCCCTTAACCACATAAGTGCAACCCGTTCTGTAGGGATTATCTTTCACTGCACTGTAGAAGGTAAAGAAGGAAAAGCAGTTCAGGTAACCAGGTGACTGGCTAAGTCAGGATAGTCCTGACTATTAATAACAGTCCTATTAAACTATTAAAGTCTTATTAATGACAATAATATAATTTACTTTGTCAAGTGCACCATACTCTCATTCTATAGTCCTTCACAAGTGTTATTTAATTGATGGGTCCAGTCTGCTGTGTTACAAAGCTACAACATCCCTGCCTGGCAGAAGTAATGGATCACAGGCTCAGTGCCTCCTATATAATATTTATTCCCATTGCTGCTTCACTAGGATGGTAATAAACAAGTAATTAGTGCTGGTTGCTGGATATTAAGAGCTCAGACAGAAGTTTTCTGCAGTCTGACATGTTACTGAGCATTGGTTGGGCTGGAGTAAGTACTCATTGTGCAAAAGGCCAAGAGCAAATGCATTGCAGGTTCCTGGCTGAGCTGAGCTTGCTCCCAGATAGTTGAGCTGGGCCTATAGGAAGCAGCCTGACAGGGCCAGTGCCATTGTAATGAAGATCTGAATACTAGTGATTTGACATCAATTTTTTTTCCTTTTCTTGAAGAAATCTCCTAGTGACTGTAGCAACTTCGACAAGGAATTTCTAAATGAAAAACCTAGACTGTCCTGTGCTGACAGAGCACTGATTAACAGCATGGACCAAAATATGTTCAGCAACTTTTCGTTTGTGAACCCTAAAATGGAGAAAATATTTTCCTGAGATCTGCCTTACTTCTCTGCAATGGTTTGAGTAACATTTTGTCAACTGAAGACTGTGAATGGTTGTTTTTATCAAGAACCCACCAGAAAAACACGTCAGTGAAAGTTTGTACCATGCCTGGAGGCTTCCAGCTTATTCCAGTCCACAGCAGATGCCAGCCACTCTTCATGAAAGATGAAGTTTCTTTGTGGTATCTTTTGGTCTCTCTTCTCTGTTTCCCAGTGTTCTTGAAGTTGAGAACATCTGAAAATGAGGAAGTGACAAAACCTGTTCCCCACTATTTGTACACACAGCCAATGGGTTTCTCTGTAAGAAAAAAACAAGTATATTTGAGCTTCTGGTGATGTCAGTGCCCATTTCTGCAATTCTCATGTCAGCCCACCTCCTTCTGAAGGATGGGTGGTTTGCTCAGGGCCTGAGGACATCTGGGAAGGCTTCAGGCTGGTGCTTTCGTAACCTCCACTCGAGCATGGGCAGAGTTGTGCACGCAGGAGTTTTGAAGAAGCAATTTTACTCCCTACACACTTTAAAAATAATGTTCACAGGTGCCTCACTGGGACAAAGAGACTTTGCAGACACCCATTCAAGCATTTTTACATCTCAATCAGAGGCTCTGGAGCTAAGCACTCAACCCCCGAAGGAGGATCATTGCCATGGCAAGCGTCAAGATCAATACAGAAAACCAGTGGTTTACACTTAGTACTTGAGCAGGAAGGGTGGGAAGTTGCAGTCCAGCAGAAAGCCTCAAGAACCCCTGTTCTAAAGCTTTAACTGTCACACACGCCAGGCTCAGTGCAAAATCTGGACTGAGGTTTCTGGAGTTTTATCCTAAAACTGCATGAAAAAGGTGGAAGAGGTTTCCTCAAACCATTATTTAGGCATCATAAAACTGGCCTTCCAGTCACAGCATTGGCATATCTTACTTGCAAGGTGGTAATCAGTTCTTGCAAAGGCTGGTACACTTTCTGTTGCTCTCAATGATGTCCCGACTCTTCGGTATGCCTTGCAGACGTAGGTCAACAAGCTGCACCCAATGGTCACAGGGCAGGACAATGCATCGGATGAGGGTGGTCCTCTCCTTCACCTGTGACATTTTGCTGTGTGTTCTATCCCTTTGCATTCTGTGGAAATGTAGATGGGTTAAAAAGAAATATTTTCTGAGACCCTTTCATTCTGGGATCCTTTTAAATAAAGATGCACTCTTTCCTGAGGTTGGAGAGGCATAGAGCTGCCCAATTACTGCTTGTCACTGAAACACCAGTTAAATGCTGTGTCAAAATTAAGTCAAAGCCCAAAGAGAGGATTCTGTAATAATTTAGACTCAGGCAGTCACCCCAGCTGGTGTTAGGCTCTAATAGAAGTGTATACATTTGGAGCTTTGTGCATGAAGCCCTCCAGTCCATGGAGAAAGAGAAGCTCTAGAAGGGGAGTCATCTGTAACTCAGATTCCTTTCAGAGGTGCCTTTCTGGCTCTGCTGGACCAGGCTGTCAACTTGGGCCTCCCAACAGAATGAATGCGGCCTTGCAGGCAGTGGTGGGATACCGCTGGCAGTGACTGCAGGCACCGAATCCTGCAGGACCAAGAGCAGAAGTGCCTGACATCGACAAGAAAAGCAGAGCACCCTGAAAAAGGTTTCGGTCCAGTGATTCATGAAATCCTTGTTTGTGCTGTATGAAACGCAGGGGGCATCTGTGCTCACAGTTTGTGCAGCTGGTCATTGTGTTTAATTAGAACAGTTAACATGAATTTTTTAAATGCCAGTGCTGTTTGTACAGTTTAATAAAATGTTGTGTACAATTGGAAAATGGGCATTGAAGTGATTAAATAGGGATGAAGAACAGAGGTGCTTAGAAAAGCCATTAAAACGGCTCTGTGCTTTCTGGGGGATGTTCCCCAGGGGAATTTCAACCCATGAATACACAGGATCAGCAAGCATTTGAACAACTCTAACTACTCCACAGATCAGTATCTAAAACAAGGATTTGGCACTGTGCAAAGATATCCACAAAGAGAGTAAAATGTCCCTTCTCACCACCAGAAGGTGACACGGCTGTAAATGGGGTCTGTTATCTCAAAGGGATTGCAGAGCCAGATGTGCAGAGGTCATTACTTTTAGGGGGCGATTCAGGTTGTCTTCCTGTGACACCTGAATGAGGTTGGATCAGCCAGGTCCTGGGAGGGCCTGACTCTGTCCACGTGCTGTGGATGGAGTTTGGATGGCTTGATCCAGACTAGAGATTGCATTTCTGAGCATTTGAAGATTGGCAGTATTCTGCTCTAAATGACTGTTTCCTTTGCAACAGCATGGTGGTTTGTGCTTGACACCAGTGCAGGGACACCCCAAGAACATAGACTAAGGAAGGAGGGTGCTGAATCATCTCTTGTGGTTAAGTAACTGAAGAGCAACAGGATTTAACACCTCTCTGACCAGAGGCAGGGCTCTCTGCAGTCTAGCTGTGGCCCCGTATAGCTAAAGCAGCCAAACGTAAGAGTGACTTGTAAAGGAATAGATTCGAGTTACAGCTAGAGCAGACATGGTGTAGGGCTTTTGATGCAAACCACAAGAAGTGCCTGCTTCTCTCTGCAAGGTGCCTTCAGCTTAAAAACCAAATGAACCCACGGAGAATGGGGGGAGGCAGATGGGAAGAGGTGAGTACAAGCCACCACGAACGTGCCTCCTGTGTGTCTCACAAGTGCCACAGGCCCAAAACCCTCCCAGCTGTGTGTGTGGTGTGTGAAGAGTGACGTGGTAAGCAGCAAGCATTTTCCTGTGGTGGCAGCGATTGAGAGATAGGAGCCAGTGAGGGCTGAAAGCTGAACACCCGCACGGAAATGAGTAGAAGCCCAGGTACTCACAGAGATGTTCCTTTGCCTTGACTAAACCTGGCACCTCCATACCCATCTTGTCTTGTCTTCTTTATTTTTATTTCCCCTTCTCCATAAAATGTGCATTTTTTGGCACAACAGATGGGTCTTGACAGGTGTGGTTATTCATTTTCTGAAGGCCCAGTTGTGTTCTGGAACCCCATGGGATCTCAGCACTGCTGTAGGAGCATGGC
Source organism: Phalacrocorax carbo (assembly GCF_963921805.1). Lineage (NCBI taxonomy): Eukaryota > Metazoa > Chordata > Aves > Suliformes > Phalacrocoracidae > Phalacrocorax > Phalacrocorax carbo. Next base: position 4,669,143 of record NC_087513.1, on the reverse strand, counting down.
ACCTGCAAACATCAAGGTCTGGCCTCCAGCACCACCTGCTTCAGCTCAAGTTTTGGGAGTCCTCACCACCCAACTTCTCCTTCCCCAGTCTTGCTGCTTCACTCTACAGATGCACAAATTCTTGTTGGCATTCACCAAACCAAACCTCAGGCTGATAAACAGGTCAGGACGAGTGGGAGTCACCAGTGAGTGACAGCCCTGATTTCGGCCCTCCTGCAAAGACCTCCGAGTTGCTTTCCAGAGGAGGTTGGTTGGTGTCACAGCTCCTCAGCGTGCAGCCCAGGGGAATGGTTCCCTCTCCCACAGGGAAGCCCAAGCTCCATCCTGCACCCCACCATGCTCTTTGCTGCCAATGCAGAAAGGAAAGGCACCTTCACCCAGTGGTTACCAGGCACATCTTGCAGTGGGGAGGTATCACCAAAAGTCCCTGTCTACCAGTACAGCTGCAGCTAGTGTGTACTGGAAGTAGGTATGCTTCTCCCTTTACTATTGCATTTGTACCTTAGACCCTTCAAACCCAAGTGAGAGATGACAGCTGGGACCTAACCTGCTCTCTCACTCCAAGAGATGCCAGACCAGCTAGCGTATCACCTACAGCAGCTAAGATCATAATCAATACATGGCCCAAAGCATGCCTTGTGGTGTTGTGAATCCAGCAGAGGTCTCAGTGCTGACCACAGGAAGCTTTTCTACCTTATTTGCTTACAAAGAAGTTTTATCTTCACTGTATCAAAGCAGCCAGGACAGCACCTGCAGAGCTGGTGAAATACAGGAATTAGTGTGCTTCTGGCTTTTCTGTCACTGGGACTTGTTGCAAGCCAGTGGTCCTGCACCGCTCAGTGACTGTACCTGGCATGATGCAGTCCATGCTACTGTTTGATAACAGGCATGATGGAGTCCTTTATCCTCTACCTTAATGTTTATATACACAAGGATATGAAATAATTGAAAAATAAAAGGAAAGTAAAACAAAGAAAAATCGTCATGAGTTGTGGAAGATAAAACAAGCACAGAAAAGTAAAGTAGAGAAGAAAGCAGGAATAAAGGTTGGTATATTCTTATGCAACACTTCCCTTCATTCAATGGTTTCAATTACAGCTCTGCTATTTTTCTTCAAAGCTACTGGTATAATCCTAGAGTTGCTTTTGTAGCTGAAGCACAGGGTTTTCTGAGCTTTCAGAAGATGGGACAGCCTGAGATTAGAACAGATGAATGCATCTGCTTTGGCCCCCTGGGTAACACAGAGCAGTCATTCCTACCCACATCTTCCCGAGAAATTCAAGTATTTCTGTCCTGAATATGGATTCAGGTCCCAGTTCAAATAATTGAATTCAGCCATCTATGGCATAGGAATGCAGTTTAACTGCTCACCTTTAGTCATCTAGGATCCCTGAGACACCCTGGATTATCCCGGAGGAATTCCACCGAACATGGATCTCCCCTACAAACTGTGGCATATCCCCCAGAGCACCCCCAATAGCAAAGGACACCTCTGCATAAGCAGCTGAATCAAGCCCGGTGACTGAGTTCACCCTACAGCAGGCACCCGCACCCAACCACCCAAGTCACTCCTTGTGGTGGGGACAGCATGTCACAGCTCAGCACATATGATCGGTTTGGGTTTTTTTCTTGCTTTTGCCACTGGGTTGCAAAAATACCATCTCCTTGACTCATGTCCTGAAAAGTACCAGAAACAAATAGGTTTTGCCGTGGTGCTCACCAGCCTCCCAGCCAGAGGAGGTCTGCAGCTGCTGGCAGCAAGCAGCGTGAGCCCGTGGGAGGCAGGCTGGATCTGCATGCGTGCTGTAGGTGCCTGTGGGACATTTGCTGGCACTGAGCTACTGAAACAGCCTGACCTAGAGGCTGGCAAAGCGACCAGGTTTTGACCCTGTTGAGGAATATCCTTGCAAGAAGAGAAGTCAAAGATTAGTCACCAACATCTTTTCTGTAGTTGCTAAAGAAACTTCATGAAGGAAATTCTCAATCTTCCTGGTACATCCTCATTAAGGGGGACCAGAGGACACTGCATTCCCATTCCCAAACAAGCACCTTCCCTTCTCCCACACCAAAGAAGTGACAACCAGAGAGGCACAAAGCTCAGTGTTTACGGTCTTTTGAGAACTGTCTTTGCTTTCAGTCTCCGCAAGGACACTCAGTTTCATTTTGAATCTGAGGTTCTGGTGAGTCAAAAACTCAAAGTAAAGCTCTGCCAGAAATCTTTGTCTGCCTCCATGAAAATCGTGCAGAAGTGCATTGCAAACCCTTGACACTTTTTGAGATTTCCTCAAAGGTCAACAAGGCCTAGTTGTTGGAGCAAAACTGAACTAACAGTATTCAACACAACTTTGCAAAGAGACATAAGGGAACAAAAATCCTGTGGTTAAGGTGCTGCTGAGTCCTTGTAGACTTAGATTTATTTCCAAGTTCTGCTATACATATCTCCTCTGATCTGGTGCAGCCTATCTTGCCAGGCTTTGAATTTTCTTCCTCTGTATGGACATAGTTCATACTCTGTTGCTCTAAGTTCAGAGTTGGAATGGGCTTCAAGTCCAACTAACCAGAGTTGCCTAAAAGTTTGTCATCTTTAAAGATCATTAAAATGTAACTAACTTCATCCAAGGTAATAATCTAGGTTTCCTCTATTATCAGTGGAAAGAGTCTAAGAGTATCACAGAATCCCAGACTGGTGGGGGTTGGAAGGGACCTCTGGAGCTCACCCCGTCCCACCCCCTGCTGGAGCAGGCACCCCCAGAGCAGGGGCACAGGGCCGCGTCCAGGCGGCGGGTGAATGTCTCCAGGGAAGGGACCCCACAGCCTCTCTGGGCAGCCTCTGCCCCTGCTCTGGCACCCGCACAGCAAAGGGGTTTGGCCTCATGTTCAGGTGGAACTTCCCATGTTCCAGCTTGTGCCCGTGGCCCCTTGGCCTGGCGTTGGGCACCACTGAAAAGAGCCCGGCCCCATCCTCCTGACACCCACCCTTCGGGTATTTATAAGCACTGATGAGATCCCCCCTCAGCCTTCTCTTCTCCAGGCTGAACAAGCCCAGGTCTCTCAGCCTTTCCTCACAAGGGAGATGCTCCAGCCCCTGATCCCCTTGGCAGCTCTGCGCTGGCCTTGCTCCAGCAGTTCCCTGCCCTTCTTGAACTGGGGGGCCCAGAACTGGACACAGCCCTGCAGGTGTGGCCTCACTGGGGCAGAGCAGAGGGGGAGGAGAACCTCCCTCGCCCTGCTGCCCACACTCCTTTCCATGCACCCCAGGACACCGCTGGCCCCCTTGGCCCCAAGGGCCCGGTGCTGGCTCATGGTCACCTCGCTGCCCACCAGCACCCCCAGGGCCTTCTCAGCAGAGCTGCCTTCCAGCAGGTCACCCCCAGCCTGTACTGGTGCAAGTATGATTCATCCCATCCTAAGACAGATACCCAGAGTTCTCCATTGAACTTTCGCTCCCTTCACTTTCTAGAAAAGTAGGCAAGTCCTGCCCTGTGTGTACTTGTGCATCACCTTGTGCATCATTTTGGGGTTCAGTGGGGGCTTACTCTCAGGTAGATATAGTAGGGCCACTGCGTAAATATGGAGGATATAGAAATGCCTCTGCTAGCTGTGAATGTGAATGACGCTTGGCTGCCCCAAGACTGGTGCTGAATAAATATGCTGGGAGTGTCACGGTACTCGGGTCTCTGTTGTGGCACCCTGGTTTGGTAACTAGAACTAGGATGTCTGGTCCATATCACCATCCACTTAGCTAGTCTAGACTTCATCAGTTTGTCTATAAGGCTGTTATGGACTGTGTTGAAAGCCTTGCTAAACTCAAGGTAAAGAGCATCAACTGCTCTCTCCTCTTTCACCAATCAAATCATTTTATTGTCTAAGGCTTTTATGCAGCTTGGTCAGATGTGACTACCCCTTCATAAATCCATAGTAACTACTCCTAATTACCTTCTTGTCCTTAACGGGTTTGGAAATTGCTTCTCAGAGGATTTTCTCCATCAGCTTCTCAGGGGTGGAGGTGAGGCTAATCAGCCTGTAGACCCCTTATCATCCTTCTTGCCCTTCTTGAAGATAGGAGTGACATTTGCTTTCTTCTATTCTGCACTCCAGTTGAAGAGAGAGTTCAGGTGATGGGGCTTAATCACATCAAAACAAACAGCTCCTGCATGTCTGTCTGTATGGCTGGATATAGCCTGGGAGCAGCCTGTCTGCAGCTTAGCTTAGAAAGCCCCAGCTACTAAGCCCCAGGAATTTCCCACAGTCCATTGCTGTGGCGAAGCTGAGGCCCATTCAGGAGTATTTGCTAAGGTCCTGGGGCAGCCACTGGTGGGTTGGGATCTAGCAAGACTCTGCCCATATGTGCCTTGCCTGAACAGAGCCTGGGTCCATGCTAACATGGTGGTTGTGCTCGGGCGTCGGTGGAGCTCAACCTGCCACTGCACCCAAGGGTGACTGCGGGTAGTGAGTGATGCACTGGTCTTTAAAGCCATCCAGGACCCCAGTGGAAACATGACGTAGCACACTGGAATATGGTCAATCATTTAGCCTGAGATTTCTCGTTAAAGCAACGAAGTTGCCTCCAAAGCTCAAGTGGGTTGGAAACTTGGTTAAATAGCTTGAGTATCACAGAAGATGCTCAGTTAAGAAGAACCTACAGGAATCCTTGAGGGCACAGGCTCTTTCTCATTCTACATTTTCACATGTTAAATAAATCCTCCCTTAATCTCTGTTCCAAGAGGCAACTGGGATCTGTCTGTCTGGGACCCACCTATTACTCAACCTGTGTTATTCAGCTGCCTAAAGAAAAACCTGCCAGTATACCCTAGTTGGAGAGGTGAGCCATTATTTTAATAATCACCTAGAGGAAAACACACTGTTTGAGTGGAGAGAAAATAAAAATTAAGCTTTGCATTGAATTTATGATGCGGCCCTTTATTTTAAAGGAACATAAACAGAAAATATTCAGACATCAAAAGGAGAATCTCAGCTTTCACTTCCAAATTATTTTTTATTATTGTTGTTAGCCTCCCAGTAGCAAAGGAAATGAGTTCTCTGGTAATCATTGCATTTAATTTTCAGCTCCCTTCTGTTGATAGCATTGTGTATAACCTTTTTCTAACAGTTACTTTAAATTGTTTACTTTGATATTCTGTTCAGCTGGTGGGGAAAGAAAACTCAGTTCTAAATAGCCATTTTATCTCTGCTGTACATGAGCTCAGCAGGGTAATGTGATATCTCAGAGAGTATATTTATTTTAAATCATTGGTATTTTCCACCAGGGTGAAATTCTTCAAGATATGACCTCTCATTGCCTCCCTCCTTCCCCCCCAAAATGTCATGGGGCCAAAGTAGTGGAGAAAAAGGGACAAAATAGCAACTGTAATTCAAAAGAAACAATAATCCACCCAGAAACTCAACTCAGTTCTGGTCATACTAGGCATAATGAAAAGAGTAAAAAAACTGAAAAATGGGGAAAATGGAGCACGCTGTTATCGTGAGGATAATAAATTCCAGGCCACAGTGGCATTTTTGAGATAGTGAGGTAGGAGTCAGCAATGACACAAAGTGACCTTTCTTGAAAAAATAGTTTATGTTAAAACTTAATAATGCATTTTAGTTCTTCAGGAAATCCAGTGACACTGGAATTCAGATGGGAAGAGGAACTTCAGCTGTTTCTTTGTGCTGGGTCGTCTCCACACCAAATCATACATTTGCTTCTCTTTCTTTGGGTGGAGAAAGAGCAAAGGAATAAAAAGAAAGTCTCCACAAAAGACCACAGCAGATTTGGCTGGAAACAGCCATCTTTGTGCCAAAAGCAGGGCTTGAACCTGCTTGAGCCATTGCCTTAAGAATTCAGTTAAATGCTTGGCTGAACAGCAGCAACACTTTCACACACTTATGTGGACTAACCACTAAAGGGAGACAGCTGTATCAGCTCGAGCCACTATTTTTAGCAGCAGCAACCCCCTTGAAGCAGCTCTCATCTTCCAAATGGACCTCCTAGGAACAGCGAAGTGGCCTTTTATCAGTGCAGGAGCATATGGGAGAATAAGATCTCCTGCACCCAAAGCCTGCCATAATTTTGGGTCTAGGCATAGCTGAGAAAGAAAGTTCATAGCTGACTAGGAAAGTTTAAGGAACAGGCTGGGACTGCAGAGGACCACTGCAAGAGGAACGATGCATTTGTTCTTGGTATGGAGAACTAGCAAACCCCGATCCCTATGGCGTAGCTCTCTGAAATACACGCTTCTTCCTTGCTGTCGGTGCTCAGTCAAACACTGTCCCTGACACAGAAGGCTTGTGGTGAAGCTAGGATCAAGCTCTTCAGTCTTGGAAGAAATAACTCAGCATTCAGAGGAAGGCAGCTTTCTACCATGTCTCACCACAGGTATAACTCCTAACGTCCCTAGTATGATGCCCAATTTATACCAGGGAATAGACCCAGACATGTGCCTATTCCGTTGATTAGAGGTTTTGGATTAACCTAGTGTTTCTTCAGTTGACAATACTGCTATGGAGTGACCCTGACCAGACACTAAAACATATTGGTGGAAGAGCAGTCTGGAAAGTGTTTTTATTTGAGCGTGGCTCTGCAGGTAATGCAAACCTTGCTTAATACTGTGACAATCCCTTTTCTTAAGGGTCTGCAGACCCGAGTTTAATGTTAGGTCCTTAGAATCCATTTTCCATTATAGCACAAGCAGTATTTCCCTCAGCTGACTTTAGCTATCGGGGTGTTACGGTCTAGTCTAGCAAGTCAGGCAGGTTCCCCACAAGGTCAGTGGAGGCACATGTGGAGGGAGGGTTATCCCATCCCAAATGGGGGATCAACAAACACTCTCCAGATGCCTGTAAGACTAACGGATCCTAAAACACCAAAGTTAGGTGAGGCTGTCTGTGTCTGTGAAACACTTGCAGTCCAGGTAACATGAAAATAAATGCTGTAGAAATCAGATACGTGATTTATATATGCACAAGAGCATATAGTATAGATGTTTGTACCTGAACAAGTAAAACTCAGCTCCCTCTGTCACTAAAAATTAATTAATACTGTCAAAGAAACTTATAACACAAGTCAATTCATCTGTAAGTAGATACCCACACAATTTGTACCTTAAACTTCATCAGCTGTTTTGATGAGGTCTCCATTGACAATCACAGGACCAGGAGAGCTGTCTCCCAAGTAGGCGCGTGCTTAAAGTCAAGTCACTTCAAGTTTGGAGGGATGAATCCCTTTCCAGGTGAGATCAGAACAAGAAGATCACAACCTGCACTAACTGAATTGTAAGCTGTACAGGCAGCAAGAGCGGCTGCATGGACTTTACAGTCCATATGGACTGACTAAGCCTCCCCCTAGAGTGCTAATTATTTATTAGCTAGATAGCAACCACCAAAAATGCTGTGAAGTAAACCCAGCTGCTGTGATCTCTCTGCTATCTTTCGCTAAGGTTCTGGTGATAATGCCAACAGGCTGAAGAGATCACCCCAAGCTGTCACTCCCTAGGCCTGCAATCTCTGAATAAGGAGAAATCAGCCCATCCTGAAGTGACCTCATCCAAAAACTTCAGTGCTGTTATTCCAGACTTACGCCACTGTAAATTAAACGTGAATCCTTTGGGCCCCATCATTTCAGGTATCTTCTGAGGCCTTGACAATGGCAAGGTGATAGTGGACTGGGGCCTCTTCCCTTTAGACCGACCATCTGCGCTTCTGCGTCCCTCTGCACATGCAGATGTTCATCCTTCCCTCACCTTTCATCATACAGACGGGTGATTCAATCTAGCCAAGATGGTTTCAGAAGCTACCTTGTGCCAGCCATGCAGCGAAGGGGCTGCAAATGCCCAGGTGAGGCCCCTTGGTCTGCTCCAGGGCAAAGTCAAAAAAAACTCCAGAAGTCTCAATAAATTAATTTTATAAAATACTCATTCAAGCAGCTTTAATGGCTTTCAAAATATTATTCTTCTCAGGGATAGAAGCCACTTTAATCTACTCCCAGGCTTAGCATCTTCCTTCAATGCTCTCATTGATGTCCCCAGTAAGTTTAGGACTTGGATCCACAGTTCCTGGATGCCTGGCCATCTTTGGACATGGAGATTTAGTTCATACCAGTCTCTCTTGGCTTTTTTTCTCTCATTCACTCACTGTGTAAATTATTCCTTCCTTTTTCCTCAGTCAGCAGAGAATTGAAATTTGCTGATGTCAGGATCTCTGAACAGATGGGAAAGCAGTATTGATTATGCAGTTGAAAGTAGGACATAAATAGCTTGTTAAAAGTAAATAATAATGGTTTAAATCCTGTGTACAAACCTTTATAAAACCTAGTGAAGCAAATCAAATAATCCTTCCAGAAATCTATCTGAGTTTTTAACAAGGTGATGAAATTCAAGAGCCATTTTCACTTACTTATGTTCGTGCTGATATAAGAGCTGATTGAATTAACAGTCTGGAACTGCTAGAGATGAGCCTGTCTTCAACATCCCAGCCAAATGAGATGTTTGCAGCTGATGTGTGAAAGGAAAAAGAGAATTGACGAGGGAGAGAGAGCGGGAGGACAGGAGCTGCACAGTACAAGCCAGTTTTGTTCAGAACAGAGAGGGAAATTTATTTTTCATCACACATTCAGAGTCTGGGCCCAAACTCGCTCTGTTGTGTGTGACATTGGGGTCTAAGGCAGGGCATGGTATAAAGCCATGGATTAAATGTATCCTTTTGGGTCAGAGATCACCTATGCAAACTGGATCCTCACAAATCCATGGGCCCCGATGGGATGCACCCACGAGTGCTCAGGGAGCTGGCAGATGGTCTTGCTGCACCACTCTCCATCATCTTTGAAAGGTCGTGGAGGACAGGAGAGGTGCCCAAGGACCGGAGGAAAGCAAATGTCACTCCAATCTTCAAAAAGGGCAAGAAGGAGGACCTAGGAATCTCTAGGTCAGTCAGCCTCACCTCCATCCCTGGAAAGGTGATGGAGCAGTTCATCCTGAAAGTCATCTCCAGGCATGAAGAGGACAAGAAGGTTATCAGAAACAGTCAACGTGGATTCCCCAAGGGGAGATCATGCTTGACCAACCTGATAGCCTTCTGTGATGGCATGACTGGCTGGGTCAACGAAGGGAGAGCAGTGGATGTTATCTATCTCGACTCCAGTAAGCCATTTGACCCTGTCTCCCATAGCATCCTCACAGGCAAGCTAAGGAAGTGTGAGTTGGATGAGTGGATGGTGAGGTGGACAGAGAACTGGCTCAACAACAGAACTCAGAGGATCATGATCAACAGGGCAGAGTCTGGATGGAGGCCCATAACTAGCGGTGTTCCCCAGGGGTCTGTGCTGGGCCCAGTCCTGGTCAACATATTCATCAATGACCTGGACAAAGGGACAGGGCGTAACCTCAGCAAGTGCTGATGATACCAAGCTGGGAGGAGCGGCTGATACACCAGAAGGCTGTGCTGCCATCCAGCGAGACCTAGCCAGGCTGGAGAGCTGGGCCCAGGGGAGCCTCATGGGATTCAACAAGAGCAAGTGCAAGGTCCTGCCCCTGGGGAGGAACAACCCCCCGCACCAGCACGGGCTGGGGGCTGAACTACTGGCAAGCATCTCTGTTGAGAAGGCCCTGGCAGTGCTGGGGGGCAGCGAGGTGACCCTGAGCCAGCAATGTGCCCTTGGGGCCAAGGGGGCCAGCGGTGTCCTGGGGTGCATGAAAAGGAGTGTGGGCAGCAGGTTGAGGGAGGTTCTCCTCCCCCTCTGCTCTGCCCCAGTGAGGCCACACCTGCAGGGCTGCGGCCAGTTCTGGGCCCCCCAGTTCAAGAAGGGCAGGGAGCTGCTGGAGCAAGGCCAGCGCAGAGCTGCCAAGGGGATCAGGGGCTGGAGCATCTCCCTTGTGAGGAAAGGCTGAGAGACCTGGGCTTGTTCAGCCTGGAGAAGAGAAGGCTGAGGGGGGATCTCATCAGTGCTTATAAATACCTGAAGGGTGGGTGTCAGGAGGATGGGGCCGGGCTCTTTTCAGCAGTGCCCAACGCCAGGCCAAGGGGCCACGGGCACAAGCTGGAACACGGGAAGTTCCCCCTGAACATGAGGCCAAACCCCTTTGCTGTGCGGGTGCCAGAGCAGGGGCAGAGGCTGCCCAGAGAGGCTGTGGGGTCCCTTCCCTGGAGACATTCACCCCCCGCCTGGACGCGGCCCTGTGCCCCTGCTCTGGGGGTGCCTGCTCCAGCAGGGGGTGGGACGGGGTGAGCTCCAGAGGTCCCTGCCAGCCCCCACCAGTCTGGGATTCTGTGATTCTCTGAGTATTGATTTTGGTTCAGGTTTGATATGTATAAAGTTCATCTGAACTGAAAGCACTGTGAAGTCCATGCTCAAAATCCATCTGTCCCTTACCCACTAGCCACACAGCAACCAGCTACTCTGTATGGTCATAACCAACTCTGAACGGTCATGTTAGGTAGAAAGATAGTTTAAAATTTTAAGGTTAGGCAACAAAGAGATTTGGAGGAAGAATAATCATTTTGAGCTTGGGCTGCTATTACCACCGCTGTAAATGCAATGTTTTCCTGATTTACATCTATGCTGATCAGTCAGAATCAGGACAAAGTTTGCAGCAGAGACTGAGTCAGTCCATGAGGAGTGTCAGAGAAGACAGAATTTTCCTGGGACAGATTTCCTGTTGTTTTCATGTTAACCAATTTTAGCTCCAGCTCAGCCAACAACCAGTAACCAAGAGATGGTTTAGCAGCACAGCCACGCTTGCAGACACTCAAGCGGGCAAACAGGACATGCACCCATGCAGGTGTACCCGTGCACCCACACTGATGGCAGGGCTGGCCCCTTCCCCTGAAACGCCTCCTCCAGAAGGGCATTGCTTCCCTCAAGTGTTCATCACTGTTGCTGCAGAAGGAAATACACTGGGATCATGCTGCCTTCATCTGCCCAGAAATGACTGCCTGAAGAGAGCAGGGATTCAAAGCATACAGGGCTCCCCTAACTGCTGAATGATCTGAGCCATTTGCCCTGAGCCCTGATTTTCATCCACGATGAAGCAGCGCCCTGCTTTCTTCCTGCCCTGATGCAAGGTGCTGGGAGGAAACTCTCTCCTCTGCTCCTATGACGTTCTGAAAGTTTTCAACAACTGGTTTCAGAGAAGCTGAAATACAGAAACCAGATTCTTTTGAGATGTTTTCAGCTGAAATTTCTTACAGATTCAAGATGTTGTGGATAAGTCCCCATTTAAAGAAAAAGAAAAGAGATCCCCAAGACTGACTTTTCAAGCAGATTTACCCTTTCACTGCAGAGGTAAATATCTAAGGCAGGACTTTCAGCAGAAACCACAACCTAGGAATCTGAGATATGGACAGGCTGGAATACAGACCAGTGCAGTGAAGCAAAAGTTCCTACACACTCCCATAGGCAAAAAGAAAATAATTTAAATTTTCTATAACTTCACATGCAATGACTGACTAATTTGTGGAATTCACTGCTGAAGGATAGTAGTGAGTTTAACAGCACACCAAATGTTTTAGTAATTTTTGGAGAAACACTTGTGGAATAGGAAAAAAAGATGAGAAAACTCATAGCTGGGTCAGATCTATAGACCTCGTGGTGCACAATCATCCCTCCAACGACAGCATGGGAAAAAATTCTAGAAGAGCGTGATCCTCCCCGTTTTCCCTCCCTTTCAGCTCCAAAGCATCAAGTGAAGAAGGAATTAGACAATCAACAGAACAAATGTTTTTGTGATAATGACAATATAGGAGGAATTTGGGTAAAATTCTATTTCTCAGATTTGCCAGAAATTTCTGGGTGATCTTAATAAAAGGTGCATATTCCCTCTGCACCACATTTCCCTTCCGATAAAACAGAGGTGTCAAGTCTTTAAAAAGGAGGTGGTGTAACTATAAAGCTATAACTCTTTGGACATACTTTGCTACTATGGTGATGAAAAACACAGACATTTAGGTGAAAAGACCAATAAAGGAATAGTCAAGTCACGTTACTCCTGATTCATGTTAAAAAAAGAGGGAAATTCCCACAATGAAGGATTTTCCTTTTGAGCAGAAGGATCCTGTGTAACGACACCAAGGCATCACACCAACATTAAAGGGAATTGCTGCTGTAAACAAGTATTTGATAAATAGAGAATCTTTTGTTTGCCCTAATTATTCACAAACAGGTGGTAGATTTGCTAACTTGTTCTTTATTCAAAATAGTTGGTGTAAACATATTTTTGTCTCCCTGATAGCAGGGCAGTAGTGTTCTCATTACTCCTTCCTGGTTATTTGCACCACATGTTGGATATTAAATCACACACCGGCGATGATGACTGTGCCATTACGGCATCAGCTGTCTCTAAAAAAAAAAAAAAACGAGGAAATAAATCCTGTTTCCTTTTTTTTGGTTGGCAAATCATCTGCAAAATCTCAGTATTGTTTGAATAATAAAAAAGCTTTTACAGATGGCCACAAAGTGCTTGCAATGAGAGTGTTCTCATGAATATTTATTCTTACCAATTCTTCTGACAACTTTCCACAGACATTCTTACAAGTAAACACTCAGTCTCAAAAAAGCAAATAAAAAGGTTTTGCACATAAACACAAGAATGCTCACAGATTATTTATTTTGCAGCACTATCTAGAAATCTCACCCAGAAGAAAAGCCCTCTTGTGTTCAACTCTTTAGATGCAAGGATGAAAAATTACCTCTTTCCTGAAGAGCTTGGCCTAAGTGCACAAAAAAATAACATGAAACTCTCCTCATTTTACAGACGAGGAACTGATGTTGACCCCAATGGAGAGACTTGCCCTAAATTAGATAGCAAATGGCAGAAGCACAGAATTAACCTCTGCTCTCTCAGAATTCCCACCCTTGCCCAGTGTTCAGATCTAGATATTTTTTACCTGGCAGTGCTTTAAGGACTGTCTAGTGTATGGATTTTTGGCCTTACACTCTTTCACACCCCCAAGCAATGTGTTACCTTATACAGGGTACCCTATATAACTCCTCTATAGTTAGTGTCAGTACACTGTATATCCTGGCAGAGGCAAGAGTTGGAATTATTCACTTTAATGAGCATGGGCTGTTTTGCCTCAGCCAAATTCCACGTTCATTACATGATTTTTTGAAACAAAGGCAAAGTCTTTTTATGGCTTGCCAGAGTAAATAATATTTGATGGGTGTAGCATGTTGGGTGCAAGGCACAGAGGCTGGAGCTATGGAGGGTGATGTATTCAGTTGGGATACTTCTACGCACATGGTTCTTTTACGTGAATTGAATCATTGCAGATTATGCCCGATTGAAAGGAAACAGTATATTCTGTGGCCTTTAAAGATGTCACACTCATTGCAGAGCTTTTGGAAACCAGCGAGTCAGCAGGAGGAACACAATGCGGGTTCCAGCTATTAGGCAGTTATTTAAAACAAAACAAACAGAAACAACAAAACCACTTGTGAATTCAACAGATGCAGTGAATTCCCTGCTTTGCAAAGGCTAAAGTGTTTGCACAGAGGAAAGGGGCACTTTTATTAACATAAAGGTCACTGCAGTTCAATTATTCATTCAAATGAGTTATTCAGTATTTTCTTTTAATCTCATTAAATGTGGACGTCTGTAAACAAGTTCTGAAGATGCAGAGAAAATCAAAGACTAGCAAAAAGCATGTGCAGTGATGGAAAAGCAAAAGGACAGACGTCTTACGGATGCACAGATGATCACAGGGAGATTTTAACCCAACCAAGGAAACATACACAAGAGCTCAAAATGCCATCTGACTTCTTGTGAACCACATCACTTCTCATGTGTCTCTTGCCTTCCCCATGCATGGCTGGCTTGTTACAATTCTGTTTCCAGCAGTGCTTAGACAGTGGAAGAGCCTGGGACCCACAAAACCCACCACTGAATCCTCTAGATATCCAGGGCCCCAGGTAAAAACAGGATCAAAGTCACTCAAGACAGGATTAGACAACCTAAGTCCTCCTCAGCCCATGCGTCTAGTGTTTCCCAGTGGTGTTTCAAAGCCTTCAGAGATGCTGTCTGTTCAGAAAGAACAGTTTCATGTAATTAGGTAGAATTGAGGTATCAGACTGTAACTCACTGCCTTGTGTTTCCAGGATACTGAGATGCTTAGCTCCCTCTAAGTGGAAGCTGGAAACCTGAAGACACCTTAGATGATATAGCAAAATGTAATTACCCTAAGTTCTCTGGCATAGATCTAGTCATTCCATGTTTGTACATTTATAAAACCTGATAAGAGTCTGGATGGACTCTCTAGTCATAACTGGAACTTAAGAAATAATGTTTTTCACTTTTCTGCACGCAAGGACAGAAGATCCAGAGCTGCATGTCCAGCATCTGGTTGTTGGAGCTCTGGAGCCAGCCAAAAAATCGAAATACTGGGGAGGAAAAAAACCCACAACATCTTCTGTTCAAGAATTGTCTGTGCACAGACTTTCAATTTTCACCAACTGCTTCATCAGTCACAGTTAGTTGAGGAGTGCTTTGTGCAGCTATCTCATAATTTGTCTTTGTAGCCTATTCTTTTGCAACAGCTGTCTTCATTTGCCCTTTATTAGCCTGGTTTGGTGATGGTCCCCCATCAATCTTCCCTTCATTCACTGATTCGGAGTCCATAACACACTTCATTTCTAGGCAGCCCTATTTAGCCAAAAACTAGAACTAACATATCTTTTGGTTAAAGGGAACACTCTATTTACAGGAATAACTACGTGCTATATCATCATATAACTAATTCCCATGTTCAGCTATTAAAAACTTTTGATTTTATTTGCAGTCCTGCCTGAGCGCAGATGTAAACCTAAATCCAAGCTTACAGTGGACATCCACTGTAAGCTTCCCTGTAGTCATCTGGTGGATAATTATTTGAGGCTTAGTAGAGGTGTACTCTCATCTATGGATTTTGTCTCTGCTGCAGTTATTCTCATACTGAGAAGAGAATGAAATAAAAAGAAATATTAAACAAGTTAAAATTGCAGAGATTTGCTCATTGTCATTCTGAGCTTGTAAACAGAGCAAGGTTCCTGCACCTCTGAAGTCTGGTCTTGCAGATAACTTCTTATGAACTTCATAGTTCTTGTGTTCCAGAGAAATATCCTCGCTTCTCAGAACTCCTTTTCCTTGTAACTATGACGACTTATTCACATGGCAATGGCACCAGCCTTTTTTTTCATAGTTCAGAGACCTTTTTTTCTCTGAAACAGAGGAACACAGAACACATTGTAAGTAGCTCACCCTTGTGTATAAGTTGAGTAAGATTTGAAAAGAAGAACAGACAAGTTCAAAACCAAACAATGGCATGAAAGAAGGCTCTCCCAGACAGATTTGGCTCAATCAGCCATTTCCAGAGGAAGCCTTCAAGGAGACTAATCTCACCCATATTTGGTGCTACTGTACTGGGTCTAACAAGCGCCCTTCTTTACTCATTTGCATAGAAAAGGACAGATCCAGCAATATCCATCTATTGTCTTCTTCTCAAAACACTGCTGTGTCAGTGCCTTCCTGACGAAGGAAAGAAGGGGCCCACAGATAGCAGCCAGAACAGGGGTGGTGGATGATCTTTGACCATGACATCAAATTAGACTATTTCCAGTATAACACCATCATGATTACACATCATCAATCCCATTTATTTGGGGAAGAAGGAACTCCTTTGTCATTGCTGTGGTTACAACTAACACATAAATTTGAGATGGCCAGGTAGACTCCTTTGGTGAGAAGCAACCCATGTGCTTAAAATGATGCGAGGAGGCAGACCAAGCCCAGCAGATCCTGGTGGTTCAAGGGATTCACCCACAGAAAAAAAGCACGTGTTGCCTCAGTTTGCCACCTTTTACTTTGGGCTCCAGTCACACCTCCCCAAGGAAACAAATCACGTCCTTTCCTTCAAGGCTGTTGCTCTCTGACTCACAAGACTGATGGAGTCTTTTTTTTTCCATTTTTGGTTTTTTTCAAGAACTATTTTTCTTCTTTATTAGCATAAACCTGCAAGATGAAGCTTTGATAAGTTACTGCTTTCAGTCTTCCTAGCACAACCAGTAGCAGCTCCCATGCAAGGCAGAGGAAAATCCCAGTCAGACACATGACTTAATCCCATGATGGCTTGCAGGGACTATGACTGCAGTTCAAGACAGTGCCCTGATCACAAGCCTAACTTCAGTCACTTGGATAATTACTTATATCCGAAAGTCAGTCACTGTGATCCAACTCTACCAACATGAATTCTATACTTCCAGTGTGAAAGCACTGGGAAGTGATTACGACCACCTAAAATACAAGTCTGACAGACTCCGCCTTCCTTTACAGTCAAGAAAAAACATAATTAAAGTTAAGGCACCTGAGCTGAAGTCAGGATGTAACCTAAACTTAAGTTTAGGTTTTTGAATCCTCAGATTTTGAATCCTCAGATTTTTTGAATCCTCAGATTCAACAAGACAGTTTTGCAGAAATGTGCAGCAGACTTCATAAAATGCAACGTGCCCATAAAGTGAGCACTGCAGATACTGTACTGAAACCAATCCGAGCAAAGGAAGGATTTCAGTCTTCATTTCCCTCATTTTTTTAGGTAAATGTGGCTTACAATCCTGTTCTCTGATTGATTCTCTCCTTATCTTTTTCTTCATGCTCCACTCAACGTCTGGGCCTATTTAAATAAGATTCATAGACAGAAGGGAAAGAGTGCCTACAAGGAAAGTCACCACGGTCAGAGCCTTGCTATGGTCCTGAGGTCCCATGCAACAATCCGGCCAACTCCATCAAGCTTAATCCATTTACCCTCAAGAAAGATCCCATCAAAACTGACTTTTGAATTGCCTGCTGACCCATGCTAAGTTTTGGACAGTGGAAGTTGTCTGGAAGAATACCAGCCAGCAAGGGTTTAAAAAATTAAAAAAAAAAAATCATTCTAGTAACTAAACCATTACAGTCCAGTGCCCAGGAAGATCTTTTATTGTTTAATTTCTTAGCATGGACATGGACATACAGATGTGATGACAAAGGCAGTAAAGGCTCAGCTGTTGCAATTCTTGCTTTGCAGCAACCGACTGTTGGTTAGCAAATATGGGCTGACAAGTCAATAAGCTTATTTGTATTGCCAGGTTACTCTGTATGTCTGCTTTTGGCCAATGACAGCCTCAAAGGTTCACAGAATGCTGAAGAGGGAAGAGGAGAGCTTTTATGAAAGGTGGTCATTACCAAATTGCTCTAACAAGGAGGACACCACTAACTACACACAGAGAACATGTGACCAATAATCTTCTCAAATGGGTTTTTTCCATGTTCTCCTATGTTCTTGGAATCAGTAGGTGGGTATTTTTCTTCAAATTTTAATCCCCGCTGGTGGTCAGTTATTGCCTAATTCACAGAATCACAGAATCCCAGACTGGTGGGGGCTGGAAGGGACCTCTGGAGCTCACCCCGTCCCACCCCCTGCTGGAGCAGGTACCCCCAGAGCAGGGGCACAGGGCCGCATCCAGGCGGGGGGTGAATGTCTCCAGGGAAGGGACCCCACAGCCTCTCTGGGCAGCCTCTGCCCCTGCTCTGGCACCCGCACAGCAAAGGGGTTTGGCCTCATGTTCAGGTGGAGCTTCCCGTGTTCCAGCTTGTGCCCGTGGCCCCTTGGCCTGTCATGGGGCATCACAAATGATGAACTGTGAATGATTCCCTTGAATCATTTGTAGTTCTTCCAGAAGCAACACTTTCTGTCTGTCACAAACTCAGGCTGACTGTACATGGGGATCACATGAATTGCGATCTGATGCCATTTAGTTGGAAATAGCACTAACTTCATGACCTTCTGCTAAAGCTTTTTAGCAAAGTTTTTTGCTGAGAAAATGAGGAAGTTAAGGGGATATTTTGCCGCTCAGGGTGACCAAGCCTGATGATTTGTGATCGCTGGCTGGCCATCCCTGTGAGACCGTGAGCCCAATTGAGGTAGGTCACAGCATTTTTTTATTGTGCTCACCTGGGTGACTTTTACACTTAGAGCATATTCCCAGCATGCTGTATTTTGTGCTTGCAAATTTGAAACCTGCTTTCCTAATGAGTTTCTTTAATTAGCTATTTGAGTGGAATTTTCTGCCAGCAAACTCATTTGCTAAAATACGCATGGAAGGTAACTGCAAAAGAATGTAAATTGTGAGCGTGTCTTGAAATCAGAGTGAATATCCACAGCACTTACTTGACAGTAATTGCCATGATGTAGTAAATCTGGGGTATTTTTATGCCTGGAACCATGGTTCCTGAGTACTGAAGGTGTCTGAGTCTGTTATATACATCCACTTCACTTGTACAGATGCTGAATACAGTTGGGCTAGAGCATGAAAGAAAGCAATTTCCATCTGACACTCATTTGTTGGTTTAAATAAAATGAGCTGGCAATCATAGCTAATTTCCTGCTGCTGAGAGACCATACCAATAATTGCCAACATCATTCCCTGCAGAGAAGCCTGAAGCTGGATGAGCGAGAGTGATCGCTCCTCAGTCCCGTAGTATGGGAATCGAGCATCCTCCTAGGTCGCCCCTGAGCTCAGGGGGAGTGAGAGCTGCCAACCCTGCTCACGGCATGACATCAGGGTGCTTACACCCCTCTGAACAATTACATGATGATGCACTTTAATACAGGAGGGCCACAACTGACATTTTTTTCCCTCCAGCCTCCCTTGCTGCATGTGCAAGAGCTGTGTTGCTGAGAAATACTGCAATTTATTTATATTACAACCCTATCTAATAGCACCACATACTCCCAGACCATAAAGCACTGCCTCTTTCTCCTTTTCCCTAGCTGCTAATATCACAGGTGAGCATGATACCAGGGACACAGCATGGGAAAAGGCTGTCATCTCTGTCCTGCATACTTAAAATGACTGCGAAAGCATGACTTCAGCAGACACCCATGGTAAGACTCATGATAAATGAGGGACATTGGGCAGGTAGGAAGAAAAACCTTCAAGTTTTGCTATACTGCCCTAAGAGGGGTCTCAGCCCATATCAGCACTAGGTGGCTGGATACACCCTTGTCTTCCAGCAGTCAGTTGCCTTTCAAAGAATCATAGAATCATTAAGGTTGGAAAAGGCCTCTAGGATCATCAAGTCCAACCGTCAACCCTACACTACCATGTCTCCTAAACCATGCCCTGAAGAGCCACGTCTATACATTTTTTGAATACTTCCAGGGATGGTGACTCCCCCACCTCTCTGGGCAGCCTGTGCCAATGCCTGACCACTCTTGCAGTAATGAAATTTTTCCTAATATCCAGTCTAAACTTTCCCTCATGCAGCTTGAAGCTGTTTCCTCTCGTTCTATGGCTAGTAACTTGGGAGAAGAGACCGATCCCCACCTCACTACAACCTCCTTTCAGGCAGCTGTAGAGAGCGATAAGGTCTCCCCTCAGCCTTCTCTTCTCCAGGCTAAACAACCCCAGCTCCCTCAGCCGCTCCTCATCAGACTTGTTCTATTCATCATCCCCAGTTCAGGTTAGGACCATACCCATAGCTTTACCCTCCCCGTCTTTCCAAATGCCTTTATCCCTCTCCTTGAGGCCCCTGTGACATCAAACACCTTCATGGATGGAAATTGTTTCGTTGCCACAGGTGGATAGACTGACCTCATGGATATATCTGTTCAGCCCCAACCTCCACCCTGAATTCCCTCACTGAGAGGGAAACCCATCCAGCAGCAGTTCTTAACTCTGTCCTGGGAATTTGGTACCAGCTCTTCACCCAAGTTGGCTGGAAAAATCTCAGCTGAAGCATAACAATCAGAGATATTTTTTTTTAAGAGTCGTAATTGCAACCTGCTCTGTCCCTAAGTTAGAAATAATTGAGGGTCATTCCAATGCAGTGCCCAAACTGTGTGGCTGGGAACAAAGGGGGAGGCTTTTACAGATGCTCTCCAGCTGCTTTATCTTCCCCCAGACTGTCATGGCCCAGTGATCAACAGGGCTAGTAACATCGGTGCAAAACCTCCTTCCCACTCATCAGAGGGGATTTTTGCCTCGTTGCTTGCTGGGCAAGCTCTGCAGAGGTGAGTGTAGCATAAGGCGCTTGCAGGCAGGGCAAAACTCTGCCTGGTTGCTATGAACAAAGCTGCCTGCAGATGTGGTGGTGGAGCTAGATTGCACCAAGAAAAGTTGATTAGGAAAATGGATCCGTTTATTGCAGGTTTCCCATAGGATGAGATTTCTGGACAGAGAACCATACAAGTTAGAAAGCATGAAATTACCTCCACAAATGCAAAGAAGAAATGAGGATGGATACAAGTTCTTCCCCAAAGCAAGGCTGCTATATTTTATTTTTCCCTGTTGCTTTATCAACCTCTCCTCTCTTTCTTCTATCTGGATTATAAAACTTCCCATCTTTCCAATGCACTGGAGTTAAAACCATCCACACTAATAATCTAATTATGCCAGGGGATGCTCCCATATACTGGAACCGCCTTGTATGTCGTGGCTTGGCTCTGTGCTACTGACCTGCCAGCCGCCAAAGCAAGGCTAAGAGCAAGCTGCCAGCTGGGGATGGTCCCTGGGCTGGACTAATTGCCAAATGTGGGAATGCTTTGGGGATACATCTTAGCAGAAAGGGGCCAAATTTGTGCAAGGGAATGTTCTAACATGTCACAAACATGGACAGTGGCCAACAGTGTTGCCAGCTTGCTTGACCAGTTTTTGTCTACAAATATATATACAGGGGGTGTATATCTACATTCATGTAGGTCCAGGGGGACCTGGTCCACAGTGGGAATTCCTAGTTACACCTCAAAACAGATCATGTAACAAACACAATAATAGCACATGGTCAATCTTAACATAATTTCAAAACCGTGGTCACTAATCTCACAGTTTTCACAAACAACAGTTACGACGTACACATTTTGCAACCAGCAGCAAATCTGTCACTGCTTCAAATCTGGCCAGATGTCACCTGGATCCTCTTTCAAATGTCTAGTGCAGGTGTAGGTCCAAAACCAGGCACCCATGTGACAGCACGGTTGAAATTACATAAAATGACATGGACAAAAATTGCTAGCAGCACCTTTTTCATACATATAGGTTCACTTAGCAAGATTTAATCTGGCAGTGCTGTGCTTTTCTGGTCAGCTGGTACATATTTGGCTTTCTCATGGAGGTACTTTTCCAGGGCAGAAGATACTGGTGTGTGAGGCCAGGGGATGGGGAAAGAGAGCCCCAGCACTAGAGTGAGCCTGCAAAGGTGCCTTTTTGCAGGGACCTCTGCTCACCTTCTAGTGAGGCCTGCCCAGCCAGCGTTAGGTGGATGTACCCCAAACAGCTTTGCATACCTGCTGTCCTGCAGACTTTTTCCAGACACCCAGAAAATTATGCACTCTTTCGCTGTGTTGAAGATGAATACATCTTTCCTACCACCATTTCCCCTAAGTCCTTTTCTCTGACAGCCTGGGGATCAAAACACTTAGGTGATATTGATGACCTCTTTGACCAGATAGGTGAAATCTCACACCCTGAGGAGATATTCGCATTCTTTGCTCCTTCCTTGTGTTCTTCTATTTTCTTGCACACTTGTATCACCTCAGTCCTTCACTTTCTCCATCACCCCTCCATCTTCACATAGAGATGCTTACAAAGTGATTTGGTGCATCAAAACTGATGTGTCTTGGTGCTGCTCTGCAAATGAATGAGATTTGATCCTGCCTATGGGGAACCTGGAGACAAGAAATACACTGAGGTTAAAAACTTGGGGGAAGAGACTTGGGAGATCTCTTCAAATACACAAATCTGAAATAATAGGAGTCATTAATTAACCTCATTGTCTCATATCAACGGCCTGGGGTTAAGGCTTTTGTGTACAAAGTCTCTTTTAAAACAGGATTAAACCATCTTTAATTGTTCTGAGAGCTTTTCTGGGAGGGAATTGCTGGTTGGATTTAATAATGTGATAAGTCCAGATATAATGCAGAGTTTCTAAACACTGAAATTTTAAGTGGTGGGAAAAATTCTCAGATGCCTGATTTTAAAGGGTGGTTCTAGTGACTTGCCTTGCATATGTGGTAGGAACAACCATGAAACTGAAGCATGTCCTGGGATATGACTGGCACACACCTTTAATCAATTCTGATGTACAAACAAAAGCAAAGCTGGAGACCCTGGGTACGATGGAGGCTTGGAGCCTGGCCCAGACTATGCCTCTGCCTTGTGTTGATCCAGGGTTTGCCAATAGTTATTATTTTTTTTCTCAGGAGAGCTGCCAAAGAGATTGAGAATCTGTAGCCTGTTCAGTGATGAAAACAGTCTCTGTCCCCTCTCCAGAAGTGAACACAAGATGGTGCTGCCATCCACTGAGAGCCAGCCTTGCATGAAGCTTTACACTGTTTCTACTTCTCAGGATGTTTAAAACAAACCCCCTTTGGATCCTCTGTTATTGAAGCTTGCAAAGAAGCCTCTGGGATACTGAGAAGGACAAGCTAAAATATCTCTCTGGCAGGTTGGCCCAAGTGAGCTGGGTTAAGCCCATATTGCACGAGAGCTGCAAGCAAAGGTGCTGTGACATATTTCTCAAGCACTCATCTTAAATCTCATCCAGGGGAGAAAATTCCCCAGGGGACAATAACCACCACAGTTATCTCTTGTGGTGAGACCATGGGAGTCTCCATAGCAGATGATACCTACCATCCCTTGCCTAGATGAGCTGGGTTAATGCCACGATGCCCAGCAAAATCCTCACTAGGCCAGGCAGAAAGTGCCAGATGGCAAATGCAATACAAGCTGAGCAAAAACTAGCAACAAAAAATGCACTGTCCAGGATTATACTGTAACCAAATTCAGATCTGCTGTGTCTGCAGTGTTCCCACCGCAGTCAGCATTTGGGAAAGTCTTCTCAATCCACTGCAGATGCAATGTAAATTCCCAGGCCAGCTTTTTGCCCTTCTCCAAGGAAAAGTTAATGGCTGATGTATATGAGACTTCACCCACTGGACAAAGCTGAGCCAACATCAAAAAGAGCATAGAGGAAAGAGATGTGACCTACAGGGAGATGGAGCAGACGTCAGTTTGCTGCTCCTAGAATCATGTGATTATGTGAGACTCTGTAGGAAAAAGATGTGCCAGTCTAACAAACTTTAATGAGAATAAAGGAATCCAGTTCCCCACAGACTCAAAAACTGTCCCCACTGATCTTCCATGGCTAAACCCTGTGGGCAGGTGACTGAGACATTTATGAACCCCACAACTGTGTCGCTTGCTCTTGCATGGGCCTCCTTTTTGCCCAGTGATTTTGTCTTCCCCTCATTAGGGGCTCGTACAAGCCCTTAGAGACTCTTCTTTCTACCCAGCCACTTGCTTGCAACATCCATGGGACTGCAAGTTCCTGTGAGACGTCCCCCTCTCTGCTGACTGTGATTAAAACCAGCCAACTGCTTCAATGGTTCTTGGTGGGACACGCAGCATTGCGTAAGCCTCTTTCCAAAGGAACTGAGGCTAAAGGGAGATGTCTCTCCTCATTGGGGAGACATGCTTAAAAAGCATAATGCAGACACTCTTCTCATGAGGAGTGAGACGGCTGCTCTGTGCCCTTGCACTCTGAGGCTCGCAGTGACGAGCACTGCATTAGCTCTTTCCCACTCCTTATTTCTTGGCTTCCAAGTGCAGAGTAGATCATTTACGTGTGTGTCTTTCCCAGCATCACGGGGGCTTTGCTGTGGCAGGACGGGGCGTTGTGCCTTGCAGAGATTTCGGTGTGACTGACATTTTCTCAGGTGTTCGTTTTCCCATCAAAACCTGAATGTTTTCCCCCTCACACAGCCGTGCCAGTGGACTGGTGGATGTGCCTTGTGTTGCCATGCTGGTAGCAACTGAACTGCCGTCCAGGTAGGTGTTAGCATATCAAGTTAATATCTGAGAGGTTGGAGCTGAAAAAAACCAACTTGTAGAAAATTGCAGTGCGGCTCAGATGTGGACCAATACAGTGAATATTATTGTCAAATCCTCATCCTTCTTTAGATCTCTACTCAGCTAACCCTTCCCTGTTATTACCTTGACTTTTGGTAACCTACTTCTTTGTGCTGGTTTATCTTCATGGTCGCTTGTTTGGACAGACCTGCCCCTCCTGAAAAGGCTGCTTGCAATTACCTGACCCTTTTCCACTGTCACAGAAGCACCCTCCTTTCTGTCCCTATTTCTGTGACATCCTATACTTTTAAAATAAGTATAGCATGAGTGGGGATGTGGTGAGAAAAGCCCTTCACAGGCAGACCCACACAGCTCACTAGTCCTAAGCTCTGGATTGTTTTAAAGATTATTAAGCAGGTGACCAGCTTTTAGAAAGGAAAAAGGAGAGCAAGGAAAGCTTCTGGGGTGCAAATCACACCAAGTCTGAGAACTTCTGGTGGCTGAGAAAGCATCTGCTTTTCTGGGTTACCTACTGGTACGACTTAACTTGTCAGGGACAGATGGGAAGGATCGCAACATGCGTTGGAAATCTCCCATATCATGGCATTTTGGGTCAAATCCTGGCATTACAGGAAAGCTGTTGCTGAAGGGTAAGACCTTCAAGCTATAGAATGATGCAGATTAGGCACTGCATGTTTGCGTCCTGAGCTGTGATAGTCACGCCTCTTTCTGTGCATGTCCCATCTCATTCACTTCTTAGTGTCACAAATCAGATGATACCAGCAAGGGCAAATCCTGGATGGGGTTGAAACCAGTGGAAGGAGGTGGCAAAAATACACATTTGAACTTTAGTTTTCAAAAAGCGATTCACTAGGAAGCTAATCACCTGGCTGTGAATCCTCCTGAGACCATGATCGTACTTCATGTCCTACCGCTAGGTACAACCCTTCCCAGTGAGAAGGATGAGCACCTACAAGCTCAAATTATCCAATGACTGGGCTACAAGCCCCAGGGAATTATCTGATGATCCTATGAAACAGGGCTAAAGCATGGAAGTTCACGATGTCTCTGAGCAAGGAAAAATGAATACCAGCACAAAAACCATCAGCTATAGAGCTGGCCTAATCCCTAGCCTCCTAGGGAGCCAGTAGTCACCTAGTCCGGCAAGGACATACATACAGCTCAGGTTGAACAAGACCTGTAGGTGTAGAGACAGAGAAGCAACAGGGATTGTTCAGCAGGATGCACAGCTGTCAGCATGGATTGGTCATAAATTCAGGTCCTTGCAGCTGCTCATTTAATCCGATTCATCACCAGCTGAAACCTTTGGACCAGATGCTAAGCAGGAATATGTTGTCCCCGCCACATCAATGGCCAGCCTAATAGGTTGAGGCATCTTTCCTCAAAGGTCAAGCACTGCTGTGCTCCCTGCCAGCAGGTACCATATATCTGGGAATACTGCCAGCAGCAAAATTATCTCACAAGCCCCCTTGATTCTTAAAGGAAGGCACTGCAGTGATATGGACCTTTTCCGTCCAGGACCACGCTGAGAACTGTCAAACTCATTCATCAGCTGCCTCTGTACAAATGGTAATAGCATTCACTCGCCAGAAGCTTGGCAGGGGTTCGGAGCATTGACCTAGAAGTTAAAGGCTCTTTGTTTATTACTAATCCCTGGAGCTATGCAGTCCCAAAGCCCTTCCCTTTCTGTGCAACACAAGACCAGCTTTCATAGCTGTACCCTGAGCCCAGTGAAGTCAATAGAAAGGCTGTCATTGTTTCTGGTGACCAATGCACTGTCCCTGGATTCTGCAAAATTAGGCTGGTTTCTGCTTTTGTTGTAATCAATACAAGCATTACCAGTAACCACTGCTGAATCCAAATGTGACCATAGCATGTGTCCCTCAGGAGTCCCAGTGATGCTGAAATCCGTGGTCACCTTTTTCCACATATTTTAGAGGATACAGGATAAAGGCTTAGATTTCCAGCAGGTCTTTAATATTTTCTAGGTGCCTTTTACTCTCAGAAGAAAGACTTCTTGCAACCACGCCTGGATCATACACTCCTTGTCCTAACTCTGCATAACCTTTTTTGAAAGCTTGCCTTGCATCTCCTGGGACATGCTCCTGCTGTGATGTGACACCACCACTGGGGTCTAGCAACACCTTTTCTAGTGCAAAAAAGAGCTGGGAAATGAGGGGCCAGGCAAATAAATATCAGCTATTTGTTTTAAACCAGCCAAGCACCTGTTTTACCATTAAAAGCAAAATCCGCTGGGTTACATCCCTGAGCAAGATTTTTATCCTGGACTGTTGGAAAATCCTCTGATCTCACTGGCTTTGCATCGTTAATAACATCACTGATATTAATTAGCCCTTAATAACAATTAGAATGGGTCTCAGATTTGAAAAACAAACAAACCAACCAAGGCCAAAGAACTTCACCCTGTAAGTCCTGTGACCTGTCCATGTCTGCTGATCTTTTCCTGGAGGACTTCAAGTGATGGAGAACTTACATCAAGATAATCTACATCCAGCAGGCTTTGCCCACCAGCACTGCCCCATTGCTCATGACCCGCTGCCTGTGGCTTTTGCCCTTCTCCAGACCCACATAGCTCTACTTGGCTCAGCCAAGAGCTCTTTCCTTATACTCAGGGCCAAAAGACTGTGTATTTCAAAGGAAGAGACCCAATCCATATTTCCTTCCAATGGTGCTGTTCCATATGAGTTGTTTCCACTATCACAGTTAAAAAGAAATGTCTTCTTTCCATCTCTGGATGCCTCCTGCTTCCATCCACTGTGTCTCTTCAGAGGGAGGGACAGCCATGAAACTCTGAGCCAGGGATCTAAGAGAAGGAGGACAAATTGCCCTCTGGAGCTGTCATCTTCTCCACATTGGCTGCAAGGGGAACCAAAACAATATTTTACACTAAGGTCTTACTTTTTCAGTGACAGAACCCAGGTGAAAACCAGCCCACTGAAAACTAATTCATCCTACGGACCATGACCAAAACATGTACCTTAAATGTCTTCTGTAAGGTTAATCTACAGGGATTTGGGACAGATTTTCCAGAACTTTCTTCAGTTTTGGATAATTATGGCAGGGAAAACGGCTTTTCTAGGGTGCATTGGAGATCTGGGCACCAAAAAAAGTTTGTGTATTGTTATTTTCTACTTTCCTAGAAAGTTTTTCACTGGAATTATGTATGTCCAGAAATGATAATTGGCTCCATATTTTTTTTTTTTAAGAAAAAAAGGTATGAGTAATTTCTATGCTGAATTCTATTCGTTTAATGCTTCAGCAAAAGGACCTGAGACAGACGGTATTGGAGGCTTGACGTTTCCCTTTATGGCAGTAGATGGAGCTACATCCTCAGCAATGTTCCTTTCCAAACAGGAGAGTAGAGAGAAGAGGTTTCATGGTTTTGCTGGTGGCTTCTCACAGTAGCCTCATCCAGAAGGGGACTAGGTGGACAAAAGAGAGGAACAAGCAGGGGTGGAAAGCATTAAATAAATGCCAGGGCTGGGAGCACTGCCCACATCTCCAAAGATGCATTTACTAAGGGAGCTGTAATCCCCTTTCCTACCACGTGATGTAACATGGGGACTCACAGTTAAGCATATAAATGTTTGCATCTCTCCATAGCATGGCTGCATCCAGCCCTGAGACCACCAGCCTTCTCCAAGAGTTGTTTTGCGCCGTCCTTTTCACTGGCAGAGCTGAGGCTCTTCATTAAATTCCAGCAATTCCTTGTATAATTACCCATTAAATGACTTCACCAGCCTTCAGCTTCAGTGCCCCCGCTGGAAGACTGTCCTTTCTCCTGCCATGGTCCCTGAGCTGTTTTGCTTCTTCTCCTTTCCCATGAAACTGGTGAAGTCCTGCAGATCTTTTTAGTTTATATGGGCTAAAACGTCCTCTGGAATATGATCTTGCTTCATCTTCAGGACTCCATCAATTCCTTCAACATACCCTTCCAGGCCTGCTTACCGGCAAGTTTTCATGCATTCTCTCCAAAGCAAGAACAGAGAGAGACTTTATCTCCCCACACTTACAGAAGCCATGATTTTGAATATTATTTCTTTGAAGTGGTCTAAAAATGAAACATGTGTAAGCACAACACCTTCTTGTAATTTATGGGTAGGCAAATCACAGAAAGCCATTTTAATAATACCATGTTTATCATCACAAATGCACCAGCAACATTTCTGCAAGACTGAGCAGCTGCAGCCCAAAGCCTGTAAGTTACTGTGAAAGGCATCTATGAAAATGTAAGACCATCTCAGCCTCTGGCAGATCCTGCGCTGGGTGGGGTAGGAGTGAAAGTTTATTTATTATTTCTAAATCCATTTTATTCTAATCAGGGCTAAACAAGCTGTTCCTGGATGACAGAACGTGCCTGGATTTGTTGATTTGAAGCTCGTGGTTGGACTTTGAGTTTCTGTGAGCTCCAGTGGGGCTTTTCCTTTACCTCAGGTTTTAATTTAAATTCTTTAGTGCCTTGTAAGAACTGAGTTCACGGCATAGTCCTTCCCTCAGTGGGGACATTATTATGTTTTCTGTCTTTATTCTGGCTACCTGTTTTCATTAAACTCCTTGGAATTAATACTTTTACAGCCTTTGCCCCTCGGCCAAGTTCAGTTTAAACTGCCTGCAGCATCCTAAAGCTACTGGAGTGGAAGGACCCACCTCCGCTGTCCAGCATCCAGACAGCCAGAAACTGGGGATGGAGCTGCCAAAACTGGAGATTTTGGCAAAAATGAGGCTGTTCCCATGAATGCACCAGTGTCACTGGCCTCAGGAAGTTGAGGAAATTGTTAGAGTTCCTGTGACATTGATTGCAACTGTTGCCGTAGTCTCTGATTCACCCTGCCTATCTGAGATGCCCCTAGTTATGGACAGAGGGATGCTTGCAGAGCTGATTGCCCCTCTCCAGTGTATTGGTCCCTCTCTTTCCTTATCCCCTGCCAAGAAAGCAGAGGCAAAGTGATTAGTCCCTGGTAATCAGCCCACATCTATGCATTAAAAAGGCAGCATCAAGCTTATGCAGTTTTTAATCTCACCTGAAACAAGCTGGGGCCAGGCAGAGGGAAGCGAGCTTCACTGAGCGTGTGGGAAAAGCTGGCAGACCTGTGTTTGCCCTGTTGGCACATGAGTAGGGCCAGGGCCCAAGCATGGGAACAATTTCAAAGGAGCCATGAGTCTTCAAGACACAAGCATTTCTAGCTCAGAGACTTTTTAATCCCCTCCAGTGAGGTTTAGGATCCTCATGAAAAGAGGAGTCAGGTAAGAGAGGGAAAGCGCTTGTGTTTTCAAATCATTCCACACACCACAGAGGTGGAGGAACGCCGGGAACACATTTCATAATATCTCTGATGTTTTCCTCCCTCCAAGAAAAAATTTTCTGTCGTTATTCTTGCAGTCAGATAAGATCAAGCAGTTCAGGGTAGAAAGGAGGCACTGACTAAAGCTGTTGTAACTCACTCCGAAGCTCTCCAGTCTCAGGTAGGAGCCACGTGAGAGCACCACGTGCCATGGAAATTCAGTCAAGAAGGGCACCGGGGCTTGGTCTTGTTTATTGTTCTTGCCTGAGTCTGACTGCAAGCTGAGGGGTAACTCAGGAGGACGCGATGTACCCTGCTCCCTTCCTGTGTCCACCCAAAGGCAATTTTTTCTCAAGCTGAGCCATGGCCCCAAAGCAAAACAAATTCCCACATTCAGCTCCAAACACAGAATCTGCAATTAAAGAAACCTTCAGTGTAAAATGCTTCTAATATAGAAAAGATTGATGGAAAATGATTGACAAGGACCTGTCCCACACTATCCCTTATTGACACACCTGGCTGTAGTGGAGGGTTTCTCCTGCCCTTAGGTGGTCTTCACCAATGCACTCTCTGTTAGAAGGGTTGTCTGTAGCATTCACACTGTTGGCTTGTCTTCAGTTTAAAGACAGCTTGTAAATACAAAAGCAAAAAATGTGGCTGGTGGGCCAAGAAAGCGGTCCCTTCCAAGCAGTCATTCTCACTTTTGGGTTTCCCCAACTATCCAGCTTGTGCCCACAAAGCTCCCACTGGCTGGGAAGGACTTTGTGTCATTTAAGGTGGTCATGAGAAGGTCTGGGAAGGACCCCTGGATGTTTTTATGCTGTAGGGATGGGCTCTGTGCTCCACAGTCCTGGTCCTCCAGTTGTCCAGGTCGTGGTCTCATGCTCTTGGTGTCACACTGAAGCTGCCTGGACACATGGGAGCCCCATGTCCCAGCAGGCAGCAAAGGTGTGTTGGTGGTGACCAGGGCTTCAGGGCAAATCATGAAGGGTACTGCACACTGCATCACCTGTGAGTACAGGACCTGGGTCTTACTCATGTTGGAACAGGTCAATGCCTTAGTATCTTCCTCTGGAAATAAACACAAACTACAAGAATTTGTAAAACTATCTGAACATTAACTCTGAAGAGTTCCCTGATAAAACTCACTTTGTCTCTTGAAAATATTCCCTAGGGATGTTCAAAACCCCTTTTTTTCTTGGATTTGGAGGAAGAGGGAGCAGGTGAGAAAACTGGAGGTGTTTATCACCTATTATCTAAGTAACACATAGAAACACTGGGCTGGCAGGGACCAACCTTTTGCTATCATAATCTGAAGAGTGAGAAAAGCATCTGCCTGTCTGTCTGTCCTTGTGTACATTTGTCAAAGTAATGTGATAGAGACTGCTTGCTCTATAGAGACGGAGTTGTCACGCTTCTCACTGTGACGGAGCTCATCATACCAACCACCCATAGATGTCTTCTACATAAAAACTGGCAGGGTTAGGTTCCCTCCATAGCCAATGAAGCCAACGCTTCTAGCACACAATTTATTCGCTACACACCTGTATTTAGAAAATGGAATCAAACATCTAGTCAACATGGTTGGTAGTCTGGAAAGTGACATAAACTACTGTATATGAGGCACCTACCTATGACCAGCTGGATCCCTGCCTAGATTCTGCTAGCTATTTTAACTAAGTCTCCATTGGGCTCCCAAATCACATGGAGACACCTCTGTCCAGACACCTGCACTGGGTGCCTGCATGAGCATGGTGATTCTGATCCCTATGTTGGCTTCCCAAGATGGAAGGAATTGCTTGGTCCTGACCCCTGTGTTCTCTGACACTCCCAATAAGGAAGAAACATAAAAGGAAATTTCTCCTACTCTGCAAATGGCCCTGGGATTTGTAGATCACTCAGTGCTTGTGCTGTGAACACAATAGGTGGGTTCATCACCACTGCAAAAATAGAAGTGGTTTTTAAACCAGACTAGATTACCTTTATAGTAGGTTGCATTAAAGGATTCCAGCATTACTATGCAAGAACCCAGCATTTCTCCTTCCTTGAAATGGCGGCAGCTGAGAAAATATCTTGGTATTTTCCTACTTGAAAATAAGTGGAGGTGAAGTCTGGAGAGCTGAAACTACTGTTTACCTGGGGAGGTTCAGTTATTTGGAAAAGGTGTCCTGGTTTCCAAATAGGCAATGAGGAAAAGGCAGGTCCTCCAGGTATCCCATATTGTGGAAAACCGGGGAAATGGCCATCAGATCTGTTGTCACATCACACCATACCTTGGGTCTGAAGAGGGACGTGCCATGCATCTCACCCCTAAGTGCACACACTGCCCTGGGGTCCTGGCCTGCCTGACTGAAAAACTTCAGGCAATCTTCAGCAATCTCCCTCATTACAAAAATCTTTACAGGCAGTTGGGTATTAATATGTGCAAGCGGTAGCGTAACAGTGCACCAGTCCATGGTGCCAGCTATTGAAATGCAGTGGTTCTGCTTATCTGGATCTAGCTCTTAGCAAGAGGGCCACCCCTCCTTCTCAAGGGGGTGGAATTTGCTGGCACTACTGTAAGTCTATTCTGTCTTTTCAGTAATTGCCACGGCAGTGCAGCATCCCGGGGTGTTGGCAGATACGCTTCAGAGTGGGAGGGCATTGCTCTGCAAGCTTTTGCTTTGAGAAAGAAAACTCCCCAAAATTATATTAAGCCCTATTCCCAAAACACATCTAGACAGAGTTATTTAGGATGGGCTGTATTATAGTGCCCTGCCCTAAAGAACTAACTACCACTGAATCGGTTATTATTTTTTGGTCAAAGGTATTGCAGTCGCACCAGAAGAATCGGAGATCCCCGTCTCACTAGAGGTTGTTCAGAAAAAAAAAGCTTGAAGCATAGAACCAAAACCCATGAAACCAAAAAAACATGTGCAGCCTGAAAAAAAAAAAAGAGCTAAATAAAGAGAGGAAAGAAACAAGTGCCGGAAAAGTGCATAATTATTTACTTATCAAAGACTTTGGAGCAAGTACAGATAAATGCAAGGACCGAACTGTAATGTTTTTACCTGTATTCTCTCTACCCAAAACTTTCAGAATGCACTTTCAGGGCAGGTCTTTGGCAAGACGGAGTAGAGAAAAGTATGAGGATTGTTTAGCTTTTGTGAATCTTTTGAACTTTCAAACTTAGAACAAAATGAAGCCGGATATTTTGTGAAACTCGGGGTAGCATGAAACATTCCTCCCTGCAATTTAAGAAGTTGTTTGTACAAGTGAGATGCCCTGATTGGTTTCTTTGACTTTGTAACTGAATGCAAGCCTGTGTTATGCAAGCTATAATTATTCTTATTTGGAAACAATTTTCTCTTTTACTTTCAGGATTCTTTGGGGAATAGGAGGCAGCTCAAAACAGCATGGTTTGCCAAATCCAAATATAAAACAATCTTCCGAAAACTTTCATTCTGTTCTAAATTTGTATCATAGCAATTCTGATAAACTTCAAATTCGGCAGAAGAATGTCTCTTCTCCTAATATTCCCTTGGGTACCGAATGTTATCCCAACACTATTAATTCAAAGTAAAGCTCACTGGGGATTTAGTACAAATGAATACCTCAGTATCTGACTGTTTGAAGAGAATAAAGCCAAGTTCTCTGAGATTGGAGAAGCAAGCTTATTAACTTCAGGATTTACACCTTTAACAAGAAAAATAAAGCCATGGAAAATCTCAGGCTGGCTGGAAATTCAACCAGGGCTGAATCCTAGTTTTAGCTTCTACCCCAAGGGCTTGTCTACGCTAGACTTCTGGTTAAAACATCGCCTCTTCCAGCCACACTTTGCACTCTGGTTTTGGTAGAATAAACACTTTTGTAGCTAATCAGCAACACTTATTTTAACTACCACAAAGACAAGGCCCTGAGAAAGTAGAACCATGACTATTTGGTCTTTCCTTTTTGAACTGCGCTATACAGATGAATATGAGCATCCTACAGCTGTGAGATAGATTAGCTTTCTAGGTAAGGAACAGAGGGATTATTACATTTTTAGTAGTGAAGGTCTCACTCTAGATCCTACTTTGGAGCAAAACTCTGATAGGCAATGGTTCTATTTTTTGTTCAGGATGAAACTAGACTCAGCTGATCTTTCAGGTTGTTTTCATGGTTTTTTTTTCCCCTACAGTGTATTTCCATAGTCTGAAGTATATAGACAGCCTTGCAATCGGTCCCTGCCCTTGGACACTGCTCCGCAGCCGCTCTGCTCCTAATGGCATGGGGACAGCTTTCTGAGGAACGCTATGGTAAATGGGAGCACTGGGAAAGTCCTAAAGGCTAATCAGGTTGTCTTACATCAACCTCCACCTTCTCCATCAAGCCACTGTTACACCTCTGGGCACTGTGCCTGCAGGATCTGTCTACACCAGAGGACACTGCCATTGCTGGGAGGGTGTTGCCTCCCAGTACAGACTGGGACAGGCACAACCTGCTGTGGACAGGAGCATGATGTGTGATGGTCTGAGCCACATGAGGGGCTACAGAGAGAGACCTAGATGGCCACTCTGCAGTGGAGGAGCAGGAGTGAGGGCTGCTGCCCAACCATTACCCCACCCTGGCCTCCCACCCACCCAAGAAACACAGACCCCTAGAGGCAACGTATCCTGACAAAGGCTTTTTAGCTGCTGAGGTAATTCTGTGGTAATTCTGAGGTAAACTAGGCCAACACAAGCACTGCTAGCCTAGTTGCCTCTGCACCGTGGATTTTGCTAGGAGACCTATGGTGGCTTCCACTTATCTTCAGGCTCAGAGATGCTCAACATCTGGATCAGGGTTGAGCCTGCCTACAGGTAGGTGTCTGGATGCCCTGGCAAGGTGTTGCAGTTCAGTTCTTCCTTTCTTTCCCATTTTCACAGCAAGCAGCAAAAATATGAGCCCCTTCCCATCCAAATCTTGGACATTTCCCACCACTTCGTGCTGCAGATGACTGCACACACCCAGCCAAGAGAAGACAGGGAGATCAGGGTGAGCTGCCCTGAAGCATGCTTCATCCAGACTGCTTGTTGTAGTTCCATCCCGCACATCCACGCTGTGCTTTGGAAAGGGCACTATGTTCACCTCCCTCACGCCCTCACCTCCCCGCTGCTGCAGGACCAGGAATTTCTGACCCAGAGCAAGCAGGGACAGCCACCTCTAGGTTGTTCCATGTCAGGCAGCTTTTCCAAACCTCTGTCTGAGATCGTGAGATTTTCCACTCTGTGCCTTGAGTACAGCCCCCCGCAGAGCGTAGGTATAGCCCCAACCCTACAGCCTTACCCCTCTGCCTCCCCTGGAAAATTACATCACTAGACAATTTACTGTTATTCAATAGGATTTAACAGAGCCAAATACAACCCCAAAAGAAACAGCTGATGCAGCTGTATCTTGTCAGCAGTGAACGCCTCGATGTGAACGGAAGCATGATCTGCCTTTGTTGGCATTTTCTGCTTTGTCTCTGACTAACATTTGCATCTCCTAATTAAAGAAGTATAGGCAACTGTATAAATATATATAGAGCATTGCATTAAAGCCTGGGATCTATCTGACAGCCCAGCATGATACAGCAGCATTAGTAATGTTTGTTGTACCATTTCAGATGACCTCATTTGGAGTGGAATTACAGTCAGCCTGTGTGTGTCCTAACCCAGACAGTTGCAGGCACATGAGTTTTAGTAGAAATGCATCCACTGAATTGTTTTTGGTTATCCTTTTCTTTAAAAAAATCTGTGAGTCCTCTAAGTAAAGTTAATCTGTGTCGCTGCAGTTAGGTATGGGTTGGTTACTTAGGTTTTTCATGAGATAAGTGAACTTTCAGGTTGTGATGGTGAAGTGTTGGAAACTGACAGATGATTGATGTTTGGGGAAGTGTAATTTGGCCTCCTCACACACCAGGACTAGGTCTTCATAGAATCATAGAATTGTTAAGGTTGGAAAAGACCCTTAAGATCATCGAGTCCAACCACTAACCTACCACTGCCAAGCCCACCGCTAAACCATATCCTCAAGCACCACGTCTGCCCTTCTTTTAAATACCTCCAGGGATGGAGACTCCACCACCTCCCTGGGCAGCCTGTGCCAATGCCTGACAACCCTTTCGGTGAAGAAGTTTTTCCTAATGTCCAACCTAAACTTCCCCCCCAAAATATCTTCCTTCTCCATGCACAGGATGAGCTACTCTTCAAAGAAGGGTCAATATTTTGCTGGTGAAGGAAGGAGAACTGTGAAAGAAGCAAAACTACTTGTTAGGGAAGGTGACTTTCTCCTGCTAGCCTCATCTCTGAAGAGGATGATTTCAAACAGTTCCACGAGGTTGGCTGTATCATTTCCGTATCACCTTTTCTAAGCAACTAGCACAATTCCAGGCTCATTTCACTTCAGTGCAGGGCAGTGTCATGTGCAGTCCAGGCTGAAAATGCTTTTCCACTGACATCAGGAGTTCAACTTGGCCCAGAGGTGACTTTACAATCTCAGGTGTCATCTTCCTTCTTCACTGAGTGTGGCCTCCCTTGTTCATGAAGCACCGTGACCTGCGTCAGCTATCGCTCAGCAGAAAGCATACAGGGAAGGAAGGGTTTGGATTTCTTGGGTTACCTACAAACAGGATTTGGATTTCTTGTGTTATCTACAAACTGGTTCTTAAAGCATCAGTGAGGGTGACAACTAACCCTGCCCTTCCAGCTGCCAGTGTTTAAATATGCTTCTGAGGCTTAGAAGCAGGAAGCAAGACGATAAGTTAGATTATCTAATCATTATCTCAAGTAAGGAGGGCAGCTGGGTCAGTACAACACGGCTTAGCATGGCAACCAGTATATAAATAGGATCAGTACTTACAGATCAGGAGACTGCTGCTGACCAAGGTTAAAGGAATAACTAATGTATAAACATACTACAAACATGCTCAGAGGCCACTTGGATTTCCTGGAGAATCTGTGCAGAAGGCTGAACGTAACAAGTATTCATAAACGACCTTGTTGCGAGCATCAGGGGGTCTCTGCAGGCACTACGGACAGACAGGAGGGGGCTGGATGCTTGCCAGCTGAGGAGGGTGGATCTGCGCTCCCCGTTTGTCATTGACTCCCCAGGCGATGATGGAAATTGGCTTTTCCCTCCCCCTGACCTGGAACAGATGAAGCACAGGACTGTCATGAGGACCGAATAGTTAATAAGATACCATCATCCCCCAGGCAGGCAAAAGCATGAAATGATGCCGGGATGCACTTGGGATGTGCTATGAAGGCAGGGACACCAGCATGAATCTAGATTACTTCCTCTGTGTTCACACTTCAACAAAAGTTGAGCCAACGTGACTTCTAGAGCCCACAGCACCATTCACAAAGCAAAGGCACCTCATTTAATCACTGGGACTGCTGCGGCAACAAAGGAAGACAGAAAGGGGGGGGCTCAGGCTGCTCCCTGCCAAGAAGCAAGAGACCTATCTCCTTCACACTCAGCTGACAGAGGCAGGGAATAAGGGTCAGGATGATCCCCGGTGATTTCAAGAGGTTTTTAAGCAGATGAATGAGGAGCCAAAGCAAGGTGTCAGCATGGCCCACAGTCTGCATGAGGCACTGTGCCTTGGGAAGCTGAGGATCGTGTTTTCTAAAAGCCATTGGCACCATGTACATGTTATCACAGAGGACTCAAGTTTGTGTACTTCCTGAGCGATCCCTGCCTTTGCCACAAGCCGTAGCCAATGAGCACAGCCTTAGCTTTCAATGGTGTTTTTCCATCCTTTACTTCCCCCCCTCCAAAAAATTATATAACCCTGTCCATTTTTAGAAACACAGACCCAGGGCTGCTCAGCACATCAGTCTGATGCTGATCATTTCAGCCTTCGTGACTTCAGAAAGCCAAACCCTCCATGGGACAGGACAGGGCTCGAGTTGGTGGAGGAGGGAGGGTAAGAACAGAGCACTTTATGGGCACAGGCAGCATTTTTTTGTGTTGCAGTGTGTGCCCTGGTGGAACAGAGGATGCATTATCCTGCCTGCACAGCATTTTCTGACCTGCTTTTGACCCAAGAAACATTTGCATTCATAAATACTTGAGTTGTACCCCTGGGAGGTGAGGGAACGAGAGGAAAAGAAAAAAGCAGGTTTATCAAATCTGGGATCGCTGCGGGGCTTGGAAAGCAATTTTTTTCCTTCTCTCCTCCAACCCAACTGTAAACCAACCTGCATCCAAGAGGGCTTGTTTATTGTCTTTGAAACAAGCAGGATTTGCCAAGACGGCTCCCCAGCCAGTGACCGTCAGTTAAGAGAATGGTGAAACAAATTCACAGGGTCATCTTGCTCCCCATCATGCTCCCAGAAAGTTGTTGACTGGATGATTTAACTCTAGGAGACTTTATCCAGTGCTGTTGGTCTTCTTGGGAGAAAAAGACCTGAGAAGGCTATATACCACCCATCTCTCCCTTTCCCCATGTGAGAGCCTGGAGAGAACTCAAGGTGGGTGGTGGAAAAAGGACATTGGAAGAACAGGAGGGAAAGGCAATCCTGGGAAAGAAGGAAGAACAAAAAGAGGAAAAAGACCTGATCTGGGAGGAAAATCTAGTTTCAAAACTGCTGAAATATGAAGGTGGATTCTGCCAGAAAGAGCTGAGAGAGAGCCATTTGTCATCAAGTTGAAGGAGGATTGTAGAATGATGGACATCAGGGACCCATCCTCCCCTGCTGGAAAGCAAAGGGGTCAGAAAGAAAGGAAAAACTCACTTCAGGTAGACTTTCTTCAGCAAGATATAATTTGACAGCAAAAGGCACCTGGGACTAGAATGTCTCAACCTCATCTAGGCTGAAGTTGACAATCTGAGGAGGAAAATGGGCTGTTCCAGAGAGTGATTCATCTGTCCTATCTTGAACCTCTAACTAGACCTGAGATGAATCATCTCCAGAGAGGGTTGCTTTTCCTTAATGCTTGTAAAGGATGACTCAGGTTTTGAGATCCAACTTCCATATATCT
The DNA here is from genome assembly GCF_963921805.1 of Phalacrocorax carbo. Taxonomy (NCBI): domain Eukaryota; kingdom Metazoa; phylum Chordata; class Aves; order Suliformes; family Phalacrocoracidae; genus Phalacrocorax; species Phalacrocorax carbo. The sequence continues at coordinate 4,631,004 of NC_087513.1, read as the reverse complement.
GAGCCAGACCACAGAAATCTGACCCATGCTGACTGTGTTTGTAAAGGAGAAGAAAGGCTAGCGTACCACAGACACCCAAGACATTCTCCACATCTTGAATATGAAGCATAGTTCTTGTTCTCAAAAAAAGAAAAGCAGAACTGGAGGAGGTACAGAGAAGACCATTAAGGAGGGCTGAGATATAGATCTGACCCTGCATGACAAAGAATTAAACATTTCATTTAGAAACAAGATCACAGAATCATTAAGGTTGGAAAAGACCTCTAGGATCAACAAGTCCAACTGAGATGTTGCAAGTGGAGTAAGGGAGTTGCCTAGAAAATCATGAGTGGCCTGAAAGACATGAATAGGGAGTGATTGCTCACTGGTACCCCAGCCCTAATATTAATGGAGAAGGAACGGGGTACTCAGATAACTCTTTAGCTCTTCATAGCATGGCCATTCCTGTACTAGGTTGTGATGTGTGCTAGGCATTGCATGGAGCAATCCTGATGCAAAAGTCCACCACCTTCTACACAGAGAAATCAGAGGAACTGTTGTAGAAATCCCAGCAGATTTCCTCAAACCATTCTGAAAGAATACACCACACAGCTAAAATCAATGCTTTGGGAAAATACAGGTGATCACTGATCATTGATAGCTTGCTTTACCCTCAACTGTTAGACCAAAATTCAAGGGTAACACGAGTCCTATCTTCAGCTCCTGAGCCCTGACCTTGCCACCATGTTTGTCAGAATAACCTGACAAGCAGTCTTCACAAATGATTACACTCAACACAAAGAGGCCTTTAGCAGAAAGGAAATGTTTTTTCTGTCAAAAATCATTTTATGCCTTCAAGGGTAACCAAGGCATGCCGTGTAAAAGCAGCCAGAAAGCCCTAGGGATGTGCCTAAAGGACATCTATTCACCAAGCAATATTAAGATCTTTAGGAACCTGCTTTTGCTATAGTATGGGAAGTCCAGCTCGGCCAGATTGGGGTGGTAAGCGAAGGAGAAAAGGGCAGAGAGGAAACTAAGCTTTTCCCTTTCATTTACATCTTTGTCCAGTGGATTTAGGTCACTATCAGAAGCCATTTCTGTAACTGCTTGAGGAAACCTGCCTTGAGCAGCTCAGTTCAGGTAATGCTCAAAGGGGACTTTCTGTTCTCTATTCCCAGTGGCTGCCACCATCCTTTGGGGAGGGGATTTCCAACCGGTGCAATGGACAGCTTTAAAGTGCCAAGTGAGAGGTGCTTCTTAACCCACTGAGCACCAGTTACAATGCTTTGCTCTCACAGCTACCGTCAACTTCAAGGAAGCATTTGAGCAGTACTGGGGACGCTTCTTGGAGTCCTGTGGTGACATTTGTGTCTTGTTGAATTCAAGAGATACGGTGGGTTTTGTTTAAGATCTGTCTAAGTTAAGGCAGCTCAGTGGCAGGCAGAGATCTAAATTCAGTTCCGTAATTTCTTTGCTGGTTATTTCCTCTGGGATCTTTGGTATGTCTCTCAGTGCACTTCAATTTTCCCAGCAGTTGAACAGGAATAACTCTGACATCTTGCCTGAGGAGTTGTGCGGGAGATACAATAAAGGTTGTGAAGAGTCGAGATAACGCTGTAACAGGGCTGTAAAACACCTACAGAAAATAGAGAGCCTTTCAGATCACCATTGGCGTTGATGAGTAATGCATGTTTGTGTAAAAGGCAGATGACTTCTGGCGTGTCTCAGGTTCACTGGGGTATTCCAGTTACATGTGGCACCAAAATCAGATCAACCTGTTTCCTGGTCTTTGACAGAGTGGTCAAATGTTTACGCACAGCTTCCACTTTCACTACAGACAATGTCACCTCTGCCTGAAAGCTCATCTTGTGCCTGGAGAAGAAGCTCACATCTGAACCCATCATCCTTTTTTTCTTGCTAGTAGTGGCTTTGGGGGACTTTTTGGTTTTCTTGAAATCGCATTGCAGAACCAGCTTTGCTTGCACAAAAGCAAACCATAAGCATGAGGGTGAGGGAAGAACCTGATTTACTGTCACCAAAATGTTATTCCCCTCGTTGCAGCTTTAGCCAAGTTGATGGGCTCCATGCAAGGACACATTCCTCCATGCCAGATCATGTGTTGGAAACCTGAACAGGAGTAAGAGACACAGTCCTGTCGCACTTGCATGGCAGCTCTCAGATTTTGATTCTCTGCCCACCAGGAATTTTGTGCATGAGTAATTTACCACAAAGGAATGTGCCACAAAGCCCAGCTGCAAAAGGGCACAGCCCCAAGCTAGTTAGCACCCCAAGACCATCAACAGCAGAGTCAAAGTGCTCCCCACTGAGCTGAATGGCACCTGAGGAAGAGGAGGGGACATGTTGCAGGCTTGCAGGCTTGGGGACAGCCACTAGATGGGGGCACGAGCACACACGTCCATAGGGCCCCGGCTGGACCCCGGGAGCATGAATACCAGGAGGTGACACATCACCAACCTTCTGTGCACCTTGACATGGCCTGGGTCTCTCCAGGGAAATAGATCTGCTAGCCATCCACCAAGTTCATCAGAGCACAGCCATGCATGCATCCACAACCGAGGTATCAGGGCACTCACAGTCTCTTCACTGGGACAAGACTTGACTTGACAGCATTATGGTTTGGGAGGGCTTAGGCTGGACCATGACCCATGTGGCTACCACATGAGATCATTACTAAGCCATAGAGCTTTGCTTTTGAGGTTGGCTCTAAAAGATAGCTTTGCTCAATACTTCCAGCCAGGCAATTATCTCTCAGACTATAAAAAGGTGTCTGCACACTTCTCTTGAGACCTCAGCTCTTCAAAACCATCACTGGAAACAGCTGTGGAGTGCTCTCTGTTGTCTGCCTCTTGAGAAGGTGTCCCACAAATTGGCTCTGACTGAACCAATTACTGAAAGCAGCGCTGCTTTCATGGTGTCCAGAGGGACCAGAACACGCGAAAGCTCTCCCAACCCTGACATATCCTACGTGCCCTCTTGGTGAAGGAACAATTTCGAGAGGTTGCCAAACACATCAGCCCTGGAGCCTGAGCAACCAGCTGAGTCAGCTCTGCAAATCTGTCATGAATTGCAATTTATACATGCATGGGTACAAGCCCTGTTCAGTGTTACCAGTTTTGCAGAAACATAAAGAGACCTAAACAGATTCAGCCAATGATGTGTCATCAGTTAAACAGAGGCAAGTTTTACAAGGGAAGAAGCTTTGGCTAATGCACGCTTCTGATAACATATCATGGAGAGGGTCCTTGAGCAGGCACCAAAAACCTCTGGGAATTTAGTGGTATATGGCAACACCATATGTCACACAGAGGCTATAATAATTCCACATCCCTTTTCATCCCCTGGTATCTTGTGTTTACCATGGTCTAGAAACATTTGATCTGGGACTTTGGAGTTGCAAGTAATCCTGTCCAAGCATTTCCCAGTCTGCCTAATCCTTGATAGCCTCTGCCAGCCGATGAAACAGAGAGTTTCTGAGATTATATTGTTTTCTCTCTGTGACTGAAGCTCCTTGTTCAGTGCAAGAAGAAAGTAGCTCATTGTGAACCCTGTCTTTACCACCAGCATGTGACAAAAATATCTGTTTCTCCTTTTTGCTAAGGCCCAGCTGCTCCTTCACTGACAGAAGGGAAATCCCTGCAAACAGAGAGCAAAGTCATTGACACAGTCTGTACCCCGTGGGTCAGCACAGCAAAGTTCTCTTTATTTCCTCTCTGCCAGCCCAAAGCTGCTGAAAAGATGTTGTTGTTGGTTTTCGGTGAGTTTTGTTTTTTCAGCTCAGCATTTTCTGGAGTCTAATGTCTGCCCCTGACTTCAGTTATGCTTGTGGTGTCTCTATGTGCAAGCATTGAGCAAGTTCAGGCCTACTTAGAATCTGAATTCAGAGAAAACAAGCTGTTTTCAGCCCTCGGTAGCAGAGGACCGAGAAGTCTTTGCTCTACAAGTTGGTACATTTTACTTCAGGGTGACGTAGAAGCAACTTTTCGTCGCAGACCTTCTCTTACCTAGAAATACCCTTTTCTCTTATGCCTGCTCTTCTCTCTTTTGTACTGAGACACAACATTTACTGCCACGATGTCTATGACAGCTGAGGATGGTGGCTTCTGTTGACATTCTGGCTTGACTCCCCTTCTTGAGGGACTCAGAGGGCTTAGCTCTGCATGCTCAGAAAGCATTTTACCAATAGCTAGGCTCTCCAGGAGGACTGTCTAGTCTTTGTGCCAGAAGAGCTACAGTGTCTTTCTACTTGATCCAAAGAGTTCCAGGTCAGCAGCAACAGAAGAGAGTGGAATGGGCTTATTTGGACAATATCACCAGCCTCTTTAGTGTCTTCTTTGTAAGCTGGCAGGAAAAAAAAAAAAAAGCTGATTCAGGAGGCAGAGGAGCAAATATCAACAGGGAAAAATTCACAATGTATTTGCTGGCTGCACTTCTGTTCTTTATTTCTCTTTTCTTTTTGATTTCCTTGTTTCCTGCACCCAACAGGTACGTTTGGGAAAGTCAGATTTCCAAAGCCAGTGGATGATCTGTAAAGATTTGAACTTGTCCATTTTAAACACTTCCTATCCCAAACCACAAAGGGGATTGGTAACTCCGCCTAGAAACAAACTCAAACAAAGTTAGTATTTCTCATGAAATTCGTGCCATGAAGTAATGCAACTAAATAGAGACAAAAATAGGCGGCAATGGCTTCTATGAAGGTGTGCGTGCTCAGAGGCTTTTTTGGGGGGGGTTCTCTTGGTCTTCCCTGGTAGGGCACGGAGCGCAGTGGCTGAAAAGAAAGGCTGTATCCACACACTCTTCCTGCAAGTCTTGAAATGTCATTCATTGATCCGTTTTGTCTTCCAGCTCTAGCACCGGGTGTCCCAGTGACCCACTCTTGGCCCTCCCTCTTGCAGACAGTCCCTCTTGGCTTGTTGCTTGTATTGGTTTCCAGAAACAACTCTGTGTGAACCATCACAAGCTCATGGCAGTTGTCCATCTGAAAATCTTCATTAGACATTTCTGGTAAAATGTGTGTGCCACTAACTGGCTTCAGGATGAAACTTTTAAATGAGTCTAATGTCTTTCATTGGGTCAGTGGCTCCTTCAGGCACACCTCCCTAGAGCAGGCATAACATTCCTTCTCCCCTAAACTCAGATATTTAGGCTGGAAGTGAGATTCAAAACATCAGGAGTTCAGTTAGGTCAGGGGGGTTTGGGTAACTCACTTTTTTTAGGTGTTTTGAAAAAATACACCTTTGCCAGAAGCAACAGAGCCAGAAACAAGGCTGAGGTTTCATCAGCTGCCGGGGACCTTCAGGGTGAACTTGAGAAGACATTTTACTTCTGTATGCCTCTGTTTCCTATCTCCAAAATGAGGACCTGGTTCCCTACGCTGATCTCCCCTTGCTTTGTAAAGATCTTTGAGATCAAGGGCTGAAAACACTAGATAAAACCTTGGCAACATTATTATTTATCTACACAAACAAGGGAACCGGGTCTTGCAAAGACAACATTTGGCTTTAAGTCATTCCCCCAGCTCTACAGGAAAACAGTCTGCACAGACACGGTGTTGGGCGTATCAGGCAAACAAGCTGTCAGGCAAGAGTTTTGCTTTTTCTTTTGTCTCCACCTGCTATTCAAGTTTCATGTGTTTCTCTTAGGGAAACATTTTCAGCCACTATTGCTACTGTTAGAGAAACATAGGAGTATATGGGTACGTGAGAGACTGAGTCCTGCCTTGTTCCATATTTGTTTCAAAACATAATGAAATAGTGCAATGCTCGTTGTTTCAGGCAAAAAAAAAAAACCAAACAAACAAACAAAAAAAACCCCTCCAGAAAATACTCAGAAATAATTGACATCCTTTTGGATATTACTTGCAGCAGCAAAGATGCCTAGTGCATGCATGAAATGTTTGTCTTTGCATTACTTTCTTCCATATTGCTATATAACCATACATTCCCTTTGCCTTCTCTTCCCCTGTCCTCGGATGTCTGTGCTCTGCCTCCAGCCTTCTGCATGGCTCCTGCATGGACATCAGGCAATCAAAACTAAGTGAGATTGTCCTCCGTCACCCCTGGCATTTGGAGCCACAGAAATGTACTGCAGGTTTTAAAGGAAGCAAAGGGCAAAGATCTCATATTACACCAAGGCAGAGCTTTATGGGCCCATTAGAGAATTGCCTGTTATCAATCCTGCTGAGAACAAAACTTGTCTGGTGTCAAACAGCCCAGCAACAGTCCTTTCAATCGATCATGCTGATTTATTTCCGCATATAGTTTGGTCCAAACTCCACCACGGTCAGTGTTGCTGGACCCTTAGATAACAGGTGCCAGTCTGCCATGTGTGAAACATCTTCAGCTTGAAACCTGAGATTTAACTGAAGCAAGAAGAAAATCAGCCTGAAGCTGAAACTACTTGAAATACCAAATCTAATTTGAGAAGGAGCAAGCAGTGAGGAAGATGACAGGGGATGCAGTGCTCCGTGGCACATCTTCAGACGCTTTTTCACACCCATATGAATATTTGTCAAGCCAGACCATAAATCAGATCCTGTTGAAAATTTTTATCTGCTTTTGGCTTCAGGCATCTACTAGAAAGGATCCCTTAAGTCTGATTATGTTATGTACATCTTGTGAAATTTGCAGTGGTTTTATTCAGAATTAGGCAACAATACAGAGTTCATCCCTTTTTATTGTGTTACCAGCCTGCAAGAAGGGGAATAAAAATAACAAAACACTGTGAGATCATCCAAAGCACCCTCATTCATTAAAAAATTTATCATTGCGGCCTGACACTGTCAGGGGACCTCAGCACAGCTATGTGACAGCCACTCCAGGTCCCTCGTCAGAGTCTAGAGCTGGAGTGCAAAGGCAGAAGAGGATTTCATCCTGCATTGCCCAGGGCAGGTATTGCAGAGCCTGTCACTCCTCTAAGCAGAGACGCTCCAGCTGGAGCCTGCTTGGGATTGTTGACTTTGCTGCAGACAGTCGGGCTGGGGCAGACTCAGACAGCAACAAACCCTTTATGAAAGCAGCTGGGAAACAGAAGCAAAGACATCCAGTAACCGCTAGTTCCTGCTGGACAAATTTAACCCCTTCAGGCTGCAGTCTGGTCCCGGCATTCCCAGATAACAATTTTTCCTCATTTACCCCTACTCAGCTCCTGCCTTCACTCAATTAAATCCCTAAATTCAGTGTCTCCAGAAACAGGGGGCTAGAAAGGACTTCCAGGATCCATTCCACAGCCACCCCATAAGCCAATCCCCACTTTCAGTTTATACAGCATCCTTTTAAAAGCTGGTATGTGCAGGGGGCAATTTCCCCACTCTCCGAGCTTGCTGAGAAACTGTCCCAGAACTCCCTGCCCTGGTGATTAGGACACATCCCTGGTCTTATGGCTTACCCAGGGCACACAGCAACTTGGAGAACATAGGGAATAAGATCTGGTGCTGCTGCTTTTCTCCAAGCCACGGTAGCTCCAGGAACTGTGAGCCAGGGTGGCTCCAGTTGTAGGTGGTGGCATCAATGAGTCAGAAGGATTGGAGAAGACTGTAGGAAATCATATCAGGACAGAACTGAGGGAAGAGGCAGATCTACCTTTAGCCTTGAAGACCATCTGCTTGGAGCTTTAACTTCCTACCACAGTGCTATGGGTGCAAATGTTGGCTCTCAAGACGACAAAGCACAACACAGTTTATTCTGAACTGGGTTGACTCAGTCCAGGCTAGACCAGCAGATGGGTAAACAGGAGGTGACATCCCAGACAAAGCCTGACTCTCCCTTAGAGCATCCCTGGGAAGGAGCTGGGCCTGCATTAGGAGTGATAACATGTTTGTGCCCACCTGCTGCAGGTGGCATCGTGCCATTCCACAGCTTCATTTCGCTAAGGGATGTTGGTTTCATGCAGCAACTTACTCAACCCTGCCAGGGCTTCTACCCCAGGGGCAGGTAGAGCCATAGAACCATAGAATCATAGAATTATTGAGGTTGGAAAACACTTCTAGGATCATCAAGTCCAACCGTCAACCCTACACTACCATGCCTCCTAAACCATGCCCTGAAGAGCCACGTCTATACGTTTTTTGGATACTTCCAGGGATGGCGACTCCCCCACCTCTCTGGGCAGCCTGTTCCAATGCCTGACCACTCTTGCAGTAATGAAATTTTTCCTAATATCCAGTCTAAACTTTCCCTCATGCAGCTTGAAGCTGTTTCCTCTCGTTCTATGGCTAGTAACTTGGGAGAAGAGACCGATCCCCACCTCGCTACAACCTCCTTTCAGGCAGCTGCAGAGAGCGAGAAGGGCTCCCCTCAGCCTTCTCTTCTCCAGGCTAAACCCCCCCAGCTCCCTCAACCTCTCCTCATAAGCCCTGCTCTCCAGACCCTTCACCAGCTTTGTTGCCCTTCTCTGGACGTGCAAAGGTGGTGACCTCCAAGCAGACAGCAAAGCAAAACCAAGGATGATGTCTGGTGGAGTTTGCCACTACAATCACAGCTCAAGGTGAGGTGTTGGAGGAGCTGAACCACCAACACCAGCATATCCATACTCCTTGGTGACAATATTGCATGTTTTCCTCAGCCATGGTGATAATCGCAGTCCTTGTGAAGGATCCCAAACCCAAACTGCACGTGGGTTTTCATTGGAGCAGTGCCAAAGTCCTGGGAAGGCCTTACACCTTATCTGTGTTGGTTATAGCTTATCTCTCCCATTTTATTACGTCTAAAATAGCTCTTTTTGCCCCAGAACCACTAAGAGCACACACATGTGCTCATTGCCTGCCCTCTACTGAGGAAGCTGCCAATGTTGCAGCCTCTGCTGAAAAATGTAGAACCGATGTTTCTCTGCGGCAGGTCCTCATTTTAAGTCTCAGTGCACTGCCTCCTCTTCCTTAAAAGGCCCTCAGTGAGATGTGTGAGGTGGATGCTGCCTGGAGTCACACCAGATATCAGACTGTAGGAGGCCCTTAGACAAAATGTGAGTGCACACCAGTGCACTGATGTTACATCTACTGCCCCAGGGCTTAAAAGATGAATCTGACCTTTTAGATAGATTAAAAGTTAAATAAATATATTTACCCAGACCCTATCATATATATACACATACACACATCTATATATGTGTGGGGAGGGGTGTACAGATATATATATATTTAAAAATGTGTCCATGTACGTATGTGGTTTTTTTCAGGAGGTTTTATTTATTTATATCATGCAGATGAGGGCTAACTGGGATTTATCCCAGCACTTGCCTTTTGGGGGATGCCTCCATTCATCTTCCCACTCCCTGCGCTACACGTAGATACAGCAAAAATGTTTTTTAGCACTTGTATCTACCAAAGAGATGCCATGTGCTGATAAGCAATTTTCTGAAACCCTCACGTCATGATCGCACATGTATTAACATTGATAATTTTAGTTGAAGGCAAGAAGGAGACAACTTAGCTTAGCTTACAAACAGCCCTATTCATCAGCACGTTGCACAGTGCTTCCAAGGAAGGTCACCCTCTCATCCCCTTTGTAGGATGGAGAGATGTGAAGAAGCACATCTGCAATCAGTGTACCCGAAATCAGGGAGCCAACCTGTTTCTGCCTGATACTGGTGTCGCCTTTCATACTGTATCTTCAAAGGGAATCAACACTGAGTCTCCCACTGTAAGACAGACCCTTGCCGCATCAACTGGCATGAAGCAGCTGGTATATTTGCATTCATAAGGTCCTCTGCCCCAGGAGATACTTAGAATTTCTGTTAAAATGCCATGGAAGAGCCTGGCCTGCTCTTCTCCAGAAGGACCCACCTTGCATTGAGGTAGAAATCTATATAGCTCCTTCCCTCACCATCTTTGATATGATGAGGAGAAAATGCCTTCCTTGCTGTGCTAATTCACTGATGCTTGGCTAAGGCACTCAGGGGGGAGTTCCTGGGCATAGCACAGAAATCTAAGCATGTCCCAGGACATCTTGGCACTGGAAAGGTCAGCATGGTGGGAACATACTGCTGGGATGTGTTCCTCAAGGGCAACAAGGTCCCCTCTGCTTGTGGGATCTCCGCCTCTGCACTGCAGAGGACTACCAAGGCAGCTGCACTCACACACTTGGAGAGGGCTTTTGGTTTGACTTATTTACTTTTCCCACTTTCTTTCCAGTAAACTGGAAGAGCTAACTAACTGACTGACAGCCACAGGAGGGTTTCGTTTAAATTCACTGGAATTAATTTGCCTGATAGGTGTTAGCCAAGTTAATGGCCAGTGCATGAAGCAGCCAGTTATTTGGATATTTTTTGGCTCTGGGAGAGGTTAAGTGAGGACAGTGCTGAGAGCTGCATTGAGATTTGGCAGCCCCAAAGGGGAAGTCTGTCTCAGAGAGCAACCGCCTGTTTTTCAACTGAAAATGTATTTCCTCAGCTGCCTCTGAAAGGTTAAGCTTAATTTAAAGCAGAGCTTTAGCAGCCTGGAAAATAAAATTAGCAGGAACTAAACTTGTTTCTCTCTTCTGCCACTTCAAATATCATGTTTTCTATCATTCCTTCTGTCATTGTAACAGAGATTTTATTTTTTGGGGTCTCAGCAAACCAGTCATCCAACACTTCCAGTTACCAGGAAGAGCTTCCAGGTTTCCTCACTGGAAGCCAAGGAAGCAATTCACCTGAATACCCCTCGAGCTTTCAGATTTTGTTCTTCTTGACACTTGTTTCTTATGCAGAGGAATAACCATTCCCAGCTCATAAGGTTGCTGTGGAAAAAAAAAAAAGAGGAAAAAAAAAACCACCAAAAAAATCCAACAAAATTAGTGGGAATCATAGCCTGAGGTAACTGGAAACATACCTTCAGTGGTGATAAACAAGTTTTGAGCTGGAATAATTTAAATTGTATTTTACCAGGGGAGCAAAAGGCAACACAACTGATCTGCTTGCACAGAGTCACACCTGTGGCAGAGGGTGGGACCTGGACACTTCTGGAGCGGCCAGGGAAAGGGGGCAGAAGGGGATAAGTGGGAAAAGGAAATGACGGGTTTTTGTTTGATCATAAGCTGAAGTATGTAACATCAGGAAGTGTCAGATCCAGGGTATTATGCAAGGGGCAAATAAATGCAGCAGCCTTTGCTGGAGCCTGCACTGACCATGACTCTGGACACAGTCAGCATCACCAAACACCCCACAGCACATGTGAGACAAGAAGAAGCTTTTTGAAGGAATTTCACAACATAGAAAACCTGACAGCAGGAGTAAAATAACCACTTATATACATGCAGAAAAACCCTTAAAATCTTAGAATTTGAGGTTTCCCCCCCACCCCGTATAAATATGTACAGTTACTCTCTGACACAGCAAGTCCAAAATGGGAAGAGACCTTGCCACTGTTGATGTGTATCGCTCTGCTCAGCAGCTACTGAGTCTAACTTCAAATCAGGATGGACGTAACGCATGACGACAGCTGGCCTTTGAGATGTGAGGCAAGAAAACCACTCTGAATCTCATTAAGACCATGGGTTTGCCACTCGGCAGTGATTATTCGCAGACGCAAAGGTTGGAGCCCGAGGGGGGTCATCGTGACCATCTCATCAGCCTGCTAGTGACTCAGCCCTGCTTCCCTGATTGAGCTGGACCACTTTGTAGGACAACATCCAGCTTGATTCAAGGTGTAGGGGTGGGACTCAGCAGATCAAACAGAGATGGTTCTATCAGCATCTGAGCTAGTTGTTTCCATTGTCAATGCAGAGAAACAGCCATGTCCAGACTGTGGGTTATTTAACCTAAATAGAGCAAATGAATCACACTTCCAAGTGCCTGTTATTTTCCAGGAGTTGAGAGGGGAACTGTGAGTGGTCAGCTCAGAGGTGACATCTGAACAGTAAACATCAAGAGCGCAATTTGGCTGCCTAAACATTGTCATCTAAGGAAGAGAAGTCATCTAAATGTCCACACAGTTTCACACGTCATTTCCCAAAATCGTGTGGTTTCCTGGGGATTGCAGGAGGGTCAAGTGTTTGCTGGGAGCTCTGGGTGGCTGGAAGGAAACACAGGCTGGGAGCTGGACAGCTGGGTTTCAAGCACTGCCCTGTTGGATTCCCATAGCTCCACAGAATTCGGAAGGCAGGTCCAGTCTGGCCTTGCCTCCAGCCAGCTCCCCACCATCCCTTGGCCTCCCTCACCAAGAACATAATATAGGGAAGCAGCCTTCCCATGTGAGTGCAACCAACAGGGCAGGTGTGGTCAGCATTGGCTTTTCAGTGGAGATCCCTTGTCTTGGGAAAGGGCATGAACCACTTGGATGCTGCAGGATTACTAGAGAAGTAGAAGCAAAGTTCTATCCCTTTATTTTTCCTTTTCAAAACAGTTTTTATAGTCCAGAAGACCTTCTCACCTCTTGGGAACAGGAATATACCAGGTTAGGAGCCAGGGAATACCTTCAAATCTCTTCCTGATCCCTCTGTGCCTGGTTAAAAAAAAGATGACCTTTCCTTTCCTCTTCTAGGGCATAGGTTCAGCTGCAATCCCAGGGAGACCTGACCCAAAGACCCTGCTGTGGTACTGAAAATACAGGATGAAATCACTTGGCTTCCAATAGGCACTGGATTATCACAGTATTCCTCTCTGGTCTGCAAAGCTGTCTGTGGTTATTTAAAAAATGGCACTCCGAAGGGGGCCAGCGAGCCTGGACCTTCCACTGTTATCTATTAATTGGTTGGTCTGACCCTCAGTGCTGGTGTGCAAAGACACATCCGAGCCTGACCCATTCCACCTGACATCTAGGGTATCAGGTATAAATTATTATAAAATTATTATAAAAAAAAAGAAACCATTAACTAGTTCAGGGTTGAACCCTTAGTTCAACTTTCCTTGAACTAAGTGAGAGGTGGTATGACTGTTATCACAGCATTTTGCCCAGAACCGGCCCATTGGTTTTAGGGACTGGGAAATGCTCAGATTGATAAGGGAAGCTATAAATCCTGGCAGTCACAAGTGTATTGGATGTGGCTGATAAAGTGTTGATCCTTCATTTTGCCTTGCAGCAAGGTCAAGGCAGTCCAGTGTCGTGACACCAAGGGAAATTCATGGCTATGACTTCTGGAAGGACATGAGTTGCCTCCATCCAGCCCAGAGCAGGTGACTCCAGGCTGTGGGAGGGCTTTTCCAGGCACAGTTTCTTCTGGGTACTTGTCTGAGCCTGGTCAAGGCAGCTCCTGTCTTGGGCCTACCTTGAGTATGGGGTCTATGGGTCTAGCCTGAGATGTGGGCTTCCCTCAACAGCAGCATGCCAGGGCCTAAATCCTGACAGGATGCTTCCCAGTAAACAGCTGCTGAGCACATCTGGGCAGGTGAGAAACTTCAGGCACCAGGGTTGGCTGGTGCTGGTAAATCATTACCACAGGGCTGAAGAGGGGTTTTGCTGCACTTTTTAGGAAGCTCTTCCAGATTTGTCAGCGGGCTGTGTAAGTGTGTCTCCAGGGTTTGTGTGATCACACCATGCTGTCAGCATGAGGCAGTCATAGCAGGGAGGGGAAGAAGAGGGGAACGCATCCTTAGCATTGTCTACCCCTCCTTACCTATCCAATAAATTCTATATGAACCGATTCAGGGAGAGATGTGTTGCCGTTGGGTCCATCCCCTCCCATTTCTTCCTTCAACTTCTTCTCTTTGACTCTCCTCTCCCTCTTCACTGTTGTTCTCAGCCCCCCACGTTCCTGTCCATGTAGGAGGTTGTTGATGTGGTTTTATTTCTCTTTATTGCCTTCCAGGTTGCAAATGAAGCTGAGAATTTGCTCTTCTTGCTGGATAAAGAGGCTTTCATGAAATGCCTCTGTAATTTTCATTAATTTATCTTGAATGCTACAAAATCAAGCATGTCTGAGCAATCCCATCGCTCCATCAGCTTGAGGATTTTCTACCCATTCCTGGTCATTAGCTTAATGGAAAATTAAATTTCTGAAGAACTGAAGATTTCTACAGTTTGCCTATGAAACTGCCTGCCCCCACATACACAGTTTTACTTTTTTCCCTTGGGGAAAATGACAACAAACAACTTCATTTCTGCTTAAATTCACTTGAATCTATTTGTTTTGTTTTGTTAAGCAGAAATGAAGCATTTTGCTTGGGTCATGCTGACCTCATGTTCTGCCTATTTTCGTTACACAGGGACTTCATAAAAGTGCTTTCCAGTGTCTTGGACCTTTTTCTTCAGCTGTGAGGTAACCTCCCAGTGTGGACAACATTTTCCATGGTACCTTGATTCCCATCATGCCCATGGTTATGCAGCGAAAGAAGTGAGTGCAGTTCCTGGTGGGAGGAGACAAGGATCCTGATGCAGTTAAACCAGAGCACAGACAGTCACAGCTTAGAAAGATTCAGGTTAATTCTTATGGAAAAACACCACCACACCCTCAAAAAAAAAAACAAAACAAAAAAAAAAACCACAAACAAAACCAAAGCACTACAAACAAAAAACAGAATATTTATTAAATTCAGGAATTTGAATATATTTCCTTTGGACTAGAAATATCAAAATGACGTCTTTACAGAGGCATGTCCTAGGGGAGGGATAGCTGTTCTAGAAAATGCTAGTATTTCAGTATTTGACTTATTTGGGAAGAAAACAATGGCATTCCTCTGGGCCCACAGCTTTTGTTTCAACTAGCTGTAACACAGCCCCCCATCCAGCAGTCTCCACACCTTCTGGGAACTTTTTGGAGGCTGGCTCCTGTCCTGGTGGGTACAAGAGATGGAGCAAAGGAGCAGTTTGAGGGAAGGACTGGAAGAAAAATGGGGAAAGAAGATCTCTGGAGATCCTCTAAAGCCAAAAGAAGCAATCATGAGAGTGGATTTACTTCTGTAATAAAGGGGAAAGTACAAGGTGAAATTAGTGTGCACAGCTGAAGCCTGCACCAACGATGCAGGCTCTTTTCAGGATCATATGAGAGGCATGAGTCACACGCTGTCCCCATCTCTACCTTGGAGGGATGAAGTGCAGCATCGCAGTTTGCAGTGCAGTCTACTGGAAATAATCTCGTCTGGACAAAAGGTGTTGTTGGAAGCGACTGCCATTTCCAAATGCCAGCATTTGGAAGCGTGCAAAGAATGACAGTCACAGGAACTGATATTTGAACAGGAAAAACAGTGCCAAGTGCTATATTTGGGCATAGTTATTGCCGTGTTTATTATTGTTATCACCACTGGAATTATAGTTCAGGTTGGAGACTGTGTCTGAGATCAGATCTCCTTTTAGCAAAGGCTGTCTGCAAATATTGCAAGACACAATCCCTTCTCCCAGGACAAAAATAAACAAAGCTGTTAAAAAATATTCCTTTTTAGTAACAGCAAGGTTGCCTTATGTGTCCAAGCAGAGCTGACGTCAGGGTATGCAAGAAAGTTACGCTAATTGCAGCCCAAACCATATATCTGAGAGATACCTCCCCTTACCAAGAAGTTTTATCTCCTAGTAGACAAGAGGTGGAAGAGTGAAGTATTGCCACCCCCTTCTGAGGCACAATGAGATGAAGCAGCTTGCCCCAAAACTGACAAGATCTCCCTAAGCTTAGCCTTCCTAATTTGAAAAAGCAGAAACCTAGTTTCTTCTAAACTGGAGCTTGGTGGCAGGAGGGTTTGATTACAGAAGCTAGTGCCTGGGCTACATGACCCAGGAGAACCCATCTCTTAAAATCAAGCTTTCAGGGCAAGACCCACTAAGGTCATCTAGATGGCCTGGCCTCCTAAGGGATGCCCATAGCTGAGTAGGGGCTTGACTCCATGCCAATCACAGTCCCTAAACCACAGACCACTTTGTGCTTTTAGAGATTATTTTAAAATAGACATCTGATTTCTAGGCCCCCAGAGTAGTCGGGTGTATGGGGGACCCTGACTGCCTAAAATGACACAGGGACAGGACCCAACTGACTAAGCATAAGCATGTGTGTCATTTTTTTCACCCCATGGTTTTCCAGCAGGTCTTCATCTGCGGCTCCCCAAGGGCATGGCTCTCTCATAGACCTCTGTCATATCTGCCCACATCTCAAGTGACAAGAGACACTTCTGTTTAAGCAACAGATCCTTCTCTATGTGCAGGGGAGTCCCTGTAAGGTGGATATCCAACCTGCTGTTACAGTCAATGGAGGTCTAGGGCTCTACCTAAGTGCCCACTCAGAGGTGCCTAGAGCCAGTTGAGATGCTCTGGCTTACCTGATACATCTAAGCAGCATAAACAGGTAAGACACAGGACCTTCAGGAAACATATTCCCTTCTGGAGTGGCAGCTGGAGGCCGAGAGGTCCTGTAGGGCCTCCTGTATGGCACCAGGCACCTCTGCTGGGAAACTGAATCATGTTCCTAACCTCTGAGCTAAATCCCACCCATCCAGTGTATCCTTTGCTGTTGGCATTAAAAATATTTCATGTTCTTTCTTATATTGAGTCTTGCTATTAGTAAAACAAAATAAATGAGCTCATCTGTTCTTGTGACTGTTTTTTCAGCAGCATCCCGAAGGAATTTTCAAAGGAAAATGAGCTATTTCACGGAGGGGGAAAGGGTGGCACAGAGAGGTGAGCTGAGATGCTTGTGGTCATCCAGAAGGTGTAGCTGGGAACAAAGCCCAGATCTCTTGACCATCAATCCAGGCCCCTAACTGTGAAGTGAAACTGTGCCTCCCAGCCTCTGATCTTCAGATCCAGCAGAGGAACTACTGGAGTCCAGCTGCTGGATGGAGGCTGCCCTTTTTCCTGTAACCATAGGTTGAAAGGTACTGAAGGTTCCAACATTCAACTTATCTAAGCCCCTAAGCCCAGCCTCACTCTTGAACCTACTGGAGAGCAGATGCCCAACTCATTAATACTTTGGGACCCTCAGAGGCAGGTTTGGGACGCATAACCATATTACACTGCTTTGGTAGACAACAAAATCCCAGTTGTATTTGCTGCAAGGCTCTGAAAATTTGAAACTTCCCTCTGCCCATTCCCCCTCATGGCTTTGTGCATTGATATTCTCCACCATCACACTGCGCTGATGTGACTCTGTGCACTGAATTTCAATTAGTGGGTAGGGGGCACGGTCCTCATACAGAAATCCATTAGAAGCTGCCTGCTATTGAAGGGCAGTGAACAGATAAATGTGATTGTCCATGAGTCTGAAAACAAAGGGAATGTGCTGTGATTTTACTGGAAGCAAGGTACTGTCAGTGGAAACAGGTCAATATAAAAATGACTCTCAGCTGCTGCATTGAAAAGTCTGGGAAAAACTGAGATGAATAAGGAAAGCAATTTAGCTGGGAGGGGAAAAAAAGAAAAAAAGGAGCTTTATTTTATTAAATTGTAGCTGTGGCTTTCTTTCTTTTTTTAAAATTCATGGGATGCTTGAGAGAGAGGTCAGGATCCTCATTCTTCAAAGCTGGTGTTCAAGCCCCATGCACAGCAATTCAGAACAGAGGTTGCCTTTTCACACTGCATTTCTAATCTGCTAGCCATCCCCGGGGCTTTCAGGGCAGGTTCATCATAATTTCCCGAGAATCTCTCAGCTTTAGCTGGAGCAGCCACTTCTCCCTGGGTGAAAGTGAGTCAGATAAAGCCTCCATAAGGACCTGTGGGTGTCTGGGTTCTAATGGAGGTCCCACAACTCATTATCTCTGTGGATCCAGCCCTTAGATTTCCACTCTACCACCCTTATGGTATGGAAATCCCTTGAAGAAGGGGGTACCCAGTGTCAATTTAACATGACCTGTCTGGCCTCCAACTGTCAATCCCAAAGGCACCTTTGTTGTCTTGTAGATCCTGGGTCATATCTGCCAGCTCCACGTGGATGTCTTGTGACTGGGGCAGGTCTAAGGATGTGAATCAAGGTCCTGAGGTGGGGTGAGACAATTGCCACCTCCAACCCTAAACATCTTTGGGCAATTCACCTGAACTGGAAGGTGCAAAAGTAAGGCAGAAAACCTTGCCAGCAGCAAGTCTCACAAGCTGCACTGGCATCTTCACCTGCATGTTCTCAAAGAGGTATGATACTCATTTAATTTTTACTCTCCATAGTGCCACTTAGTGATGGGAAAGCCCAATTCCCAGCCAGGGTGGGATGTGTTGCAAGCTATAAACTTACCCAGATTCATCTCTGTTTCACATTTCTGTGTCCTCCAAGCCTGAGATTTCAACTTTTCTGCCTAGCAGGCTCTATTTCACAGCCTTCAAACGATAGGCATTGTATAACATATCTGTCTCTAAGTATCACATCTATAACTTACACTTTACTGCAGCCCTCCAGAGTTTTACAGAACTGTTAAATAGTGAGGATTACTCTTTGGTAAGTGGAGAAGGTGTCCGTGCATTGATAGTGTTTTCTGCCCTGTGTCCTCATTTGACTTTTTTCTTAGACTATCAGGAAGGAAGCTTGTAATTGCAACACAAACTGTATGCCCAAACCACCCAGTTTTCTGCGTGGTCCACAGTGCTACCAGCACCAGTGACTGAAACAGGAAACAAGTCAAACAAGGAAGGAACCACAGGACAAATGTAGAGACCTTGTTTCACTGCCAAAGCACTTCCCTCCTGCCTTTCATTTCTGCTCTCACTAATAGTTACATTCCCTTGCTGTCTTGAGTCTCCCTTCCTTGACACATCCACTGATCAGCTCTTCCAAGCAGATACAGAAATCTCACTTATCCTTGTCCTGTCCTCTCTGCCTTGTGGAGTTGGCTGGGACCAAACTTAGGAGCTCGATTCGTTGGTTGTTTCAACAGCGTAGAGGCATCTAGTGCCATTTGAGACACCCTTGGGTGCCTGAAACATCTGCAAAGGACTTGCGATGTGACACAGCACCTGTGGGAGGCCAGGAGCAGCTGAAGAAGGGGGAAGCCACATAGGGTACAGCTCAAGTGGCCCTAGATATTTAAGAGTGGAATTAGCTTTCTGGATCCCATTGGATATATTGAGGGCAGGGTAGAGTTGCTTAAACATTTGGGTCTAGAAATAATCGCAATGCTCAAGGTATCTAAGACATTTTCTCAAAACTGACACATAAGACATAAGACCACAGAGGACATAGAATCATAGAACTGTTTAGGTTGGAAAAGACCTTTAAGATCATCGAGTCCAACCATAACCCTAACACTGCCAAGCCCACCACTAAACCATGTCCCTCAGCACCACATCTACACATCTTTTAAATACCTCTAAAGATGGTGTCTCAACCACTTCCCTGGGCAACCTGTTCCATGCTTGATGACCCTTTCAGTGAAGAAATCCTTCCTAATATCCAATCTAAACCTCTCCTGGTGTAACTTCAGGCCATTTCCTCCTGTCCTATCACTCGTTACTTGAGAAAAGAGACCAACACCCACCTTGATACTAAAGAACAGACAGGATATACCATAGTGACTAAGGTGGCAGCAGGCATCTACACCTAGGTAGCTGAAAGCTGCCCTAGATCCCCGATGAGTATTTAGGAGCTCAGACATCACACGATGACACCAACACTTTAAGTATGAGAAGGGAGGTCTCTGACTCTGGAGCCGAATCCCACCATGGAGTGTACACATGTATACCCGAGATCCTGTCTACACTGCTTTGGAAACTGGTGGAAAACATAGGCTCTTTCATGACACAATTCATCCCATTTTGGAGCAGATATCTATAAAAGTTCAGAATCACCCCCTAAAATATTTAAATATCTCTATAGCAGACATACAAGTGCTAGACGTCAGAACAAAACCAATATGAGCTCCCACCACTCTTCCCCCATACTTCTCCAAAACCCAGCAGATAGTATTAATTTTCTTCTGACTTTTTCTCCCTTCTTCCTTCTGCATCAAGTTCACATTCGTCATCCTTCCCTTCCAATCAAGGCAGGATTCCACATCTGCTCTCATTTCTTACCCTTTCCCATCCATGCAGCCTTTGCTTCAGCAATAAAGCTACTGCCTACCTCCATCCTCATCCTAACTCCTCCCTCAGGACACCCTGTTCCCTGCTTGGCATGTCTTCACTCAAACACCTCCTTAAAACAGACACTGGAGTTAGGTAACTGACACATCCTGTAATTAAAAAAAAAAAACAACAAACCAAGGGGCAAAAGTTCAAAAGAATTTAAATTTGGATCACTGCAGAAGATCAATGCGTGATGTACTGCCACTTGAAGGCCTGCAGACCTGGTGGAGCTGGAGAAGAGTCCAACCATCAGTACTTTTTTCTCTACTTTTGCACAGAGCACAATTTTATGGCTGCTGATTTTACTTCAAAAATCACGTGGTGTGAGATATGCATGTCCTATAGGCTAAATAAAAACACTGCAAAGCCCCTTGTGGGTGACTGATCCTTTTAGAAGGGCAGATGATCAGCTGTGATCAGTCAAGTCCTGGTTTTACCTTTCTACCACATAGCAATACCTGGTGTGCCACGTGTTTTGGCTCTCTCCTAGAAAGAGCAACCAGAAATGCTGTTACTATCTCCCATGGCTTTTTTTTTTTCCCAGCTGGGCTGCAGCAATGAAAGATAAGACTGGGATTGCAAGGTGGCCAAGCTATTGGAGCAATCTGAAGTCATGTGGCATTAATGAACCAGAGATCTTAATGCTAAACTTGTCCTTTAATCATTAACCATCTTGTAAATAGCATTAATATGAGTCTTGAAGGAATTCCTCTACAAAGGGCTTTGATCCCAATCTTTTGGGGAACAAAGCCCTTTGGGAGTGATTTTAAAATCACTTCAAATATATCAGATATGATGAATCTAAGAGAACCAGCATTTCCCCTGTTTTCACAGGGCTTCTAAACAGGCCAAAGATTTATTTAGAGTTAGCCAAGAAAAGGAAATTACAAACACCTGAATTCTCTTTATTTTATTCAAAGTTTTTATTTCCACATGTGCTTACAAGATATTATGCCAACCTTCACTGCCTTATCCAGCCTCAGCTGTTATAGAAACAGACTTCCCAGAGGGCATCAGAAGCTGGCGTGAGGCAGACAGAGATAAGCCTCATAAGAGGTCAGAAAGAGTTCAAAAGAGCAAAACGAGGACAAAAGGCAAGAAGGACCTATGTCACAAAAGTGCAAATGCATGAGACTGATCAGCAAAAGGCAGCGCGTGTGAGATGCAGCTGTACCCGCTCCCTCTGGACCTTGTGGAAGGGTATGTTGTCTAGACCACGCGGCTGTAGGAGTCAATGGGGGAAGGAGCCACACTTGTGATAGGAGGAAGGGCAGCAAGAGGAGACGGGACAGCGTGGTCTGATAGCAGTGACTGCAGTTCCCATCTGCCTAAAGCCATTTACATCCAGGCTTCTGGGTCCCTTTACATCTTTGGACACATCTTTGCCTCTTGCCCTTGCCTTGTGAATGCTCTGGGATGAGGATTTGTTCTTAATCTGTCCAGTGGGATGTCAAACAGCGAAGTGGTCCCTGTGCTGCAAGGCCCCCAGTCCCGTGACAACCAGTGGACACAGCAGATACCATGCTACGGTTGCACCAAAATCCCAGTATCTGCATTTTGTAATCCTGCAGTTTATTGCCAAACCTTTCTGTGGCTCTGGCTGGCATTTGCAGTATCGATCATGCCTTCAGTCTAGGTGACACGCAGCTTCAGCATAACCATGCTAACTGGAAATGAGGATTTAGTGCACGGCTCAGGGTAGCTGTGCCTCTGTGGAGCTCACAGCACATAAACCAAGAATTTCTGCAGGTTCTTGGGCAGGTTTTGCAATTGGCATGAGGTCCCACAGCTTCACTAAGAAGGTCAGAGAGGGTCCCACAGCCCAAGTCCACTGGGATGTGCTTTTTCCAAAGAGAAGGGAGAGGAAAGGGCAGAGTTAAGTCTGTAGCCCTCAAGCTGAGGATCTCCCATGGAGATGGACTGCTAAAACAACAGTCAGGGCACCTCTGTTTCTGGAAGACAAAGGGCGTTTGGTGACTTCACCCAAGGAATAAACATAAACACCTAATTTCAGGAAGTGCTGGTGGGATCTGAAGCCAAGAACAAGAGAGGGTGGAACACCATTGTCCTTGGCATGACCTCTTTGCTGGCCTTCCCCTTGCAGTGAGGAGCATGTGCCCACAGCATCACCAGGGCCTAGATGCCCCCATAGATGTGGTCTCAGGATCTTTGGCATGGTCTCTTAAGGCCATTCCTGTCTTTCGAAGTAACTGCTTGCCCTGGGGCATCTGTAAAATAACACTAATAATTACATTAGGAAAGATGCTATCACTGAGCATCTCAATAAAGTTGTACTCTACCCACCAGAAAGTTCAGTTTAGAAGGATTACAACTAATATTTTCACCAAACCACAGCATCAAGTTTGGAATTTCTAAGAGCTTGAAGATTATGCAAAACTTCTCTCAATGACTTTGGGAAACTGGAGAAAATGACTTCTGGTACAGCACCATCTCATTGGGTCATTCCTTTTAAATTTATCCACACGTCTCCCTACCATCTCTTTTTGTGTTTCACACACGCATCCCTCAGGGGCAAAAAATGTTCTCCAGGGCTAAAGAGTTTTGTATTTCAGACCAAAGAGAGGTAAAACAAAAAAAAAAAGTCACATGGCAAAGATGAGAGCACAAAATGAGTCATGCAGCAAAAAGACATACCTGAAAGGAAACCTAAACCAGCAGCTTCCTCCTTGTTGCAGGCTACAATGTGCTACCACATACAAGGAGTCGAGAGAGGAAAGCCAGAAACGTGTCCTTTCTGCGCCACGGCCAGGCACATCCAGTGTCAAAACCAAAGTCCTACCCTCCCCCAGTGCTCACACCCTCCATTTCCCCAGCCAGGGCTGCAGTTGCAGAAGAAAAACCAAATGAATTTTTGCTATGCTTCAGCACAGGCAAGCAAAAGCTTTGCATCAGAAATACATGACGTTGCAAGTGACAGCAAACTCAGACCACAGGCAAAGTACCCACAGTGAAGTGAAACTCGAGTGTCTTCAGCAGATCAGGCAAAAACACGCCAGCTTCACTTGAAGTCATCAGACAGATGCTTTCTCTTCCCTGACGCAGGAGAGGAGAGATCTTCTTCTCTGTTTACCCAGTCCTCTGCTTGTCTATACAAAGCCCTGCAAGACTATAACTAAGATGATCTCATGAGGATAACCTGGAATTTAAAATAGGAGAAAAGTTAAAAAAAAAAAAACAAACCAACTTTGGGGTTTGTTTTTGGTTTGGTTTTGGGGTTGTTTTTTTTTTCTATTTTTTCAGAAGTCATGGTCCACCTTAGACCCATGTGGCTTCAGGCACCCCACCAAGCCACCTGGAACACAGGCAGCTCAGCCTGAATTTTTACTCAATGCAGAGCAGCACAGCCTCATGGCTCCTTGCTTTCTCTTCTCACCCCAAGATTTTCCATTTCTACTTATCTAGTGATGAAAAACCTTACACCAATAAAGTGAGTAAAAAAGAGGAAGAAAAATTAAAAACTGTATGCATTTCAGCAAGCAGTGATTACTAAAGATGCCTGAATCCTAGCTTTTTTTAAAAAAATTATGTTTCCAAATATTTTTCACCTGCAATCATTTGCTTAATTCAGGCAGGATTCACAGGGAGCTTCTGCCCATCCAAAGCTGTGTTTCATACCAAGATCACCCTCTCAGGCCAAGTCCTGAGCCTTTGAGGTCACTGGGAGATCAAAGCCCTCAGCATCATCCCATCCTAATCCATATATTGCAAGACTAGGTTCGGTAGGAAAATTAACAGAAGTGGAAATGGGTCACACTCCCCCCCATCTCCCCACCGAGGCACCCATTGCTTTTTCAATTAGCTGAAGCTGTGAAGAAAGAGGACAGTTTACATTCCAGGACAATGGGTCATATTCCAGCGTGTAACCTCCCTCCTCCTTAACCTCCTTAGGCAATCACAACAGGGAGGTGTCCTGCCTTAATTTGTCAACCAAGCTGAATATTGGCATTTAACCCCAGGCCACGGTTTGCTCTTGGCTCCAACCAGCTTCTCACAGCTTCTTTCAGGAAGCTGCCGCCAGCTTCTAATGTCTTTCACATTAATATTTACTTCTTTTTCATGAAACATTTTCATGACGAATGACATTTCCTGGCTCTGCACCTCCACGTGACTCAGACATTTCCCGGACCCCGACTCTGCGGTGACATCAGCTCAGAGAGCTGAAATTAATAAATACAGCTCACTCATTATGCCAAACTGTAATTATGGGGGAGGCAGGGAGGGTTGTTTGGCTTTTTTTAGAGCGAGAACCTTGAGTTTCCTCTAAATCCATATTTGGACCTAAGCTGCTATAAAGAATCAGTATGATTTTAATGACCAAAGGCGAGAAAGTGAAACACACTGCTTTATTTTTGTCCCTGGTACCTCAAGAGCCAAGAAGTATGTATAAAGCAAACTGTGGTACGAAGACCTGGTGTAGACATAAGGCATCAGTCCAGCAGAACTTTGAGGGGATTTGCGTGTCCTGAAGTCACCTCTGAGAGTGACTTCATCTCCACGAGATTCGGCGAGTTAAAAAAAAAAGAAAAAAGAAAAAAAGAAACAGTAAAGGTATTTGAGACATGCCTAGCATCTGCCGGCTCAAGCAAACATTAGTAACTGTATTTATTCATCTGCTTCCCTGCTTGATGTTGTACATTCACTTTTTCCTTTAAAAAAAAAAACATTTATCTCCTCCTACAGAAGCAAGGTGAAGCCAGCACCGATGCAGCATGTTGGTATCGATGCTGTTTACAGCAGGTCTCAGCACAGCAAATTCTGCACCAGCCCAAGCACAGATCATCTAAAATCCTTTGCCCTTTTACAGATTCACAGTTCCCACTGAGATTTGCTTGAAATCACAGCTTTTCTACAGTTTTTAAGATTTTTTTTTTAAGATCTTTTCTTCCCATGGTTTTCAGGTTCACTGCCCTGAAATCTCAGTTCCTTGACCAGATTTCAGTAGAGCCACTTGTAACCACATCACCTTTTCTTCCCAGGACGAAGTGCTCACCTGCCCACTGCAAGTGCTACCTGGGGCCGTGACGCAGCCACTGGGAGCCACAAGACCCGGGCACTTGCCGTGCCGCAGGTAACACATGCTCACACCTACACAGAGGGTGAATTATGAGCTGTCACAAGAATAAGGTGTGAGCCTGTTGAAAACACAAACAAAGCAATATCTCTGCCCTCGGTACAGGATCCAAGGAGATTAGACAGCTGGAGAGATTCTTGGAGGACTGTAAAATGCTACAGCAAGCGACTTTTAATCTGGTTTATCAGCAGGTCATATTAATTTTGGTGAAGTAATTGAGTCTACCTCATCCTTTATAAAAAAAAAAATTTAAAAATCAGACTTCATAACATAAACAAGATGTTATGAGAAACGCCCCTCAGTTCTGGTAAGGATATTTGTTTTTTCAGCCTGGATATTTTTTTTTTGGGGGTGTGTTTTTTAATCTTTTAATAACTCTGTCCAGAGTTATTTCTCTGTGAAAACTGCCACCCTGCTCATAAAAAGAATAATGTTGTTATGCAAATGCAAAGGGACACTTTTTTAATATTTAATTTTTTTTTTTTAATAAAGGCGAATTTGGGGCTGAGGGATCGAAGCAGGCAGGCGCAGGCGAGGAAATCCTGCCTAGTGTTTGGACGGGAGACCCTGGCTGATATCAGATGTTCAGGGCAGGGAGTTTGCTGGCTTTTCCTCCAGGGCTGGTGCTGCTCCGGGCAGGTTTATTGGCCAGGTCTGGCCATGGGTCAGCAGCACCCGCTGCCCCTCTGTCGCTGCTAAGGCGATGCTGTTCTGCCCATGGATGCAGGTTGTAGCACCTCTCCCTGGTGTTCCCCCCATTCCTGGGCCTGTGTTTGAAGGGAATAAAAGCACCTCTTCAGTGCACGCAAAGGTAATCGTGCCCTCTGTCCTGAACCCTCTCAGCTTCCCTGATTTATCCTCCCCAGCTGCCTCAACACCAATCACTCATCATACCCCAGGTCCCCATGAATTTCTGCATGGTTTCCTTGCTGATATTTAAGTACAGTGCTTTACACTGAACAGCTGGGACCCAGCGTAGAAGAAACAGGTTCAAAATATACAACAGCTACATCCAGAGCTGTCCAACCCCAATTTCCAAGCAGCTCAGACCAAGCCAAAGACACAGGGCAGAAATAACCCACTTTCCCACCAACCTCAGCCCCTTCCCATGTGTGTTTGTGCGTGCATGTCTTGGTCTCACCACCTTTACCCCCATTGCAAAGAAGGCAGGGTGCTGCAGCAGGGACTGATGTATCTGAGCCTCTGGATACAGCAGTTTGAGTGACAACACAATAAGGATGCTGCAATGTGACTTCAATGTAAGCTAGCAAACACCAGGACCCAGGAAGGGGTCTCGCCGTGCAGTTCATCGGCAGTGCTTCTCCGTGACTGCCAAGCTCAGAGCCACGGATCACTGGAAGGGTACCCTGGGAGAAGACTCCCATATTCTAAACAGTCACTGCTGGCAGTGGTCTAGGTGGACTGTCAGTCTGATCCTGTACATCTGCTTTCATGCTTATGGTGTTCTTACACATTTGCCTCCCCTGATTTCAGGGATGGCATTGGACCAACCCTCTCTCATCCCGCTCTTGTGCCCGCCTTGTGCACGATGGGCTGGAAGCAGAGAGTGTAAACACAAGTGTCCTATTTTTTTGTACAAAACTGCAGGGATGAATGCCACGGACTCCTGACAGATGTTTTGCAGAAGACCTTTATTCTCAGCTTTTCATTGCTTATATATCTTTTCGACACATTCCTTACGCGATCACGCGCACAAACGATTTCTGTTATTCGTCAGCTAGCTCTAAACACGCGCCTTACGCTACGTTCTGATAGGCTGCTCTTTTTGCGCGACTTCATTTGGTTTTGCTTACTTAAATTCTTCTTGGCATTTCCCACGTTCCTGTCTCTGTCTTTTACTGCCGCATTGCTTCAGTTCAAGGACGTGTCAGACAGTGCTAAGTTACTTGCAAATTCACCCCCCACACAAAACAACGTTAAAATGACCACACCATGGCCATCTAGCCCAGTGTTATGGTTGACGACGGTGACCTAAGGGAAAACATGACAAGATAAACATACGGTCACATTTTTCCTGAATGCTTTCCCAGTGAATTTGTCCAAATAAATTTCAGAACCCTGAAAGCAGCAGCACTCTGTCCGTGGCACATTTGGTGATGGAAAATATGTCCCTGGCAATGGAGAATATCTGCAGATACGCACAGCTTTGCTTTTCATCCCCTGTGCTTTAAAGAGGCTGAGTCAAAGGTGCTGCAGCCCCGAGAGCAGCGCTCTCCCAGGAGAGGGGTGAAGGTCCCAGGGAAACAGGAGAGCAGCATGCAGCACAGGAAAGCCTCGGATGTTAAAACTATGTCTTTTCTGTAGTCCCATTTGGGTTATTTGGGGATGACTAATGGGACCACTACTGTCAAATAAATAAGATTTTGCCTGAGCCGTACTATCTGGAGTAATTATCTTAAGGCCAGTCCTGCCTCATTAAAGCATGAGCAGTGTAAGGTGAACCCAGCTGTTTGATGTGCCGGATAAGAAACTCTTTGTGTCCCCAAAAGTAGTCATGCCTGTGTTGTATGTCCTCATGGGCAGGTGCTAGATTTTGCTGCTAGGTGTGTTGTTTTTTTTAGTGTTTGGCTGCAAACACCCCAGAAGAGAGGCTACACCGTGGCTGTGTCTCTTGAAAAGAAGTCTGAGCCTCTAAAGACAACTGAATCATTCTGGAATGTAAAGGGCAGAAAAAAATCTTGAAGTGTGAAAAAGGAACATGCGTAATATGACATGATCAAATCACTCTTCTTTAAACCTTAAAAAATACAGGAAAAAATACTTTAAAATGACTGAAACTGTCAGGGCATTGTCTGAACAGCAGTGTCAAGGTTTGGTTCAGGTCGCCTTGCAAGGGAAATATCTACACTGCAAACCTGTGTAACGAGTATCTCATTCTCAGCCAAGTGGCTACTTGAACAGAGCCTGCCACAGCAAGAGGTCCCCTCACACCACCTCACTGCAATAATCCTGCAGAGGAACCACTTTTGCCTGCCATGTGGCAGAGAAGCAAAGGATTCAATGGACATAAGAAAAGTGTCACTTGAAAGATCCCAGTAGGCCTGAAGTTTGGGCCAAGGCATAGTCATGGAAGCAAAACTGTCTTGGCAGTGACTTCGTCCCTGGGGACTTATCAGTGGGTGCTTCCCTCTTTCTGGAGCCAGCAAAACTAGCCTGTAAATATGAAGAAGAACCTGCTTCTTATTCCTGGGGCTGGGAGTTGTTTCTCACTAGGGGATCAGGGATCGGCATCGTCAGTTAAATGGTGTTTCTGTTTGGTACTTACCATCAGTGCCACAGGGATTTTGGTTCCCATTCAACTCATTCAAGTTCTACCTTTCCCATTTGGGTGTCTCCTTTCATGGTTTAACTCAGAGAGACCTTTCTGGTCATAAGAGTCCAACCTTTTCTCTGTAATAAAAACCCCTTACATTTTCATTTTCCCCATTTCTTCTAAGGAAGGAACACATTCACATCTCAGCTCCAGCCTCAGCACCTGGCTTTGCTTGGTTCCCTGAACAATGTCATCGAAGTAGAAGGTGATGTCCACAGAGAGCTTTCTCCTAGGTAGAATAAAACCTGCAGGCTTGGGAGGGAGCAGAGCTCCAGCATTTGATAAGGCTCATACATCTCTGTGGCACAGAGACAGGGCTGCAAACCCTCACGTGCCTGTCTACCTTCAGCTTTACCCCCACCCCTCTCCTTGGAGCTGACTGCCTTAAGCTGGTTTGAAACCCTCATGGCTCACTTGGCTGGACATACCAGGTGCTTAAAGTTGTCGATGGCTTGTTGTTCACAGCGGAGGTGTCTCAGGGACTCTTATTTGCCCTCCATCCAAGGGGAATGGCTCTCCCTGTGTATATCAGCCAACGCTGTGTAGAAGTCCAGGGCAACCCTTGCACTTGGCAGCTGTGTTTATGCAAATGAATCCTACCCCAGCTGTCTCCTTCAGGGCAGTCTGAATCTCTCTGTAGACACCATTGGCTCCATTGGTTAGATCTTGGCTGGTGGGAACTTAGACACCCATCTCACATCTAAAAACCTCGGTGTAGGAGTCTTCCTGTGCAAACCAGAGGGAATTACAGCCTGTTTCTGCCCCTTGTTCCTTTGCAGCCAGCAACCTGGAAAGGTAAAACTAATGGCAGCAGGACTCAGTTAATCTGATATTAACATAGAATAGGAAGCCTTCAATGAGTCTGAGCCACTAACCCTAATCTCATAATTACCCTGCTGTTGATCAGGTGATCAGGATGTGTGCACTAATTGTCAGAGCATTCACAGAAACTCACACCCACAGAGATGAGCCTAATTATCAACTCCTCCTTCCAGGCCTCATTAAGGCTGGAACTGCAGCAGGTAATGCTATCATCTTCCTCTCCTTTTGGATGGAAAGGACACAAAATTACATGATAGAAGGAGTCTTGTCGTTTGTCTTGCACCATGTTTTCCCTGTCAGCTGCTTAGTGGCAACATGGTCCCAAAAGAATTTACATCACACAATGGTCTAAATGTCAGCCAAGAAGAGTCCAGCTTTCCTCTTTGGATAACACCAACCAAAAAGGGCAGAATCATGGACTGATTTTAATTTATGTTGTCTCCTTCTCCTATGCCAAATAACCTATAGCCCTTGGACAGCTTAAGGCAATCGTGTAGAAATAGCTTAGGACCATCAGGCTGCAGGATCTACGCTAGATGCATGTCTCACTTTCTCCTGTCTTCCCCCTACTTTTCAGGGCTGGAAGTCCTAATAACCCAGCATGGTTGATCCTTGAAGAGGTCTCTCACTGGAACTGAATTGCTCCAGGTGGCAGGCTTGCTCCTCCTCAGGAGGAATATGGGCTTCATCCATCAATGTGCCCAGCTGGTGGGTCTCCTTCAGAGGTCTAAGAGGAGGTGGGGCTGAATGGTTTTACAAGGGCAGGATCTGCTCTTTTCCCAATGCCCTTCTCACCAAGATGAAGGGAGATATTGGGAAGGGAAAGCCGCCTTCCATAGCTCTGCTGGGTCCACAGGAATGGCAGGCCCATGGGAAGAACATCCTGGTATTGGTGTACAGTCACATTGGGGTTTTATCTCTCAGGGGCTCACAGAAGACTTCTTGTAGCAGGCATAAGGTGTGCAAGGTCCAGGTAAAGGTATCAGTCTTTCACGTATTGGTTATCTCCAGTGGAGGAGCTGTCTCTGCCTGCCATCTTGAACTTTAGTCCCAGGAGATTTCACAAGGCACAGGGACCTGGACCAACTCCAGAGCACCGATGGGGGACAACACGGAGGCGAATGGAGCTTTGGGTTTTGCAGCCTTTCACTTTTCAGCTCAAATTGACAGTGCGTTCACCACAGAGGCGCCTGGGACCAAACAACCTGAATTGCACCTGTAAGGTCTTGTGCTATGCTCAAGGGGAAGAGCCAGAGGCAAATGGCTGCTTCATTTCATATGTCCATTCCCATTGAAGACTAAGCATTTCTGGTCAAGGTCTGATGAGTCCTGTGATCAAGGGTTCAAGAAACACTTACTGTAAACAAGGGCTGCTTTTCCTCTTTCTATTTCTCCTGGGGATGCCACGCTGACCATTTTACCGCAAGGCACAGCATTTTACAGTAATCACTCACACCAACTGCCCCAGTGCTCTCCGCAGTGACCAGCAACTGGGTGCTCTGGGCCTCACCTAGCAGGTGAACACACATGCAGAAATGCTGCACTGGTGAATTCTGCAACACCACTGCCTCTTCTGGGAAGGACCCTGTGGTGGTCCTTGCCAAAATAAGGTAGGTTTTTTCTCTTTTATTGGTTAATGTTGCAGCAAGAGGAAACGGCAGTGTGGGATTGGAGCATTCCACCTAAATCAGTGCTCTGGTAGTCCTTGAGCCCATGCAATAGGCTTTCACATTCAGCCCGGATGAAACCCTTACTCCATGAGCATGAGTCAGGACCGAGTACATTTATTTACTCATTTGTCAAATGTGTTTTAACCCTGCTTTCATTTCTTTAAATTTCAAGTGTGGAAGCAAAAGAAAGTAAAGGAAAAGAAGGAAAAAAAAGAAAGAAAAAAACGAAAAAGGAAAAGCCCCCAGAATTTTACTATTAATGCCTGAAAGATGAGAATAAATATTTCCAGCAGCTGCCTCAGTCCAGGCCAGCTCCCACACCAAGATATTAATTTCCTAAGAATAGTGTTATTCTGCCTTGTGTCTTTGAGAACTTCTTGAAATTAAATCTCAAGCTTGTTGTCTCATGCTTGCTTTAAAACTGTATTTTCAATTATTGTAAGCAACTTGTGACTGGAAATGTTGACAGAGGTGGTACAAAGTCCCCTCTCTAATTAGCAGCTCACCCTGCAGCAAGGATCAAATTCCATTGCTTCATGTGATATGTAGCTCTCTTTTGCCCTGACCTTGGGATCTTGCTACTTCATGTGCCTGGAAGGCAGAATTTAAACTGATAATAATGATATTCTTGCCCTTACAATCTTTCATCCGAGGATCTTAATGCTCTTTGGAAATCCTGGGAGGTTCTGGCCAAGATAAACATCACACCTCTCCCTGAATTGTTTTTATCTGGTATTGTTTCAAGCATCACATTAGCATGTTCTAAACCACAGCAACTGATGAGAAAAATGGAAACTCTCTGTGCTGGATGATTGTGCCATACACATGACTCGTCTTTATTCCCCATGATTTCGTTGTAATTCCTCACAGAGCTGCAAACGGCCATGTCTTCCTAGGATCCCTGTGTAAGTGGGACTGAAAAGGCAACTCTGCCTTGACTTGTTGTTGAAGCCAGGGTGAAAGACACTTGGCAAACTGAGTCAAAGTCCTGTCCCTCAGGCTCTTCTGTTACTTTTATAGTTCTTCCACAGAGCAACTCAGAACAGACAAGAACCTGAAAAAAAAAAGAAAGAAAAAAAAAAAGGAAAGAAAAAATACAATTGCTAAAGCACTACTGACAGCAAAGGATGAAGGACAGGTGTCAGAGGTGAACCTGTGGTGGATGAGAATGGTTTAAATGTGTCCCTTTTCTCCCACAGGGGAAATTTTAGCTGTTCTTAACTCATTGCTTGGAAATCCTTATCTCAGAAGTCTGAAAATGGCCACGTCTCTGGGAAGATGGTCAGATGCTGCAGTTTGACTAATACAAGCAGTGTTAGAGAAAAAGAGAAGCAACTTCTATGTGGAGAAACGCCCTTTGGAAACCACCTGTGGGTAGAGTCAACGTGATAGGCACTCTTAGCTCAGACCTGGAGATCACATCAGCTGAACTTGATTGCCATGTCTGTTCATGAAGAAAGAGTCAATTGCCCAGCAAGTTAGAGCCTTTTAATACATGTATGTTTAAAAATCTCCATTACCGTGTGTTTAGAACAGGGCAGCAGTCCAAGCTTTTTCTTTTTATCTTTTTTTTTCTATTCTCCCTAACTTTGGAGAATTTTCTACCACAGGCGTGGATCCCTTTTGCTCATGTTGGTTGTCGTAAGCCAAATACAAACTTGCTATCACAGGCCCCTCCAGAGCACAGCTTGGATGCTGAGACCACAAATTGAAGCTGCAAGGAGGAAAATGATAAGCATTTTTGCATTCCTTGGCACTCAAGGCTTCTCTAGTCATCTTACAGACAGTGAGGAATTCATTCTTTCTGCAGAGTGGTCGGTATTATTCTCAGTTTTACATATGGGTAATGTGAGCCACAGAGATGTTTAACTGTCCTGGGCAAGGTCTTGGAAGAGTCACGGTCACAGATTCAGGAACAAAGCTGGGATGTCTCCTCTCCAAATCCTGCTGATTGAGCACTATAAAAAGTTTCTTGTCCCATCACCTCATGTAGATTCCTTTGTGCAAAATCACTGGTAGTAAAAAGGGTATCATAATTAGAATAATTAACTCCTACATAAGCAAGACATGATGCAGTTTGCAAAGATCTCCAAGAACTCCTTATCACCATTTTGCATCTAGGTAAACTGAAGCACTGGAAAGTCAAATCATTCAACCCCAGGCCTGTCCTTTTCAGTCATGGGTACCTCCAGGATCAGAGAGACTTTGTAAGGTCACCGTGAACTCCCAAAACCCAGCCCTCTCCATGCCAAGGTGCAGGACTGCCAAAGAGGGATGCATTGTTTAGTAACACTGGGATACCAAAGGTGGGTGAGAACCCGTGTTAGTCTTATCACATGCCTACAAGCCGTCCCAGAAAGACTGATTGCAACACGTCATCCCTGGAGCATTCAGCAGGTGATCAGGGTCACATTTTGCATGTCAAATTTCCCAGCTGGAGACCTGGGCGATGCCCACTAGGAATTTGGGTGTGTTTCCGCAAACATACCCTCCTCCTGCCATTCAAAATGTGGGAGGAGAAACATAAACACATTAGCTAGAGGAGATACTGCTAAGAATTTGGTGAAAATCATTGTTTTTCAGGAGGCTCTCCCTGGTTGAGAGAAGTCCTTATTATTCCTGCCCTTTGTAGAAGTGATCACCGGGACTGCTCTTCAGTAGAGAGGGACAAAGCCAATATTTCAACTGGAGTTTCATTCCTGCAGAAACCACACTGAGGTTTTTTGTTTGTTTTTCTTGGAAAAACCCTACAGGTTGCTATACAGAGGACTCATTTACTCAACCATCTGCAGCAGAAGGCTGGTGATGAATCAACACCAGCTGGAACTTAGCAGAATCGTTTAGGTTGCAATTATGCCAGGCTATGTTCTGAATCTTCCTTAATGGGAACCTCCCTAATGTTGCTAATATCGACCACGTTCCTTAAAACAACATTGAATCAGGCTTATCAAATCCTCACCAGAAGAGCATGGAATAGGTCCTGGGGTTGCATTTAACTCCCAGACCACAAGCACTCCTAGATGACTGTTGGTGGCACTAAACAAACTCTTTTTGAAGAGCCTAATCTCCAATTTTCAGTTTCTCCTCCAAAATCTCCCCTGCTTTTGGGTACAAGTTCTTCAGAAGGTACTTCCTTCTATTTTTCCAGGTCCCAGAGGATCTGACAGTGTATCCTGTATATCTGACAGTCTTCCTTGGGGAAGGCAAAGTGTTTGGTGTTAGAGCACGCTGAGATCAGTTCCCATATCCCTCAACTAAGATGTTAGATGAAGTCCAGGCCACCTGCAGGATTCCCTGCCCTGTTCAAGGATCACAGGAGAGGTATTTAAAGTTGAATGTCCATACTTTGTCAAAATTGTGACTTGGAGCCATCCCACAGCCCCCCTCATTAGCTCAGACTGATCCCAGTTCCTAATAATGTTGTCACTAACCAGAAGAATTAAATGCAAAGAAATGTACGTTAGCTTCTTGGCCGTTGGCAAACATAAGAGCAAAAAAAGCGTTGCTGAGCTGGGTTCACTTATTTAGGCATCTGGAAGGTTTTGTGGTCCCTAAATAAGGGCAAGTTCTTCTGAAAGATGATTGATGACAGGGTTTTTTTGGAGCCCCAGACACCTTCGCTCACACCAGAGGCCATCTGGAAGATACCCAAGCCTTGCTCATTTCCACGATGTTGAAACCCTTATGATGCCCTAAGATAGCTTTACAGACAATGTAAAACACACAGAATCACAGAATCACAGGTTAGAAGCGACCTCAGGGATCATCTAGTCCAACCTTTCTAGGAAGAGCGCAGTCTAGACAAGATGGCCCAGCACCCTGTCCAGACGACACATTGTGGTTCATCTTCCCTCTTGCCTAGAGCGTGGACTACTGAGGACTAGAAGATGCTGAAGGTCCTGCATGACCTTTGGCTTTATCTAGAGAGGAAGCAAAGCTGAACACTCGATGTTGGGTCTTCACTTCATGAAATTAATAACCGGGCGCTCAGACAGGTAGAGAAGAGTATTTTGAACCACTGCTACCACCTGAGAGCGCAGGGGAAAAACATAGCCCACAAAATGCCTTAGAATGACACCAGCTCCCAGATGGCTGAAGAGATGGTTTTTGCAGCTGGTTGTCAAGGCTTTTCTTACATGGATGAAATCCTGAGTCACATTAGAGATGACTTCTTGTCATGCTCCATAAGTTAGATCTTTCCTAGGCATGGCAACGCTGTCGAACCTTTCTGTTCTTCCACCTGGAAAGACCATGGATAACTAAGCTTAATACAGGGGCTGTAACTTCAGCGTAACTTCACTGATTTCAGCTGATTTGCTTCAAGTTGGTTGAGGTTAAAACATGGCATAGAGCCCAATACTTTGCTTCAGCCACATCTATCCTATCACATGTTCATCTAAAATTTCTTTGCTGCTTAATGTGAGGGATGGTTTGCATATGATCGCAGATGAGTCAATGAACCCAAAGTATTAACTACTCTGTCTCTGTGTTTCCCTCTGACCTTCACTGAGTGGTCTACTCGACCTTCACGCTGTAATTTTATGCTGACAGTGGAGAACATCCTATAGGCAGAGTCAGATCAGAAAGAACAGCACTGTAGCTCCCAGTTATGTTTTGTCTGGCTTTTGCTTGTTGCCAGATTACAGTCCTCAAGTATTTGCTTTTTCTTGCTCTTTGTACAAATTTGTAAGGGAAATTGCAGCAGGTTTTTGTCTCCAGACGGTGGTGTGTTTTTTAATTTGTACTCAGCCCATAGGAACAGCAGGGCAATACATGTTGCTGCTAATTATCCCCATCCTATGAGCCTGAAAGTAACCTCTGAATTCATTCCTGGAGGGATGACGAGGGAGACAAGGCTTAGCGCAGCAGTAGATGGCGCTGAAGGCCTTGGAGCCTACCAAGAAGCCTTGGTCAACCCATACCCACCTTGAAGGTCTTCCCAAAAAGCCTCTGTTCCCCTTCTACAGTGAAGCCACCACAGAGGGACAAAGGGAGATGTTGTCACTGAAATCTGGGCCGCTCTGGGTTCAGTGCAGAGCAGGAGTTGATTTACGCTAAGTTCAGAGATACTCCTACCAGAAGTGGGATCACGCACTGTGGATGACAGAGGGTCTAACTGGGAGTATGAAAATGGCAGCAATCCATGGATGGCAGAAAAGCCCTGTTTCTGGACAGCAGCCACGTATGCCTTCTCAATAGGCTTCACTACCAGTCTGTTTGGAGGGTTCAGCCTAGTCAAAGCAGATGATGGCCGCCTTTCTCTGATCTCAGTAATCTCTCGGGATGTAATTACATTATAGCTTCAGAGGCGTGTCCCCAGTTACCTAAGCCCTGCAAGTCAGCTCCAAGCCACTGTCTGCCACTGTCAGCATGAGACCGCTGGGAACTTGTGACAGCCCGTCCCATGGGATTTCAGGTCAGGAGCTACCATATCTCCTCTTATTTGATACAACATGCTGTATCTGAAGTGGAACTTGACACATCTGATGGAAAAAACCTCCCTTGACCTCCCAGGCTTCCCTGCCTGTTCTTCTGATGGTTTCAGGAAAAAGAAAATAGAAGAAGGGACTCCTTTGCCCTGTCATGTAACAGGTGATGTACACATGGTGTGATTGGAGGAGCACTGTACTCTGTGGTGGCTTGGCTCTGGGATCGCAAAGGTTTCTTAGCTGGAAAATGCAAATTTGTGCCTATTCCACTGGTGGGTAGGTATGCCTGTGGAAAAAAAACCAAACACTTTTACAGGCACCCACGGCAATGAGCAGTGGAACGATGACTTCAGGTGGAGCCTGTGTCATACTGAACCACTTTCTGGTGTGACTAAGATGAGTTGTGCCACCTATACGCCTTAAAAGCACAGAGAGCAGAGCAGATCTCCAGAGCTGCATGACTTCAGCTCTTCATCCAGTCAGTGGCACAAGGACATTTATGTCACTTATGTCTAAACTGGGCATCGCACCCCCTGCTTTCACTGGGAGCCAAGCACCACCAGCCTTTCTCTTAAAGGTAAACTGCAATGTGGGCACTGAAGCCTATTGCAGGTGCTGCAATGAGACATCTTAGTAAAGTCTTGTGTCTTCTTAGCAAATTACTGCCATAAGGACTATAAAAATAGATTGTCGCTGATAAGAATAAAACATGTCCTTAAGCACCTGTGGGTATAGGGCCAGCCAGACTTGGGCCAGAACAAGAATGTCCATGTTGCCTTTAAAAACTTCTCTGAGTCACAGGTTCAAATTCACGAGTCTTACCAGGGCAATGGAGAACTGCCCCAACCATCACTTCTGAATAAAATCCCAGCTCCATAAAGTACTCAGATAGCTGAGAAATTCCCTGCCTTTTACATCCTTGAAGACATTGTAAAAAACCTTCCCCTGGGGCCCATTCCCTGACCTCTAGCAGCCCATCGTTATTCATCATCACATCACAGGTCATCATGACCATTTTGGGCAGGAAATTATGCTTTGCACTAAACATCCTTATCTAAGAGCCACGGTCAACATGTCGAACACACTTGCCCTAAAGACATTTCCCCTAGTGTCCATAAAACTGGGACAGATTAAAGGCCAGTTATCACGTGCTGTGTGTGCTCCCTGTTACAGAAAGCTTTTCTCCCAGGTGCCACACCTCACATTTTACCTGCAGCCTAATTCGGTGTACCAGTGGGTGAAGCTCTTTCGTGGTCAGCCAGGAACTTTTCCTCTTTATTCATACATACATTTCATTCTTCTCTCAGTAGCTGATCAAGACATCATCGGATTCATATTGATTCAGCCCACTACAATAGGCACCCGATTTTTAATTAAATGTGTTTGCTGACATTTACTCTGGCTGAGATGACCAGTGCAGTGTGCGAACTTAATTCATCCACGTTCCCATATAAGAACATAGTGGTATTAAGAACACCTATAGAGCACATGTTTGTAACTAGACAGATGTGTAAGTGCAGAAGAGATGTATATGTGTGTATGCAAAGGATAAAATGGCATCATGTATCTCGTATTCACTTCTGCAAACATCAGATTTATGGATTATTGATGCCAAGGCATCCAGATTATAATTTCCAGCACTGTGTATTCATACGTACGTGAGTGTGGGTGGGAAGGTGTACATACATGCAAAAATGCATATGCATACACACAGACATATGTAAAAATTTGTGAGTTCATGAATATAAATGGATAGGCGAATGTGTGGTCCAGAGGCGTGGAAGTTCAGATAGCCAAAAAAGAAATATCTTTATGCATCTAGTCATCAAATTGCTAGAAATCCTAGCGTATTTATAACAAAACTTGCAGGCAGGATCCCTTTCCTCCCCCAGCTTAGCAGACAGAAGTGTGCCCAGGTTTGCTGCAAAGGCACCTGGCAGGCAGTGTTAATGTGTGTGCCCATGTGACAAAGAGAAACAAATATTTGGATGCC
Source organism: Phalacrocorax carbo (assembly GCF_963921805.1). NCBI lineage: Eukaryota > Metazoa > Chordata > Aves > Suliformes > Phalacrocoracidae > Phalacrocorax > Phalacrocorax carbo. Next base: position 4,592,788 of record NC_087513.1, on the reverse strand, counting down.
AAGTGGTGATGAATAAATACTTGCCAGTGTTTATTCCACACCCCAGGGTGGGGCTGGCACTCAGGCTGATCAAGTGAGCCTTTTCTGTGTTTGTTTTGTCAGTCTCCTGGGTTTTTTCTGGTCCTTTCCCAGCCCTCCGGTGGGTTTGGTTTGGGAGGTAGGTCCTGTTGGACAAAGCTACTCCGTGCAACGAGAAAAGCTGCAGAGGTGGGCTGAGGACCGGCTGATCAGGGAGGTTTAATGAGCAGTGTGGGGAAAGAGGAAGCATCTCTCTAAATACAGAGTGAGTCAAACTCACCTCTGGGAAAGGGAGAAGAAAACCTGAAGCAGAGAAGAGGCGTTGATGAGGCACCTTATGTGCTCTCAGTCACATCCTCTGCTGTTTACTCAAGCTGGAGGGATGTGAGCAGAAGTAAAACCTGATTTAGGTCACATGTGCCTTTCTCTTTGCTCAGTGCTGGAGTCAAAACATCCCTTGGGCAAGAGAAGGAGGAGTCAAGGAACTGGTGTATTGTCTGGGAGAGCAGATAGGACTTGATGCATAGTCCTGGACTAGCAAGGGTGCCATTTCTCCCAGCCTCAGTGCTCCAAGCAGAGGGTGGGTTTTGCACCTCTCTAAACACTTTCTGGTTTTTGTGGACCTCATGGCAGGCTAGTTTGGCTTATCTGAGACTTTATTTTCATAATCACGCAGCTTTGCATCACTAATGAACACTGTTCCCAGCATGTTCTATAAAGCAAGCACTAGCTGGCAAGGAATTTGCTAGATTTATTCACCTTAAACTCTGAGCATGATTCCATTCCTCATCTCCTCCCCTCCCACCCACACTGTCTTCCCAGTGCACAGCTCTTGGCTCTGCATAAAACCTTCTCGATTGTTAATTCATCATAGCAAGAACCTATCTACAGCTCCACATCCATGCAAGGCCTGGTGCAATATTGGTTGCATCTTGGTCAGCCTCTAGGCATTGCCCTCATGATTTAATTGGACTCACCTGTAATTTACTGACTTGAGGACTTGGGTTTCCCAAGGCACCAGTGTCCTTCAAGGTACCAGTGAGGTCAGGGTGTTTGGCACCTCTAAAGCCCACCTGTTGAGCAAAGCCAGAAGGAGCTGTGCTGGGAGCCCTGTTGCAGATAACCCAAAGCACCTGACCCCCATCTTATGCAATTTAGGCCTGGGGCACTAGTAGGATCAAATCCAGGTCCAGCAATGCCTGTCCTCAGCCACCTACGGCCAAGAGAGCAGTTCTGCCAGACCAGCAATTGAAGTGAATTAACCGGTAGAAACCTCACCAGGAGATCACATGTAGAGGTGGATCATAAGATCAGCATTGCTGGTTGCCTCTGTTGAGTCAACAGTAGAGAAGAAAAAGGAAACTTCAAGCAGTGGGAGAGCTATCCAACAGCTGCCTGGTGGTAAATTAAACACGAGCTTTGCCTAAGCTGTGCAGCTCACACTGGTTACTGGGAATGGCTATCAGTGACACATGGTGACAACCTTCCCCTTGCCTCCCCTGTGCTTGCAGCTGCAGCTCTGCTCTCTCATTTTGAGCAACTGTGCTGCTTCTTGCCTCTGAGCCAGTGCCAGGCAGAGATGCAAATCTCAGTCACTTCTTCCACTCGCCACATGTGAGAGAACAGCATTTACTGGCGGAAACTAACTACCCACGGGTTTAAATACCACAGTACTCAAAGCCTCTGTCTGCCTTCAGAGTTTCTTCTTCAAGGGAGCAGCCAAACCCACATGCTTTGTACAGGCTTTGTTAGAAATGAATAGACAAAATGACCTGAAGTCAAACAGCCTTAGTGCTTAGGCCGGCTGCTGCTAACTTCTTCCAACCTGGTGGAGAGTTAGGCAATTGGACAGTTAAACCCTGCTCACCACGTGCAAAACAGGGTGCAAACTTTTGCCAAGGCACAGGTTGTAAATCAAAGCATCCGCACTAATAAAGGCGATGTCAGGAAGTTAAGATGGGGTAAATACCCAGTTTGGACACCAGTTACAGGTTCCCCTGTGTTTTGTGTCCCCACTGGTCCATCATCTGCCCCATTAGATGGCATGACTTCTGCTGCAATGCCCACCCCCCCCCAGCAAATCCTAAATTAGAAAGTAGCACCTGAAGGCGAGAGTACAAGGTTGATGAGCCCTGTGGGAACACTGTTTGCTCAGGATTGCTTAATGCCAGGTCTGCAGGACTGCATAAAATCCATAACTGGAACCAGAGGGGCTGAAGGGAGGTGTTGGCTCTGGAAGGGAGGGAGGTTGTGTTTTCACCTTGGTTATGTTTTGGGAGATGTCCTGGGAATGAACTTCACATCTAAACCCTGGGTTTTGATGTCTTCCTCATACAGGTTCATCGGTTGCTCAAACTACTGGAGATCCAGGCAGGTATGTGACCCTTTCTAGAGGCTACAAGAGGAATTTATCCCTCTAGGGATCAGTGAAGTGTGCCTGGGGATCCCAAAGGATAAGAAAAGAGGCAGTTTACCACTTCCTTTCCCAGATCCTTCTGGACAAAGAAACCAAATAAAGGCTTTGGGCTCCAGCAGAGCTATACTGAATCCACTGTGCAGCCTGGATACCTCTCTGACCTCCTGGCTCCTGAGATGCTCAAATGAGCATATGCCACTCCCAGACACAATGACAGCAACAGTAGCAACAATAATACTAATAGTGGTAGTAGAAATAACAATAACAATACAATTTTTTCACCCATCATGGGACAGACCTGTCTTGGGGTAATTTTCACACGTGCAGGCCCAGAGACCAGCACAACAGGCAACTTTCAGTGGTCCAATGACTCCAGCCATGTCTTTTAGCTGGGGGCTGCTGTTCAAGCATGGAGGGGGCCTCAGAGGCAGGGACAGCAACAGAGCTTTGTCAGGTTTTCTCCACAGGTTGATGGCCTCCAAAGGAGAGATTCCCCCACGGAGATATGCAAAATGCCAGCTGGGGAGCAGTGCCTCTTGCCCACCCTCCCAGCTAACCGGAGCTGGCATGCAGCTGAGGGTGAAACCATTTTCTGTCTCTGCCCCCAAACCCTGAGAAACAGGTGGCTTCCCACAGCTCTCCCCTTCCATACTCAAGTGGTGGGGACATGGCTTTGGGGATGGAGTTTCACTCTGAGCACTGGGACTTTCCCAGGGCTGTGCATGGCATAGCCATGGGGTGCATCACGCTCATGTGGCCCCCTCTTTGCTCCTTGCCTAGTTGCTCCCAGTCTTCTCCAGTTCACCCATCATGGAAGGACTTTGGCTTCCTGACAGCCGTGTTCACAGACCCCATAGGTATAATCCACAAAATCCTGTGGTCCATACACTGCGTCTGTAGTCAAGGTCTTACTCAGCGTGCCTCAAATAAGGAGCTAATTTGAGCACTCTGATTTATTTTAGGCGAGTCCCTTTGGACAGGAGAACGCCCAGCTGATGCACATACCCAAGTCAGGTGGTGGGTATAGTGTGGCTGCATCCAGGAACCACCCCTGAGCTGTGCAGTCACCTGCACCCATCAACCACCAGTCATGGTTAGCCCAGACCGACACCAGGGAACACACCAAAACACCATAGACAGTCACAGCCCTGGTCCATCCCTTGCCTTGACCCTGTTGGTTGGCCAATGTAAACATAGCCTGGCATGTTGCTGCAGAAAGCTTCAATTTTTTACAAACCAACGTTTTCAGCTTGAAAGAAGCTCACCCAGAAGAATCCTGCCTGGCTTTATCTGTGCTCCCAGCCTTACTTAAACACAGCTGATTTCTCCCAGCAGCCACAGCCCCTGCTACGCACTCTTCCTGCTCAGATGAGCTCCTACAGACAGCGTGGCTATAAATAATCCCAGCCAGAATAAGAAACAGCCTCCTCGACAGTTTTATTTTCTGCAGGCATGACCAATCCACAATGATTTAATTGCTCTCTTTGCATATTTGCTTTGGTCCCTTGATTAATTACTTGAAAGAAGGTGCTGCTGGATTTCCACCCTGGAATATATCTGTTTTGCAATGAATGCTTCAATGTTGTGCTTTGTCTCATCTGCCAGAAGCAGAGGTGATGATAACCCAGAGCGGCTGGGCTGCAGCTAATGGGATCTATCTAAAATATATCCGGTTCAACGGAGGAGACAAGGCCTGATTCTGCAATAGCTATTAGGCTCCTTTCTTTCAGTGGATTTATTCCTAAGCCCTTACAGCAAATGTTTACTCATCCAGAGGGACCCTGGCCTCTGGCATTTGTGTACTGAAGCATGCAGTTTGATTGTGAGTTAGTGTGGATATCCCATGCAGCCTGGCTTTGAACGTCCTCCCACAAAACTGGACCCAGACTGATTCCAGCACCGGGTCCCGCAGCTGTTTATCTCAAATCACTTCTTCAAAACAATAGAGAGATGTAACAGCTGCTTAAGCTTTCATCTGACCTATGCACAGTGGCAAATGCAGCCCTTTTTGAAGCAGATGGACAATTTGCTTGTTCTTGCTAGCACTTTAAAGATCGACTCCCTGGACAGCACATATTTATTGGTTATTGCTTGTACTCCTTTTTGCACTGACTTTGATCCATAACCTGCAAGAGATGCACAGACACGAGAACTCCTGTAATCCCACAGCCAGTGGGACATACATAATTGGGCCGGACATAACAACTGCGTGGGGTCCTGCCGGCTCTTAGCAAACATCAGGCTTTGCAAAAGCCCTGGCTGTGCCATCAAAGATGAGCTATGAAGCCCAATTCTCCCTCCCAGACCAGCACAAAAACCCCCAGCACAACCAGAAAGGGAAACATCACGCAATGCTTTGCACTGCCATTGGGAAACACCAGAGGTTTCAGATTCCCAGGTTACATGTGTGGACTAAAAAAAAAAAAATAAAGCTTCCCAAAGATGCTGCAAAACTCACATTAAAGGCTCAGACACATGACCGAGCTATAGCAGTGGCAGCCCGTCAGCCAAATCCCAGCTGCCCAACACGTGCGTGGTCTCACCCCGTGGCAGGCGTGCGATTGCCTGGCTTAGCTTAACTCTCACAGCACCACTGAGTCAGCCTCTCTGCAGGAAAATTGGCTTCACAGCCATGGCAGAGTCTTCCCAGGCTGGCTGATATCCTTGCAGCCCTTAATCAGCACCGGTCCCGTCCTCCCCTGCCCTCTGAACAGCCATGCAAGTACACAGGCAGCAGCGGCTTTGCTAGGAGGAGCTTCAGGAGGGAGCAGGCAGCTGTAGACCCGCTCAGATCAGCTTAGCAGATAGGGTAATTAATAAATGAGTTAAAACCACTGAGGACACACAGGTGGGCTTTTTATTTGAGCCTACCTCTCCCAACCTTTCTCCCTGTCCGGGACATTGCTGGCCATCCAGCTCACGTAGCTTCCAAGAGCATTTCAATGGGTGATAGTGAGACGCCAGAGACAACGCACTGAGCCGTATCTGCATTCTTGAGCCTGTAGCTCTTCTCTGCTGGGTTTCCCAGGAGGCGCCCGGAGGTGACCTGTTGTGCGGGTGACACGAACATCCAGCCGCATGCGAGATAAAGGCAATGAACCCCCCATTTCATCTTTCATGAGTCATGAAGGGCCACCCGCCATTCTCTCATCAGTAGTGCTTCTTCCCACAGCATTGCTACAAGTTAATCCAGTGTGGTGCTTTCCAAAAATGGAATGTTTTGTCCAAAAAAGCCAACACTGTTTAAAAAGCCTTCAGCAAGATGGGGAAAAATGATGTGTCAGTTCATGGGGTTGAAAGGAGATTTGGAAATTTTGAAAAATATCAGCTTCCATCCCATTCGGAGAGGAAGATATTTTTATTTTTATTTACATTTAAAAGAGAAGATCTCTGGTGAACCGAAAGCCTTGGGTTTCAGCCAGCTTTAACCATAACTCTGAGTAACCCTTTATTATAACTCTTCTGACTTAATTCACTTTCCTCCCAGTCCCATCTCTCTTCAGGGTTTGCTGGCTCTTGCAGGTGATTTTATGTAACGTATGCAGATGGACTTCTCACCTCTGCAACAGACCCAGTCATGGGCAAAAACACGCCCAAAGAAGAGGCTTGAAATTAGTCTCTGTGCGATGCCCATGCTCAGAAATACTCATTATAAGCCTGCACGCTGGTTTAGCAAGTCTGGAAGGGCATTCCAGTCATCATTACAAATTAATTATGGTGAATATTAGTGCTTTATTATTTTATTATGCCTTGCTTATACAGCACCCAGCCCCTGCTGGGTAATTTATAGCCAAATAAGAAAACAACTTCCCTGCCCCAAGTAGCTTCTAAAAAGTGGGCTCATCCACACCAGTGGGGCCCATAATGGTGCAAAAATGTCACTGAGAAAATGCCCAAATAGATGATATCCTCTTAGAAAAATACGTGGAGAAAATATTAAAAAGATAAATCAAGGTGGTGGCTGGAAAGGCGTTGGGATTTTGTGGCAACGACTCTGACGCTGTAGATCGCTACATCTTGGGTAGAAAGGGCAACAGCCTCCTCCAAGAACCTGCCCTGGGGATGACTCCCAGGTCTTTTCTCTCACCTTTCTCCCCTAGGTTAAACCCACCAGTGCAGACCCAGAAAAACCTGACATCTAACGCTTGTACCCATACAGCAGAAACTGGGCATGGGGAGCTGGTGGTTGAGCAATTACACAGTGGGTTAATGAGCAGGATGCCTGTAGTCTGCCAAAGGATAAAAGGTGGCCTTGGGTTACTGCGCAATGAGGACAGGCTTAGGAGATGCCTACACATTGCACAGAAAATACAGAGCGAGACGTGAACATGTGGGGCTGCTAATGCCTGGCAAATGCTAAATGACAGAGCAATTAGAAAGAATAAGGTGGATGCATGGCAGGAGAGCACGTCTGCCACTTGTCGCAGATGAATCAAGGCTGAGCAGAGGGAAGAGTGAGTGAGTCAGGGCACCTGGTTGGTAGGGTGGTGTTGCCCATCGGAGTGGGTGATGTTAATACTGTCTGGAAGGTAAAAGGTCAGCCCTGGAACAGCCAGAGTAAGTCACAGTCCTTGCAGCATCACCAGTGGGAGAGCCAGGAAGGAAATCAGCCATTAATACTTGTACCATCACCCTAAAATCTAGGTTGATGGTGTGATTTGCCTGTAGAGGCACCCCCAAGAACAGCGTGCTTGCAGCGTGGAGTGGCAGGGTGACCAGCTACCCATATGAGAGCTACAGCTTCCTTCCCCTCCTTTCTTACTGGCACATCGATGCTCTGGAGTAATGAGTGGGTAGGGATGGACCAAGAACCAGAGAAATGCATGGTGGCATTTGCTTCTCCGTGCTGCCATATGGTGGGAGTCCTGCTCCCAAGGGAGGATATCAGTATTTTTAGGTACCCCTCAGCTCCCCTAAAGCAACACATCCCCCCACTAGCCAGAAAGCCTTCTCCTCTCTGCATCAGGAAAGGCAGCTCTGCCCACAGGTTGGCATCCAGCTTTGGTGGAGGCATCCGACGCAGGCTAACGCAGTCTCTCCAGTCTGGTTTGGAAGACATTTATCAAAATGCTGGGTTTTCTTTCTGGTGATGCTGAGTCAGTTGTTTCGGTGCATAAAGGCAGCAAAAGGCAAGACCCAGCTCTGGAAATACCTCCTCATAATGACCAAAATCACAGCTTAATTGTGGGGTTTGAGCTGCAGCTAGAAATATCTGGATTTGGGTCTGCGCTCATTCTCAAGCTGCCCTCCACCATGGTAATTATTCGTTAGGTCTTAATTACAGTTTCTCTTCGTAGCTCCGATTCAGCCATGCTTTTTGGTCACAACCTCTGCTGGAATCCACTTTTCTGACTTCTGCACCAGGCCACTGGTTGGTACAAACTTTTACCAAGATCAATTTAATTACAAAAAGCACTTGATGCCTCTTGTGGCAGTAAAGACCAAATAATGTTTGCTGGGTCTCTGATTAGGAGAGGATGCAATACAGAAGTCTGTACCATGTACTCGAAGGAGAAGCAATTCACAAAGCCTGTGTGGTTCTGAACGTTGTCTCATCACCATCCCTTCAGATCATGCCAGCTCTGAGTCTTCTTAGGTCAGCAAGAAGTTCTCTTCTCACTTTGCCAACAAGTTGGGTGGACAGATGCATCAGTTGAGTTTTGTCTGACTTGTCATGAAGCTCACCAGACTCAGTAACCTTGTCATGGTCTTATCAGGTTGCAAATTAAATTTCCCTTAGGATCATGGGAGATAACATTCAAGAAGATCTCTCAAGGCATTTAGCCCATCGTGGGCTGGGTTGGAGCTGTTGGGTCCTCTAAGGATAGCGGTGGCTTATGAGGGAAGAGACAACCAGGAGATCCGAGGCCTGGTAACACTCAGTACACCATTGACTAATTTCTTTGTATTCTGTTGCTCCGTGGACTGTCTCATGTTGATCGGTGCATCGGAAAGCACAGTGCAAACCTTACAATGAAGGTTTCTGGGGCACAGAGGCCTGTCTGGCCTCAGCAGCAGCAAGGGCTGACTCCCCCACGGCCTCCTCAGACCAGGCCCAGGTCCTGGGAGTGGACCACAGAGCAGCAGAGAAGCTCAGCAGGATGCAGCACACCACTTTCAGGGGGCAACATGTGACACAAAGCCAACTTTGTGGCTGTGGGCACTGTACATGAACTGCGGGGGAGTGTCACCCATTTTGGTATTGCCTCTTCCCACTATTCCTCTGTCCACATGATGTAGTTTCTTCTGGCATTGTTGACAACTAGATTCAGTTTCAATTCACTTTTTCTAACCAGTTCTTTCCCAAAACCACACCCCGCAGAAGCCAAGTGACCAAACCTGTAAGGTCTCCCCTGAGTCCTGCCATGGCTGTGGAGAGCAACAGCTCTGCAGAAAGAGGCCAGACCATCTACGGCGAGCAGGTCATACTCCAACAGGAAAGAGATTAGAAAGAAAAAGCACATGGGTGGGAAAAATGACACTATTTCATTTCTGAAGTGACCTGTTGTCTGAAAAAAACCCACTCTGTGTATTTACCCAGGAAGTTGCAAGGGGCTGTCACAAGGTTTATGTCACTGGTCAGCTATTTGTAAGCAGCAGCTCAAAGGCAGAAGTGTTTTCAAACAGCTCTGATGGCTGTTCCTCATTGCTGCACATTATGGGAAGCAGGGCTGGGAGGATGCTTTGCAGCAGTCAGGAGGGTTACAGGGGCTGCAGATGGAGGTTTCTCCAGCTGGACCAACTCACAGGGCTTAGGAGCATCTGAGCAGGCCCAGCTGCAGACTGGGTGGCTGTTGCTGGGACATGGCTACTGTTGTCCCCTTTCTTTCCTTCTAGATGAGCCCTCTTTTACTTGACCTTTTAAATTCAGAGATATTTTTCAAAAGCAATCTAAGTCTCTGTGGGTTTTTTTTTGAAAGAGCAGGACTTCACCATGGTAGGTCTTCCCGTCTGCTGCTAGTGGGACATTGCCTGGTGAAAGGCCAAGGCACACATGGGGAGGGGTGGAAGAGGCTCTCGGCGCCACCATGGGAGGTGGAAAGAGGGTATCCAGCAGCTAGTGGTGACTCCCTTGAGGGCAGGTGAGCTGAATGGTGGGACCAGTGTGGGACTCTTGACTTGACTGGGGAGGCCAGCAGCGAGGTACAGAGTCAGGGCCAGGGGACCCATCAATGGTCAGGGATGAGGTGAGAGGAGAAGGGCTTAGGCTCCACAGCAGGAGCCACAACAGAAGGGTTTTACTGAGATCATGGAACTGCTGGGAGCGAGTTTTCACCCACCCCCCCCCCCCCCCCGCCCAGACCCACACTGAGCCTGACTGCTCATGGGAACAGGCAGTTTCACACCTGAGGAGGGGGCAGCTCATGGAGAGGAGCCTGGCGCTGCCCCATCACACTCAGTCTCAGAGAGAAGAGAAGACACAGACCCACACACAAGCAAGGGAAATACAAGGGTCAAATATTCATGTCTACACAACCTTCCCTTAGCCATGAACGAAGCCTGGGCTCTGATCCCACCCTGGGGATGGGGAAGGGACGCAGGCGCTTAGCAGGGTTTAGGCACAGAACAGCAAGACTGTGATTTACGCAGGTCTGTGCACAGCTGAAAATAAAGTTGACGTATTTCAGTAGAAATACGTGCCTTCCCAGGATGTCTTTGCTGTAGCAAAAGTGCACAAATGCATTTAGATACCTGGAGTTGTTGCAAATAATTCCCATTAGACCCACAAGCAGCAAGTTGTTTCCCCCTGCAATGCAACCCCCCAAAATATCCTTTTTTTTATTTTTCCTCACAGGTGGAAGAAAAAAAAAGAAAACCCCTCAAACCCCATGGCGTGAGGGCAGACACTCCCCAGCTGGAGGCAGGTGAGTGGGGTGCCGGCTGCGCTTCATCCAACGTGTTGCATTGTAAAGGTTTGCTCGTGGTTTATTTAATCCTTTGCACGTATCAGACACATTCCTGAGCCATCAATCAGAGCTGAGTCAGCCAGCGTGACTGGTCTGTCCCTTTTTATTTTTTTTAGCAATCACAAGCTCTTTAGCCTTGTTTGCCAGCATGAGCCAGGGTTTTGCTGTTTGTTTTTTTTTTAATGAAGATGGGACTTGACTGGGAGCAGGGAAATGTTCCCACTGTCAAGTATAACCTTTAAAGCCGCCCTGCCTCGAGGAACGTCTCTTCTTTGCGATGCTACAAAACACATCACATGGAAGAAAAATCAAGGATGCTGCCTGGGAGAGCATTGGCCCGTGAACCCCCTTCCTTGCACAGCTCTCCTGCATGGACGGCATGATAGAAGCCCCATCATTCCCCTGCACATAGAAAGAGGAGAAAAGGCTTTTCAGAGGAGGTGTTTTCTTGCAGAGCAGCCTTGAAAGTACTGGCCACAGCCACACTCCAGGAGGCAGCGCCTTCCCCCTGTGTTCCTCCTGCAAGGACCAGGTTATCACAGCTTCAGAACAGCCCCTGCCCACCCGAGGAAGGCAGGGGAGCAGCCCTGCTGTTGTGGCTACATGTAATCTCAGCCCACTGCAGCTGGCAGCATTATCAAAGCCCCCACAGCCTTGCCAAACACCCTGCAAGGCTATGCTCCCTGCTCTAAAAATAAGGCAGGCAGGAGCATTTTGTCTCTGCTTATGTCAAGGACACAGCCAGATTGTTGGAGATTAAAAAAAAAAAAGAAAATCTTGTGGTTTCTAGCTTTCCCAGAGAGCACAGGTCATCCCTGCCCCCAGGATGCTTTCAGGGATGAGCATCACTGTAAAGCCTCATATGTCTGCATCCATGCCTAGAAAAAAGTTACTGCAGCTCCTTTGATCAGGCTTAAAATCAGAGACTCCCCTCCCCAGTGAGGGCTGCTGTCGCACAGAGTAATCAGAAGGGAGGAGGCAGAAGGCACATGGCCCCTGTGCATCTTGGCATCCCTGTGAATCACAGGAAGCTGCAGTCCAAAGCAAGGCTCAACCTGCTCTGAGAGCCCAGGGAAGATCAGAGCAAGGGTTGCACAGCGGCCACTAACCACTGAGCTGAGCTTGCATACACAGCGGTCCACACTGGTTTCCCCTTTTGCTCATCACAAGCTTTCAGAGGCACACCTGCTCAAGGGGAACAAGCCTCCAACCGTACAGGGAGCATCCACCCAACATGTGCTCCGGAGCATCCCATCTGAAGTACACCTTGCCCTGCCTCCTCTCCCCTCTTTTTCTTTGGAACCAGACACCCCCCACCCCCACCCAAATAAGTTTGTAGGGAATTTTACAATTTTGCTTACAGGTGGCATCTGGTGTTTTCCTGCCTTCAGGGCAAAGACAGCCATGATGCGAGGACAGGTCTCGTCCAGTCCTTGGGCTTTGCTTAAAATGATTTGGTGTTAAACAAGTATTTGGTTTCAAGAACTATACCAGCTTTGAAGGAATGGCTAGTCCGGCCTAACTTGCAGCCTAGAAGATCTAGGCAGGACATACTCCAGCACATCACCTTTATACTCAACAGTGATGTAGCAGGTAAAGCTTGGGGGGGTATTTGCTTGCCCTAAGTAGGTGTCAACACTTGGTTGGACGAATGACACCCTCAACTCCAACTGATGAGCTCCTCATTCACCGTAACAGGCCTTAAAACTGCTGTAACGTGGTCAAAAAGAAAGGATCAAGCCATGGGACCCAAGTGGTTTACCTTGGAGACATTCCTCAGAAAAGTGACTGCGGGGTTGGGAGGGATTTATGAGGCACAGGAACACATGTGCGAGGCAGGACTGCGTGGCACATGGCCACCCTTGGAGCCACCAAGCCACACGCAACACAGGCCGGAGACCATAATTCCTGATGCAAGGAAGAAACCAGGTCACATCTGTATTTCAACAAGATATTTTATTGGTCCAGCAACTGCAAAATATACAAATTTCTGAAAGGCATACCCTGTTTTTAAGCTGGCACAGCTTTATATCAGGCAATTATTCCAGATGTATATACAGAACAGTTAACAATACCACCAATCAAAGAAAAAAAGAATCCCAAGTAACTACCCTTCTCTCCAAGCTTTGCAGTATACATTAAATAAATAGAACGCTTTGCTATAAAAAAAAAATAAAAAAATAAATTCAAGTATCACAAAGGAAAACAAAACCAGGAAAAAAAATAAGGGGGAGGGGAAGGGGTGTAAGAAATCATTGGTGTGGTTTGACAAGTCCCCTCTCCCCACCCACCTCAGCTGCAGCATCGCTGCCCGGTCCTCGGCTCCATTAACCAAAAGCAAAGGGCAGTGAGTTTCTGGGGCAGCTAGATGTCACGGGGCTGACGCCATCCCACCCACCACCAACCCCTCCAGCACGAGAGGACCCCTCTGCTGCTCAGAGGCCAATTTTCCTCTAACTGGAAAAAAATGTCAAGGTTCAAGTTTCACCTTTTTGTAAGACCTAACGAGACTTCTATTATTCCCAAAGGAAGAAAGTTTAGGGTCATTAAGCTTTTTGCTGTTTGATTTTAATATATATATTTTCTATATATATTTATGTATATACACACACAAATACACGCCAAAACATCTGCAGAATTACACGTTTACAGGATTGATCACGGGGCAGCCAGACGTCATGTTTGCATTTGCCGGCTTATCTTTTTGTAGCAGGAGGAGAAAGATAAAACTCCCCAGAAGGAGGCTGAAAAGACAAGTGACTCGCCTTCCCAAAACATTAGTTTTTCCTCAAAGTTAGAGAAACCGAAAGGGCAAATGTCAACCGTGTGCACAGGGAGAAATGGGCTTTTAATGCGGTGTTAAAATTAAAAAAAAAAGGCGGCAGGGGATAAGTTGTCTTTGTTTCATCTGTACAGGAATATAATACACATATGAACAAGCTCATGCAGGCAGGGCACTGCCGGGACCATCTCTCCCCCGGTCAGATATGGGCTGAGCGTGGTCCCGGCCCCCTCCTGCCGTCGGTGCCGCTCCAAGCACGCGCTTTGGCTGCACGAGGCTGAAGCACGAGGCACTGTGGTTCACCTTTTCCCAAAGGAAAAACAGACCAACCCCCAAAAAAAGATACACACACACAAAAAAAAAAAAAAGAAATCAACCATTCCTCCCCAAACCTCTCTGCTTCTGTCTGTAGGGATGTTGTTTCCTACCCCAGGGCGTTGGGGAAAGCTGTGGGAAGGCTGAAACCAAAGGGCTCCCCATCTCTAATCCCCCAGCCCAGCATGCAGGAGGGCTTGGCTGTCTTCATCTCCTACCTCCAGTTCTGCCACGCAGGCAAAAAGCATGAGATGGCAATGGAGATGATGTTGCACATTTTGGGGGGGGGACAACAAGCAATCCAAAACCCTAAAAAAAGAAAATTTCAAAATCCACAGATTTTTGCACAAAGCAATAGTGGTTAATTGCCATTTTTAACCGTCATCTTGCAGCCCACAACAGGCTGCCAAGAAGGGATTTTGCATATCAAACCACCGGGAGCTGGCTGATGGAATCTAAGTGAGGACCTCGCCCCATTTTTCTCCACACACACCTCGAACACCTTAACTACTGGGTTTTTTGTAGTCGCAGCTTTCCAGCATGCAAAATAAAATTAAAAAGAAAAAAAGTTGCCTGTATTCATCAGGCTTCCCCTGTTAAGGGGCATGACTTAAAAAATAAAATAGTTATGCTTCTGCCACAAATAAAGTGCAAAAACCAAGCGGTTTCTAGGTATATACATACACACACACTTGTGCATGTATATATATTAAATAAAAAAGAGAACATTAAAACTGTCCCTTCTTGTGACTTTTAGCAGCCACGTGGGGACTCCTGCATCCCAGCCAGACCTCTGGCCACCTCCATGAGACCTGCGTGTCTGCAAAATGCATCTAGCTCAGCCTGTTCACCTGCTAAGTCCTGCAGTGACACAGGGGTTCAACTCACCCCCCACAAAGTCTCTTGCTTTCCTCCAAGAAAGGGGAAAGGGGAGGTGAAGTACCAGCACAGCACCTCAAATGGTGCTCAGTCTCCCCCCCAAAAAATCAACACACCCCTGAACTCAAGAGCATCCCTGGCTGCTCCCCAAAATGAAAGCATCACCTGAGCCACCACCAGCGTGGCTCCCCCTACACTACAGGCAGCTCACAACTGGTTTTAGAACCAGATCTATATTCTCTGCAAATCCTTTTAAGGTGTATTGACTCATACAGAGGGGAAAAAAAAAAGCTTATGTTTTGGGGTTCGTTGTTGTTAAACCCAGCATTTCTCACTGTGAAGGACTTTACACAACTGCCTTCCTGGTGCTCCCGGGCCTGGGTGAGCCAGGCTGTGTGCGCGCGACAGGCTGTAGCGTGGGTACAGGACTGCAGCACCGCACGTCAGGGTCTTTCTTAAGAAGTAATTAATAATATTAATTAAAAAATGCAAAACCCCTTCGCTCCCCCCTCTTCCCCATTTTTCTGCTAACCCCACACCAGCCACATATATACACCCCACCCGGAGATGGATGGGTACCAATCATCTATACAAAAGGAGATCAAAATTGCTTACAGAAGAAAATTAAACTCCTGTGCGCTAGAAGCACTTTACAGCTTGCTAAGATCTAACAGGACGCCGGAGAGGAGAGCAAATGCTGTAGCCTAAAGAACTGGTGGTGACTTGACCTGGCCACGAGTCCTGTCCTCCGCTCTCCCGCACCTCTCCCCCCCTTCAGCAGAGCTGTTTGCAGATGAATGGGGGCGGGTAGAAACAGCCGAGGGTCGACCACGCCGCAGACAGAGGAGACCAGTTTATAAGCAAGCTTCGGAAATGGTGATGGGATGGGAAGCTGGCGTCGCTGGTGGCCTTGCGACAGTGCCAACGGAGTCACAACAGCTTCTGGGAGTTGTTCATGTTCTGCAACGAGATGGGAAGGAGCGGGGTTGGGGGTTGTGTTGGATCCCAACCCGGCAGCATCTTCTATGCACACATCAAGAAGGGGATGGGGAGAGTAACAGAAAGCCACGGCACAGGTCACTATGAAAGCATCCACCACAGAGGAGAGGACACTGTCCACCCAAGGAGAGAAGTGGGGGGGGATGCGCTGACTTGCTACCCACACCCCTCCCCTCAAGTATCGCCTGGCTTTAACTACAGGGTGGGAATTTGACAGAGATATCCCTAAAACCGAGCTACAAAACAAGGCAGCGCTCCCACCCCACCTGCTCTGCATTTCTGAAGCTGTTCTTTGGTCCATGCAAGACAAGGTGACACAGGACCATGGTGTTCATTCAATGGACCAAATTAAACATCTCTCTTGCTCCCCTTGAGGGTGGTCAGTGTCCCCCCCACCTGCCAAGGAGGTCACTGTTTGTCCATCCTTGGCACCACCAAGAAGATGCAGCTCCTGCTGGCCACACCAAGGAGCCAGTACGGGGACCAGCTGCCGGCAGCAGCATGGCAGGAGGACCTGCTCCCCCGATAATGTCCCACGATGTTTCACAGGCCCTAGAGCTCCTTTGGACACAGCCTTTGTGCAGGGTGGAGACAACAGGCACCCACCAGACCACAAAACCAGAGACAACCAGCTAAACACAAGCAGGGCCAGCCCCGAGGGCGGTGGCTGGAGGAGAACATCCTCTAGAGGAGAAACCCAAGGGGAGATTATCACAACAAGGACATTTCCCAGTTCACAAAACTACATGAAACGAGGTGGGGAAAAAAGGGCTAGGAAAAAGCTAGGAAGATTTCTCAACTTTTTTGTATTTTTTATTTCACTAACTAAACTGCCTCTTACAAGCACCAGGAATCTTGGCCGGGCTACGAGGCAGAGCAGGCTGAGCTATTCTCTTATCCAAGGAGACAGGAGGAGGGTTAGGAAAAGCCACATGCACCACAGCCATTTACCTTGGAAATATTAGTAAAGAGAAAACTTTGAGAAAGTGACAAACGGGTCGTCTTTAAGCATGAAAAGTGAAGGGGAAAAGAAGGGAGGGGATCAGGTCATTGTTAAAAAGTGCACTTTGGATCACAAACCAAGCAAAAGGAAAAGAAATCATCACACCAGGTAGTCCCATGACCCCAAACTAGCTTGATCCCACAGTCAGGACGACTCTGAGGTCCAACCTCTCCAGGTGTCCCCTAGTCCTGGATGGGGGTCAAGACCTCAACAGTGAGGGCTGATGCAATGAAGCGCCTGCTGCCAACCAACTCCCACAGTGCAACTTGGAAAGGAGGTACCTTTCACCTCCCCTGACCCCATATGGGTTGTGGTAGGACAGTGAGGACTGCATGCATGCACATATGAGGCAACAGCCTCCTAGAGATGTACTGACACCTGGTCTTTGGTTTGGGGTGTCTTCTTCGCTCCCTCAAAAGCAGTCTTTAAGTCCCACACTAGCAGGTGGAGGCAGGCTTGCAGCAGCTGGAGATTTTAAACTTGCTGCTGCCAGCCTACAGCTGGGATGAGTACCATCACTGTCCGCTCCAGCGGAGCTCCTGGTCTAGCAAAACCTGATGCAGCCACCTCCCAAACTCAACATCATAGCATGTTTTCAGTGTCCCAGCCAGCACTGAGGCATGCAGTGCTTTTAATTCCAATATGGATGGGAAAGGGTAGACGGAGGGATGGAGAAAAACATTTTCAGAGCAACCCCAGAAGACCAGGCACTTCATCAGGGGCTTTTGTGCCCATGAGCAGCAAGGGAAGGAGCATAGACATGCAGGCCATACTGAGCAGCTCAACCTCTACATTTGCCCAGGAGCGTAAGCGTGATGATCTTCCCCAACCCATCCACCAGCAAAGCCAAGTGTGGCCTTTGTGATTTCCCTTTTTCTCAAAAACATTTACTTTAAAAGAGGAAGAAACATGAGGTTCACCAGCTGTTATGTGCAAGCAGGGCTGAATCCTGGCCATTTTATAGCCATCTTCAGTCACAAAATGAACCAGGACGGGGATGCATGTAGGCTGATTTGAACTGGTCTATGGCAGGCAAAAAGACCCCTGGGCACTACCGCAGCCTCAGCTGAGTCTCCCTGGTCTTTGAGAAGACATTTCAGTACAGCTTCTAACAACTGCTGCTCTCAATGATGTAGCATAAATTAAGTCCAAAGGCTTCAAATTTATCCAGAAGCTGTCCTGTCCCTATTATACAAGGACCTAACAGCACTGAGCCAGACTGTCAAAGCCTTGATTATTTATAATTAGTACATCAAACACTCAAGGCATCTTGTTTTCTTACTAGAGCTAGAGGACAATATCCTTGCATCTACTCTGCCCAAGACCTCTAGGCACTCTTCCCAAAAATCCAGGTTTGCAGAACTGCAGATGCCAGGACCCAGGACCAGTCCAGCTCCAGGAAACACACCCCTGCTCCCATGCAGGCAATAAAACACCGCTTGGGGCTGGGGTGAGAGCCTTCTCAGAGATCAGTCTGGTGCCGTTACTCATAAACACAACTCTGAGCCCCTGGGAAGGACAGACCACACGGGTGTATCACCTAGAGTACAACGTGCTATTACAGAGAACATAATCCAAGGAAAACCCAAAGGCATCTCCCCTCCCGTGACTGTCCAAGGAGGAGGCAGGGAATTTGGACATCATCAGTAGAGGGCAAGTGATAACTGGCTTCATTTCTCAACAAAATTAGAACATTTAATCAAGCTAGGATACTTAGGGGTTGGACAAAGCAGCATCCACAGTCTCCTCTTTACCTTTTCTAAGACACATCCAAATCCCCCCACACAGAGAAATATTAACTCCAAGAAGTCCACACCCCGGCCAGGTTTCACAGCAACAATAAAACAACTGGTGGGATGGCAAGAGACATGGAAAGGGGGCAAAAGGGGGAATAAAAAGACGCAAGAAGGTACTTACAGGCATGCCTTCCCTAGTAAAGGCTGCAGAGACAGAAAGAATGGAAAGAGGTGTCAGTAACGCCGCACGAGATTGGGCAGAGGACACCGGACGGCAGCGAGGGGCACCCGCACAGCGAGAGCTTCCAAACCTGAAGCTGGCAGAGGGTTGTTGCAAGACTCAACCAGCCCAAGCGGAGCCCTGGAAGCCGAGAGACAGACTGAATTGCCACGCTCAGACGCTTGCTGGGGTGGGAAGGCTCATGCGAAGCAGCCACCAAGCACAGCGCTTGGAGGACTATGGCACCCTTCCTGACCTGCCCGGGATCTGGCTGAGGAGGGGTGACAGGACACTAGACAACACAGACAACGCAAAGAAGGGCTGGGCGAGACAGTGAGAACCACCAGACAGCTGGCTGGAAGGACAGCATAGAGAAGGGGCTCTGCTGCTTCTCTGGTAGCAGACCAGCTCCTCAACAAGCACAAGGAGTGGGGTTTTGATCCTGGAGAAGTACAGCGAGGTGTCCCTTTCTACATCCCATCATGGGTGGGTGAAAGAAGAGAGGACACACGAGCATCATGGCAGCTACCCACAGGGTTTCATCCAGGGCTGCAGACTGCAACCAGGTTCACCATGCCAAGAGGCTTCTACTCATTTTTTTTTGTCTGTTTGGCCTATTGCTCCAGGAAGAAGACCCCGCAAGCCAAACACGGGCCCTGGCAGCTCCTTCTTGGGAGAAGTGCAAGAATATTCACTTTATTGCAATGCCCAAGTTTATGCCAGAGCTGAGCACATCTGGTGAAAGGCACGAGCCCTTCACTCCTGCCCACTCTAGAGATGCAGCTCCCCAGGGGTTTGACACCATGATGCCAGATGGTGAAGGCGCTAAATTCACGCAGCTAGAGCTTTGGAGGGTTTACAATGCTCTCAAAACCCAAAAGAGAATCAACAGCGACCCTTTGTCGGGTGCTCCCAAACCCAACCCAAGGCAGGGAGGGCCAGCAGCAGTGGGAGAAAGATGTTATCTCAGAGACAGCAGCACAAGTTGCAACAAATGCAAGCCGTTCCCCAGCTTCAGGAGTGACAGGAAGAGGACAACAAACAATAAAACAACAAGAATAACAACAACAAAAAAAAAAAAGAGTTCAACTAACTTGTCCCGGCAGCTGCGTGGGCACTTCCTGAGGAACACAGCCTGGCAGGGCGGAAGAAACAGCCACATGCTCCTCAAAGCTGTTGATGCGAGGTTTTTTGGTGGGCTCTGGGCTTGCTAGAGGGGTAACGCTATTACGTCTCATGAGCGGGTTAGGTCCCTTCTTTGCTTCCTAAATTAGAGTAAGACAAAGGAAAAAGTAAACAAAAAATAAAATAAAATAAAAAAAGGGAAGAAGGCGACAGTTATAAAGAAAAAAAGGAAGCAGATTGTTTTGGTTTTCTTTTTTTTCCTTAAAGCGGCCTCTGCTTTTCCCCACAATCGCTGTCGACATGCAAAGGATGCTCTGAAAGACTCTGGATATCAAAAAAAACCCCTAATGGAAAGTGTTCAAGAATGCAGCATGATTTCCCAAGAAGGGAAAGAAAAAAAAAGGCCCTGCACTCAGAAGAGAGACAGACTTTCTCCTCACCTGAGCCTCTGTTCACAAAACAAATACAGATTACTAAAAAACCATAGCAGTAATCAAAAGCCATGACTCGCATTACAGAGAGAGGCACCCATCAGTCTCCTCCTCGAAGCCGGTCCCTCCAACCCAGGGAGGGGTGTGAAGCAAGAAGAGGGAAGATGAGCCAGCCCAGGCCGAGAAGGAAGATTTGGGAAGCGGGGGCAGAGCAGCCAGCGAGGGCCAGCACCGCGCCAAGCTCCAGCTCAAGCGAGGTGGGATGGGGACGCAGCCCGTGCAGCTGAGCAGAGGGACCCAAGTGCTTCACACATGTCTTGCTCTATCCTACCCACAGTCCATGGCCCTCCTGCCATGCCCAGCAAGAGTGGTGGTGGAGGGCATCGATGGCCCCACAGCGGGGGGGGAATGACTGGATTCCCCACCTACAGCTGTGGGAAGGGAGAGGTGGCTCAGGTGCTGCTGCCTGCTGAATTTATCAAGCAAAGGAAGGGAAATGTGGGCCCAAAAGGGGATGGCCCTGACTGTCCAACATCCAGCCAGGCTCCATCACTGCTATGCACAAGTTGGAAAGGTCCCAGTGGTTGGGACATGGGCACTGCCAGGGTCCCCAGGGTCCCCCCTTGTGTGGCTGCCCAGCCCCAACACTGAGCTGGCATCCCTTTGCTCTGGCCTCTAAGCTCCTGGTGGAGCACAGGGCAGATAGACCTGACCTTATGGGGGGTTTTCTCCCTGTGAGGGGTCTCCTCCCCACAGTATCCCCAGCCCAGCACCACCACCTCCCAACCTTACAGAATGGCACTTTAGTAGCCACAGAGCTGCAGGCACGCCAGAAAAAAGGAAAAAAAAAAACACAGGCAGGAGATGTTGGGCAAGGTGCTGAGCCCACACTCTGCCAGCCAGTTGGGAGACCTGGGAGAAGTACCTTCTCCATCCATGGCTCCACTTCCTGGCTCAGGTGAGCAGATGACTGCACAGGTGAAAGTTAAGACCAGGGAGGAGCTTTCCCTGTGCCAGCTTTAATCTGGGCAAACACAGTGGAAGCAAGCACACACAGTCTTTTTCCCCTCAGAAAACTCTCAACCAGCCACATCTTTGCAGAGCAAGAACCCATCTGATGCTCCAGTCCTCCAGCAGCCCTCTGAGCATCTAGCTGAGCAACGTCCCCATGCCCAACCCAGGCATCCTTGCTGCTGGCTGACAGTAGGGAAAAAGGTGGGGGGACACCAAGGGATGGGTCTGAGGAAAAGCCACACTCACCTCTGGCCGTTCCCTGTGGGTGTTGACAGCTTCGATGTTCAGCGAGATGGACTCCACCCGGCAGCCTGCAGAAGGGAGCACAAGGAGAGAAGCCATCAGCAAACCCAATGGGCACAGGATGCTACAAAGCGCTTCACCCCAGACTCCTGCTCTTCTCCCAGAGGCAGCTTGGATTCAGGAGGAGGTTCAAGTTGAACCCTTGGCATGTTTAAAGGCCCTACTTACCATAGGCCATTGGGGTCAACTTCAACACTGTGTGAAGGGGACATTTCAGGTAGGGCATTTCATCTGCAGAGAAAGCAAAGCAGGAGCGTTATCCCCTCTCCAAAAGCAGGCTTAGACATCTTCATCAACACCTAAGGCCATCCCACACCAAAGAGATGCATGCTCCAGGCCCCTTATCTCCTCAGAGGTCTGTCTATCATCCCCTTTCCCTCAGGATCAATCCTTTTCCCAGGGACAGGGAGCTCACCTGCGCTTTTGTCCAGAAAGTATGCCAGGAGACAGCGCATGACAGCCTGGTGACAGACCACAAGGACGTTCTCTTGTCTCTCCAGCTCCATGATGACAGGCTCTAGGCGCTGCACCAGATCTTGGTAGGACTGAAACAGAAGGGAAAGGAGATACGGCATAAAAATCAAGAAAATGAGCACCTCGCAAGAAACAACGGTCCTTGCTTTCATATGCCTATTGATTTAATGCCTCTGACTAAACCAACATAATTACTGCTAAAAACAAGCAAAGTTCAACAAATCCTCATCTTCAGACTACTCTAGAACATAGCTACTTCTGGTCAGGGGAGAAAGAAGCCATTCACATCTCAGTTACAGTCCTGGAGAGTTTATTAAGGTCAGCAACAACTACACAGGGGCTTTGAGCATAGTGAATCTCTAGTATCTTGAAGTTTGAACTTCTAACAGGATTTCTAAGTTCTAAAAAGTCTGGAGCAACCTGAAAAATCTCCAGGGTTTTGAAAGACTTAAAGAACCATACAGGCAGCCAGAAGGAATGCTAGACACCCAGAGTCAGCGTCAGACATTCTCCTGATAGACACAATCACGAGGATGTCTCCAAAGATTTCTCCCCACTGTCTATGGACGTGAATTTTAATTTGGGGATGAAAAACCCAATTCACAACCAAAAGAATCTTCCAGAACTGATGTCAATTCCCACCTCAATGTGTCACACCATGAAAGCAGATTGCCAGGAACAGAGATATCAATATCAACCCTTAGGGAACGATACTGAGGGCAGAGGTAGAAATTACTTCTCTGGAAGTGAAAGAAAAGGAAATTGGGGCTGCATAACACTTTGTGCAGATGTAATGGAGGAGGTTGGAGTAGAAACCTCCAGAGCCCCTTTCCTACTAATCTGCTATAAAGTCAGTGGGACTGTTTGTTAAGTGATACGTTTCTTCACATGGTGAGATCTTCACATTACATATTTCTTAGTGAGATCTTTACATACAGATTTCACAAGAGCTCAATGCAAAAGGTAAATAAGCCCTGACCTTTCTTGATTCTAGTTTCATGGAGCACTTGCTGCTCCCCCTGATCCAAGTGCAGAGGACAGCATGAAGACAAGAAGGCCACATTTAAAGTAAAAATCACATCTCTGAAGGTCTCCTTGCAGACCTACCTCCCCCGAAGGATAACGGTAGTAATATTTATCCTGATCGCGTAAAGCAAATTCCTCTGGATGCTGCTCCCTGATCTCTTCATATGTCATTTCTTCACACACACCCTGCCAGAACAGGACATCCATGAGGTTCCTGGACATGCTCAAGCCAAAAAGCATCCACACACCCAACATGCAAAACCTTCTCCAAAGCAATCGTCTATAACACTCCAAGTGGTCAACTACAGAGCAGTTCCAAGCAAAAACCATTTTAATCTGCTCATTCAAGCCAACATCTTGAAGGATCTGCGCAAAGTAGAGCTAAGATCAGAAGCCAAGTTGCTACTACTGCAGCAGAAGTAGCGGCCTTTCCAACAGAAGGAAAATCTCCCCACAGAAGGTGAGATTTAGCCAAAAGTGAAAAGGCCAGTGCTATCACCCTCTCTGCCAAGCAGCCACCAGCATGATCCAGCTGTTTCTACTGCAATCAAAGCTACTTACAGCATCGATTTCATTGAGTGCCTTCCACTGCTCATAGGGCAGCTGGAGAGCTTCTGCTGTTTGGATTGTCCGCTTTAGCTGGCTGGTCCAAACTTTGAGGTCCTTCAGGTTCTGCTCCTCAACAAACTTGTTCAGTGCCAGCGCAAACTATGGGACATAAAAAAAAGTTGATTCCTGATCCATAGCTTCCCAGCGAGCCTTCTTCCCTGCTTCCCAGTAAATGTTGTTTTCTCCAGGACCTCTTTTGCCTTCCATAGACAGATATATTAGCCTTCTGCTCTGACGTGAAGAGCCACCCATGCAATGATCCCCAAAAGCTATGAGGGGTACAAGAACAGAGAGAAAGCAGCAGAGGAAGCAGCAACCTCATGCCATCAAGGAAAGGCATCAGCAACCAAGAAACAGCACCACAATCTGGGCTCTCCTAAAATGCTATTGAAGATCCCTGGCCACCCTTAACCACAGCTCTGCTTATTTGTCATACAGCTAAACTGATGTGTCCTAAAGTCCTTGATAATAGTCACACCTCAAATGACTCCACTTGGACTTCAAAATGGCCTGGCAAGCCAAAATAGCTATTAATCCTCCCTGAAGAAGTGCGTTTGGCCATGCCTTTGAAGAATCAAGTAGTGAGCAATCTTCAGATTGCTTTCAAGCACCCTCAGAGTTGGCTGTCCCTGCCAAAGGGCAGCAGTAGTCCTTCTACACCCCGCCCTGCCTGTGCAAGGTCTGAACCAACTTGGTGAAGATGCTCACACCCTTCTCTTCTAGAGATTTCTGCAGCTAAACTTCTGTTACCCCTACCTACATGCAAGCCTATGTGCAACATTTATGGCTGGGAAGTCTTGTTTTGAGGCCATGCCCTAGCCCAAATTTAACCAGCCTTATAGATGGATCCTCTGAGAACCCCAGCTGTCATCAGATATATACACTTAACACAATGCATGGCATCTACTACAGCCAAATCGCTCCTAGAAGCCATACGGGAATATTCCCTTCTTCACCTTCTTGCCCCTGTTGGAGAGGCCCGAATCACCTCCAATCTTCCCCTTGAGGTTGAAATCGCTTTCACCATGCCGACAGAGATAAATGGTGCGGGGCTGGACATGGATGTTCATCAGGTAGTAAACGATCCTGCTCTGGATGTGATCCTGAACCCTGTTGACCAGGAACCGCCGGCCGACATCAATGACTTTGATGAGAGAAAGCTCCCTAGGAAAAGCACAGCAAGGATGAGGGGGTTGCCGGGGGGAAAGCAGAACAAAGGAAACACCATCCTTGAAAAACAGCCTTGTGAGGTATCTCAGTCAACATAATCCCCCAGCTAAAAGGATTTCCTGCAGGCTATTTTCAACAGGAAGCCAACATGTAACAGAGATTCACGGAAAGCTAAGTAACACCAGTGTAATTGCCATTTCTCCTTGCAACAGTAAAGAGGATTAAATGAGACTAGCAGGGAACACACTCCTCCCCAGGACAGGGCTCAGCAGGACTGGGATTATCCGCACAGGGCACACAGATATATTTGTGAGCAGTGGAAAGGTCGGGAGGTGCCTGCATGGTCATGCAGGACAGCAAAGGTCTTCCCAGGGCCCTCAACTAGGCAGAATCCATAGGGCTTGCACAACCTTGTGGTCTGAGTCTGTTCAAGCAGTCCCTTCCTTTAACTGACAAAAGCATCTCAGAAACAATCAAACAAAAATGCTTTTCCAAAACCTTTGTATTTATGCCTGCAGAACCAGTCTATCTGAGCCCAGAGGAGCCTGGGAAGGTTTCAGTGCCCAGCTCCCTGGAACAGGGCTGGGGAAAACCAGCACGTTCAAGGAAGAAGCCAAATTCACAATTATTCTAGCACAGTCATGCATTTGAAGATGAAGTGAAATACAGCACCATACTTCATTACTCCTCTCCTGGGAGGAGAGAGGCATTCAAGCCAGTTCAGAAGTCAGCAAAGTCTCTTACCGGTCATAGTCATCAGGGTCAAGCGGCTGGTAGCTGGCCTGGTAACAGTTGATCCTCTTCATGAAGTCCTCCATGGCATCAGTTGAATTACAGTCCCGGTAATCGGGGCTGGACAATTTTACTTCCTGCAGCAGAAGGAAGAAGACCACACCGCAAAGAGAGGTTAGGAAGCTTTCCAAACCTGACCATACTAATCTCAAATTTCAAAGTCTTGCCAAGATCCATCCGTTGGCTGAGCCACTTTACAGCCATCACTTACAAGAAGACAAGAAAAAAAGCAAACTAGATCCAAAACTAAGTACAAGGTGAAAAGCTCTGGTATCAACTGTTGCAGAACCACTATAGAGGTGTATCAGTCTGCTCCCGTTCTCCCAAGGGTTGGGGTAGCACCTCGCCACCCAACACAGTAGGAAAACTGAGCTTTTTTTATTATGGCTAAAGAAAAGCACCAGGTTCAAACAGTTCAAGCCGAGGATGGAAAGTGCATAAGTTTAGGAAAGATACTCATCACCTTTTGAGTGAATAAAGCTCCCAGGAGGAAGCGGTCAACCTGACTGTCCACCATCTGAGGTAGCAGGATAACATCCAGCCCCTTTCTGTGCATTATTTGCTATAAGCTACTGGGCTGAAAGATGCTAGAAATGGGGAATGTGAATACCCAGAGCTCTCAAGGACTAAGTTCTGCCTGAACTACTCTAACAGGCTATTTTTCCTGAAGATTTGGGTTTGAGCAGCAGCATTACACATTAGTAACTTCAGAAGCAATCCTGAAGCCAACAGGATAACACAACCGAGCGACATGCGTGGCAATGCCCCAAGCCCGCAGAGTATTTTCTGCACTGATTCCAGCCCCATTCATCTGCAGCACCATGCGGAGCAAAAACCTATGCTCAGCTAGTAGTTCATTTTCTCCCCCTTCCAGCATTAGTTTCCAAAGGGATTAAATCCTCCCAAAAATCCAGCTTGAGGGTCTTGCAAAAAAACAAAAAGGAAAAAAAAGGTGGCACAAATTGAGCATTTTATTAGCATCATGGAAAAGGCTGTATGCAACCTCCCAAAAAGCTGGTCACTGGCCATGGGACATCAGCCCCCAGCAGAAGCAAAAGCCATGCCCTGGTCCCCACCTGTTTGTGAAACCCATCCCAGAGGCAGGACAAAACCCAACAAAACCCTTCTCACAGACTTTGGGTATCCTGTGACACATTCCCAGACACCATAAAATGGCTCACAGACTTCTGATGTACAACTGGAGATAAGGCTGGAGCACAGCCCAGTGCAGGAAAGAACACTTTCATTCAAGTTAATCATACCTAGGTAGACCAATTAACATCTACCTGCCCTAGCCAAGCCTAACAGGCAAAGAAGCTCTTCTGCTGGTGGGAAACCAAAGATCCAGCAGCTCCCAGAGGAGTCAAGAAGCAATGTTTTATGCTGCTCTCCCAGTCAAGACTTCAGCTAGTGGCAAGAAACCTCTAAGCTGAGCTGCTCTTCTGCTCAAAGCAGACCCCAACAGATTTTGGGAAGCTGCACATGGCCGAAGACACCAAGTCTGACTGCTGTCCAATGGGATTTAAACCCCTAAACACATACATTGCGTCCAAAAAGTGGGACTTTGGGGGCTCACCAAAGCATCCTGAATGCTTTCTGTCCTTAATGTCAAGTTACAGATGAACAGATACGCAGAGAGCATAGAAGGGAGCTGGGGAAAGGCTACAACCACCTTTATTTTCATTACTTCCAGGTAGCCCTGGGAGATAACAGCTCCTTCCTCATCCCAGGACAAATACATCATAAAAAGATAAAAGCCTCCTAATCCTCAACCGGTTCTGGCTGGACATTCTGATAAACCAGCCAGACAGAGGTGGAAAATACTACACAAGGGAAAACAAAAGCAAAACACTTCCATGCTTACCATGATGTTGGTGGCAACTACTGTGGGATCATTGCAGACAGATTCAATGAAGAACACCTGCCAAGAAAAACAAAGCTTACCTGAAGGACAGCAATAAGGTTTGTAGCATTCAACCAGCTCCTTGCTCAACCCAACCTCCTCCCTCCTTGACCAGAGAGCTCTCCCTCTGCCCCACTCCCATCCTTTCCTTCTCCAGGGCTCAGGATTGAGAATGAGGGAAGAGTTTCACATTTTTAATCCAATCCAGCAGTGAAGTCTCCCTTGCACAGGAGCATCGTGAGGACAGCATGTTAGTGAAAGAAGACAGACCAACGTGGACTATGCATTACAGGCAGCAGCCTGATGGTACCAACCTTGAAGCCATTTTCTTTAGCAAAGTTTAGGATCAACCCCCTCCTCTCCCGCGTAGTATTGGTGGCATCAAAAACCTTTAAAAGCAAAGATTTCCATCAGCACCAAGAGCGTCCATTTTCCCTCTGAGCCATTCCTCAGAGAAGGAACTGCAGAGCAAACTGCACAGGGCACAGCGCCTTCGGGACCAGGACTGCTGCCAAACCCCGCGGAGCACATCTCTGAGCTTACCGCAATCTGGCCAGCCTCCTCTGTTAGGTACAGCTTGACATCCCTCAAGGCAGCCAGGGCACATTGCCTGCAAGAGACAAGAAACGTGGTCCCAATGTCCTCAGAGGTGCTCACAGCACAGACCCCTGCAAAGGAGGGCAGGCTTTACACCTCCTCCTTGCCACCTCCTTCCTTCTCCCAGGAACATTTTAGCAAGCTGAGGGTCTCTCTCCTAAAATACAAGAGCCATGCGTGCCAGGCAGAGTGCTGGTCTTCACGGCAGAGGCAATGGTAGATGAAGAAGCAAAGGCCAAGCCTCGTGGCAGACCTTATACCCTACATCAGAGACTGAGAGAGATACCTTGGTGACCCAGAAGCTACCAAGCCCTAACAATTTCAGTTTTCAGCTCTTGGTCCCCAAGTCAAACCCTCCTTATGCAGGCAGGGAAACATCAAGCTAGAACCCAGCTTTTCTGTCCATCACCCCCCAAAACAAGCTGGGCAGCCCCGCTGCTGGCCATGGGCTTCACCACCCATTTGGGACCTGGGTATGAGCACAGATGCAGCACCGACACTTACCTCCTGACTTTCATGGCCTCCTCATTGTCAGGGCGGAAGAAGTCGTAGGAACTGTAATGCTTCACCGCCTCACGGCGATACTCCCCTACGTTGAAAACTGTGTGGGAAAGGCAAAGTCCATCAAAACCAGGGCGGGTGTCAGCACAGCTCGACTCAGCTGTGCAGCTTCTGCAGATAACACTTTCTAGCAACAGGCCAAGAGGAGCAAAAGAGCAAAAGGCTCAGGGACATCCCTTGGTCTTCAAAGTGCTGCAGCAGAAGCAATGGGAGGACATGGATACTTGGCCTATGGGGTCTTGGAAAGATTCCCTCTCCAGCTTCCACTCCCCAAGAGACTAAGCTACTCGAGCATCTCCCAAGGACCCAGACCTCGTCCTTTCCCCAGGCAGCCAGTGAAAGCCTCACCTTTTGTTGGGACACCGATCCAGTTGAGGTAGCGAGTCAGCTTCTTGGAGATGTAGGTCTTCCCACGGGCTGGGAGGCCAACCATCACTATCACAGTGGGGGAATTGGCAAGCTGCGGCCCACAGGCTACAAGAAGGAAGAGAAAGCACAACAGGAGCAGCTGTTAATCCTCCAGCTCATCTTGTGTCAAGCCTACAAGGCACTTGCTCTTGACTTGACCCAACCTTTCCCCAAGTCCTTCAGCAGCTAGAGGAAACCCAAAGCCTCTGCTTCCCGTGCACAATCACCTCTGCAGCATCTCCTGTGCACCCCTCTCATGATCCTGGCCAACCAAAACCTTGTGCAGGCGAACCACTGACTTGTTTTTGCAATGGCATCTGCTGAAGGAGCACATGTCAGAGCAGAGGGCACGGTGGACAGCTTCTTGGCTGCCCACTAGTAAGGTACAACTGCCCCAGCTAAGCCATGCTGATCCAAATTCACTGTGGTGCCACCCGGACAGGGGAAGTCACAGCCTGACAGCCATGGCAAGAGGAGAGCATCCTGATGGCTGCAAAGCAGGCAAGGAATCAGCAGCTGCCGCAGGCACCCTGCAGGACCACTGTGCCTCAGTTTTCCCGTTTGAAAAAAAAAAAAATCAAGGCAAACACAACCTCCCATTCCTGCAGTTTGGCCAATTCTGTGAAAAACTAGAGGATGGCCAAGGACTTTGGTCCATTCCTCAGAGCAGCGCACTTCAGATATGGCTGCTGTGCTGGAATGTCTGCACCAAGACCTTCACCCCCACACAGCACCTTCCAAAAACTTCTGCCAGCTGATACACATGCAAATGCAACCAACTAACTGGTTTTTTTTCTGAAGAGAGCAGGGCCTGAGAACTGGACAACCAGCATTTGAAAGCAGATATACAAATCACTTATCCCTTTTTCCTCATAAACCCGTTTTAAGCTGGGTTTTTTGTTGTTGTTGTAAAGAGGATCCATATGGAAGAGCTGGAAATAAATCCAGAAGCATTACTTAGTGATGACTTGGCAAGTGAAGAGAAACTCCTCTCCAATTCACCTGAATGGCACAGCCAAAACGCAGATAAATCAGCTGCCAGGCTGCCCAGGTGGACCACTTCCCCTGCCCCCAATACTTTAGAAAGTAAATTCCTGGTTCAGTTTGGAGGAAATTGCTGAGGTTGCAAGACTGGGAATGCCTTTTGGGAATTTTTTCAGTCCTCCACAGCCTGGTCCCAGCACCATGGGATGCTGCCAGACTATCCAGACCGCACACACCATGGACCACATAACATGGCAGCATCCCTCTCCCATGTCTCACCCCTGCTCCTCTCCAGGGTTTGCCCTGCAGAATTGCTTCTCACATGGTGCTGCACACACAAAAAAAGGCCGGGGCACAAAGCCAAGCGCTTTAAATACAGGAAAGGGAGATCTTAACGATGCCTAATGGAATTTGGATTAGCCAGCAGCCTTTCATGCCACCCGGCATGACACGCCAAGAGCCCCCCCGGCGAAGGCAGAGACCAGCCCCAATAGGCGAGACCCTCCGGGGGATTTCTCACCACCCTTCAATCCAGCCGGTGAGGCCGGAGACCTCACGGGAAAGGAATGCAGGGAGTGAGTGGCTGGTGGCAGAGCCATAAAAACGCAGCTTAATTACAGTCTGGGCGGAGAGCTCTGCCTGCCCATCCCAGACATCCGCAGGTGGGACCAGAAGATGGTGGTGGAGAGATCTAGGGATGCGAGGGGCTCCCCAGGGATGGCAAGGTGGGCTGGGGTAGATTTTTCTCAGAGATTTGGGAAGGGCAAACAAGTGGAGAGGTATATGGAAAGCATGCAAAGCATATGGGATTTTCTTCCCCTTCTAATAATAATAATAAAAAAATCCAACAGCTAAAGAAACTGAATTAAGGCCACAGAGAAGAGTTACAGCACTTGTGCCCAGAAGGGCAGAGAAGACCCACCGTCATCTGCTTGGCTGTCTCCCCAGAGCAGACTCAGCAGGCAAGGGATGCGAAAACTATCTAAGAGATAATTTTTTTCCCTCTAAATATTCCAAATTCCTCAGGCTGGAGCTACCCTCACACTTGCTCCCTTTGTGTTGCCTGCATCCCCGGTGCTGCCGTTTCAAAAGCTCGGGCCAGCTCCCACTGATCTCAGCAGCAAGCACCGATTTTTTGTGCTGGGGTACCAAGGCAGCTGTGCAACATATCCAGAAAAATATTTTTTTTCCCCTTCTCTAACAATCTCACATCCTCAACCAACCTACAGGTCCAAGCCTTTGCTGCACAACAAAGACATATTAAATTAAGGGAGGGGGGGAAGGAATAATACCTGAATAGAGAAACTCCTCCTTTCACTACCTGCCAGCAAACAAAGGATCTCAAAGAGCGGAGCCAGGAGGATTTGAGGCCATCAAAGTAATAGCACTAGGAGAGGACAGGGACAATGCCAGGTACTGTTCATGTCCCTTCGCTCCAGACAGCTGAGACAGACCCAGAGCTGGTGCTGCGTGGGTGCAGAAGTGTAACCTCCAAAAGGTGCCGCAGGAGTTAAAACACCTGCATTTGAGGAACCTCTCCCCAGTTCAGTTTGCTGCCAAAGGAAAGACCCAGGTTCCTCTTGGACTGTGAAAAAGTATCTGTTTCCAGAGCTGGGAAGCACCTCCCAAAACACCAGGGCAACGAGCATGCACCTTTTTATCAGGAATCTGAGCCCAAACCCAGCTAAAATCACAAAAGCCTCCGGGAAACTTTGCATCAGAGCTGTAACAGAAACCAGTGTTTTTCTCCCAGTGCTTCACAAAGACCTAATTCATCATTTCTTTTCACCACTGCTGGAAAGCTGTCAGGGATTTCAATGCATATTCATTACTCGCTATCGACATCTATTCAGGTAAGTCAAGGTCAGGGGGGACTTTTGAAAGGCTCAATCAGGATATTTAGAAGCAGCTGGTCACTTGTGCTTTCTATCTGCTAGGAAGTCAGCACCGATGTGCTTTCATGGTTCACCGGAGCAGGTGGATGGAAGGGGGGCGAAAAAAAGTAAGGAAGCAAATTTGCTTCTATAAAAGGTTAGATAAAACCACCATCTCCCCACTTCGGGCATTTTTACTGTCTTCTCGTAAGAAACGCGCCCCCGCGTCTCCCCCTCCCGCAAGCCCACGCCACATGTTTCTCCGTTAGTCTTGCATTCCCCTTTTCCAGCTTCTTTCCCATTGCAATTCCCCGACACCTTGGCGGACGCAGCGAGAACGCGTTCCTGCGCCGCACAACCGCACGAACACGCGTGGAACTGCGATCACCCTGCCGACGTGCGAGCTGCGGTTGCGTGCGCTGTATTTTCATGCCCTCGTCCTCCGAGCCAGGGCGATGGGAGGGAGAAAGGCGGCAGCAGCCCCTTTCCTCCTCGAGCATCCCCCTCCCCTCGCCTGGCTCTGCCCATCCAGCCGCCTGCGACGACTTGACTTTCCCAGCCCCTACGTGAGAGACGTGCAGCTTGACAGCAATTTAATGGATCGCCGTCAAAAGGCCAGATGAAGGCATCACTTCGCATCCATTCGAGCCTCCCGTTGACGAGGAAGCGGACAATCGGACTAATTATTCCACACGCGGGGTGCAGCCAGGCGGGAGCTTTTTGAAGATGCTCCCAGGGATGCTCCCGCTCCCTCCTCTGCCCCTGGGACCGCATCGACCTCGCGTCTGTTATACCTCCATTCCCACCCGCCTTTGTGGCTCTGCTCTTTGTTGCCGCCGAGGAATTAATAGCGCCTCGAGTTTAAAATAAAACCTAGAAAAGCCCGGTAATGCTCTTCCCATAGAGCGCAGCGAACGGTGCCCAGCATAGCTTGCTCCCGCCCCGAGAGAAAATAATTAGAAGGCACGTTACGGTACTAATGAGCCCCTCGGTGACTTTAATATATTAAAGTATGTTAGTTTTCTGCTCTGCCACAGAGGGAATTTGCTCCTCTGAGAAACCAGGTGAATAAAGCAGCAAAAAAAACACAGGGAGGCTCTGCATACACGAGGGATTTTTTTTCAAAGGTGTCAGCCTTCGAGAAAAAAAAAAATCAAACCAGATACATCTGCAAAGCATTAAGCCTGGAGACATTTTAGCCCACTAAAAGCAAAGCCCCGTGGCAACCCAGATGTTCAGCCTGTTGCTGAAAGCCATTTCCTCAGCAGCTTCTGCTGCGGAGCGGCCCTTGCCAGGCACAGGCTGCATGTGCAGACATCTGCTGCCGGGCTCAGCCGCCCCTCGCCCGACCCATAGCCATGGGGCAGCCGCATGCGGCAAATCCATGGGGTTTTTATTATTATTATTACTTTTTGAAAGAGGGAACTTTCCAGCCAAGGGAAATAAATGTCCAAAGCGACTCTAAAGCAAAGCAGTGGAGAGCCTGATTCACCCAACTGCCCAAACCACTTCCACCCTTCGCCGGGCTGCGAAGAGCCACCCCCTCCGTCCCGGCTCCCCGCAGCCCCGGATCGGCGGATTCCTGCGACGCTTATTTAGAGTTAGGCGGAGCTGCACAAGGGGCAGGTTGTCAGTTTAGCTGTTGGGTGAGTTGAAAGAGCTGCCTCTTGTGCTTTAGTATTGTATTATGATTCATGATTTGTTTTATAGTAACACCGGGGTGACCTAAGCCTGTGTTTTCATTAGTCTCCTTTTAAGCGCGGAGGTTGGTTTTAAACACTCGAGATGCTTTGAAAAGCATCTTTCTGAGCTTTGAAAAGAAGGGAAACCGCTGCAAGAGTTTCAGCATGAATTTTTGCCTTCTCCTCCACCTGCCTGCTACCTCACCCCAAGCACAGCATAGGGTCAACTACAAACAGCTGGAGGGTTTTTTTTTCCCCCCAAATCTATTGCTCTAATCCTGCCTCCACCCACCAAAAAAATATTAATAATCACTCAGAGCGAGGTCCCAGACACCCTGGCAAACCCCAGCTGAGCTGGGATCCGGGCGCCGAGGTCAGCAACCTGCTCCCTTCCCTTTTAATCCCAGGGATGGAGGTGGGGGGGTGGGTGGAAATTGGGACACGCGTGTCCCAGCGCCTCTCCGCATCCTCCGCTCCGGGGCGGGGGGGGTGGGCTGGGAGAGCTGCCATGTGGTGCTTCCACCTTCCCCCAGCTCCCCGGGCTGGGGGTGAGTCACGGGATGGCAGCGGGTGGGATGCAGACAGCGAGATGATGCACCGGGAAAGGGGGGGTCGGGGGACACGCTGCATGGATATTATGGGGAAGGGGGGGGGGGCTGCTTCCCATCCCACCCCACCCCATCCCCCGGGGGTGCTGCCGTGCCCGTACTCACAGCGGCGGGGCAGAGCCGGGCGGTTGTCATTGGGAAGCCAAATCTTCTGGATGCGGCTTTGCGTCAGCTCCATGGGCATTTTTAAAACAAAGGTCTTTTTGCGCTCCGAGGCCACCTTGATGCGTTTGCGGGGGAGGAGGGAGGAAAAAAGAGGAAGGAGGGCGGAAAAAAATATATGAGATGATAAAAAAATGGTTTTGGGTTTTTTTTGTTGCAGTCGTCGCTTTGGGGTGGTTCAAACAAGGGGCTGCGGCGCTTTCGGAGTCTCGTAAAGGCTTTACGGCGGAGGGGGAGGAGGAGGGACGGGGCTTCAGGGCACAAAGCCGGCAGGAACGGCGCAAATACCGCCGCTGCGTGTTTGGAGGGAGCGAAGGCGAGTCCGGCCGCTAACGTTGATATAAATCTGGATGCCAAAAGAAAAAAAAAAAGTTTAAAAATTCCTTTTGGTTTTTGAAAAAAATTAAGGAGGAAGATCTCAGCGCGAGGCAGCCGGGCAAGGGGTGGCTGTGGTTGCTGCGGGGAAGGAGGCGGTGGTGGCGGTGCTGCTCTGCCCCTGGCTCCGCTCGCAATGAGCCGGCAGCGGCGGCGCCCGCCTATTTCTACCCGGCCAGGCCGGCCGGGACCCGGCGGCGCCCGCCCTCCGGGGAGGGGGAGGAGGAGGAGGAGGAGGAGGAGGAGGAGGAGGGGCAGCAGCAGGGCGGAGGGAGGGGGGTGCGGCTCGGCGGGGCTGGGCCCGCGCTGCCGCCTGCCGCCGGCCCCCCACACTGCAGCGGGGACAAAGGAGGAGCCGCCGCACCCGGGGAGCCTTTGTTCTCCTGCGGGGGGACGGACACACGGACAGGCCATCAGCGTGCCTTGAGTGCTGTGCCGGGGAGGGGGGGGGGGTGCGTGCATGCGGGTCTCCAAGAAAAAAAAAGAAGTTAAATGAAATATGTTAGAATGTAAAAATTAAACTCGTTAAATAATAAAAAAGGATAGAAATTTTAAAAAAAGGCAAAAAATGAAAGAATAAAAAATAAAAAGTAAAACGAAATACAATAGTTAAAAACTAATACAGTAAAATAAAAAAATAAAGTTAAAAGGCCAAAAATAGGTGAACTAAACTGGGGTGGGATGGGGGGATGCGCAAGCGCGCCCCTCGCCCCCCCCGCGCTGCGGGGCGGCTGCCGCACCGGGGGCGCTGGCAGCGCCTCTCCCCCGCCCGGGGGGGGCGGAGGGGGGAGTGGGGGCAGGGGGGCGGCGGAGGGCCGGGGTCTGCGCTCCGGCACGTCCCTCACGTCGCACATGGCTGGGCCGGCCCGGGCCGGGCCGCCTCCCCCGCCGGGGATGCTCCGGCTGCGGCGGCGGCTCCGCCTCCGCCCGCGGCCACCGCTCCGCCCCGCACCGCCCCGCGCGGCCCCGCGGGGGCGCGGAGGGCCCGGGAGGGAGCCGCGGGGGCGGCGCGGACACCCCACGTCGGCCCCCGCACCGCTCTTCGACCCCCGCAAAAAGCGGCTCTCGTGGGGGTGCGAAGTGGCGGCAGTGCTGGGGATGCTCCCGGGGAAGCTTCGCTCCCAAACGGGCACGATCACATCGTTATTCGCATTATTGTATTATTTATTATTATTAATAATAATCCAGTGGCCAGCTTCCTGCAAGTGACCCTTCCACCTTAAATCAGGCTGCAAACAGCAGCCCAGCAATAATAACACCCCAAAGAAGTTGACGTTCGCAGCGCAGAGGGGTTGGGGACATCCTGGTGCCACCCAGAAAAACCACTTTGGAGATGCTGAAGACCCCTAGGGTGCAGGTGCTCATCACCCACCACCCCACCCCCCCCCCGCAGCCTCTGCAATGGGGTGGATCCGCTTGGCACCGGGGTGGGGGGTCCCTTTGGCAGGATGCCGGCCAGTGAACATGCCACGGTGGGGAAACATGAAAATATATCATATTGAGATAATATCTCACAGCTGAGAAGAGCTGTAGAGGTGGGAGCTTTGATGGGGTATAATAAAGCAAATTTTGCTTGAAAATGTAAAGCCCAAGAAGTAGCATCTTGGATACTTAAACTGTTCAAGAGCCTTTTTTTTTTTATCATATAGGGAACTTTCCTCCTCTAGAAGCAAACGCTTATATTTTTATAACGGATCTAAAAAGAACGTATTTTTGGTTACCTCCTTACATGGAGCCAAGATGGATGCACAATCCTTCCCTTTCCTACGCAGGAAAAAAATATTCACAGGCAAAAAAAAAAAAATTAGTTACTATGAGGGAGCTGGAAAAGAGCCAGAGATTTGGGATGTGGGAAGGAAGATGGGGGAGAGCAGTGAGTGCTCCGGCTGGGAAAGGCAGGGATGGGGGCCAGACTCGACAGTCCTCCCTGGGCCACCGTGCACAAAATTCAACCTCGGGAAAGGGCAGGAGGGTTTTTTTTTTCCAAAATCCCAGACCTTTTCCCACAGAGAGCAACAAAAATGTGGTTTCTGGCTAAAATGTGAGTCAGAAGAAGGGAAAAAATTCACGTGATGTTACGAGGCAAGGCATTTGGGCATCCCCCCTTCCTGCAGCCGCTCAGCTCTCCTCTCTGCAGCTCTTCTCCTCTTCAAAAATCACCACCCCCACATTACCAAAAGGAGCCTGAAAGCGAAACCCCGCCTGAATTAAAATCACAGTCACTTCAAATTAGATCCACCTAGTAATTCTTGGCTTAAAAACTCCTAAATAACTGGAGCGGAAAGCTTCAACTCCCAAATAAATGGCCTGGTTTTCAAAGGCACGAGCACCCAGCTGCTCCAAGCGAGGTCAGCTGGAAGAAGCATCGTTACTATTTATAAGGCGCTTTCACTGTGGGGAAAGGGTGGTGGCAGGACAGCTCTGGGTGCACCGGGAGGGTTTATTTTCCCCTCTCGAGTCGTGCCGTGCCAAAGCACAGCTCCCTATAAATAGAGCCTGGACCAGTAAATAAGCTGTTGCTCACAACTGCTGTGAAAGAAGCCCATGGGGTGCTTAGCTCAGCGATTTTTCAAGAAATCGATACACCGAAGGGGTCAGATGCTGTTAGTTAGAGGTGCGTCAGCTTGCTAAGAGCCACGGCAGGCACGGTGTGCCAGGGGACAGCCAGCAATGCTGCTCCACATCCTCTGCTTCGCTGGGTGATGAAAGGTGAGGAGGAGGAATAAATAAGCCTGTGTTCGCCGGTGGTGCTGCCTTACCTACCCCATAGCAGGAACCTGCAGAGATTTAATAAATACAAATGGACAGGGGTATAAATGTAACACCAGGGCTCAAAATCTGCAGGTCCTGGTGGTAGACGAGTTAAAAATGACCCCGAGCATTCGAGGGATGGAGGCGGCAGGTCCAGAGGGGCGGGAGAGGGGATGGCAGTGCAAAGGAGGGGAATTTGGTG
The DNA here is from genome assembly GCF_963921805.1 of Phalacrocorax carbo. Classification (NCBI taxonomy): domain Eukaryota; kingdom Metazoa; phylum Chordata; class Aves; order Suliformes; family Phalacrocoracidae; genus Phalacrocorax; species Phalacrocorax carbo. The sequence goes on along the minus strand of NC_087513.1, from coordinate 4,555,462 downwards.
GAAAAGGGTGAAAAACCCCAGTCCTGTGAGGATGGACACCCTTCTCTTACAGGGTTTACAGGCTGTGAACTTCTCTGAAACACCAAAGCCAAAACCCCTCAATTCCTCCTTTTGTTTCTCTGCTGCTCAAACACCAAACTGACCTAACAACCTGCCCCGAACGGTGGAAATAGGCTCTGGATACGGCCCAAGAAGCACAATCCTGGACTAAACTCCCCGTCCCCTTTGGAAGAACCTACCGGTACCAAGGGACCACCCGTCAGCCTCCCCTGGCACCGTTCCTCCGGCATAAAAATGCAGGCAAATGCAGCGATTGCTCTGCTGAGCCCCAACTCTGACTAAGCAATGATTCATCCTCCTCTTTTTTCTTTTTTTTTCTTTCTCCCCCCTCTAAAGGAAACTTGGAAGGAAAGGACAAGTCACGTTCATGCCTATATTCGTTGCAACATGGACCATCTCCTTAGGATGTGGCATGGAGGGAACAGGGTGCAGCATGCGTGATGGGATGCCAGTCGTGCGGTCCAACCCTGCACCCAGCAACTCTGCAGGGTTAAAATTTAGAGATGGTGGCTGGGAGCTGTGTGTACATCACTGTAAAGATGCAGCCGTACATATGCTCAGTTAACCCACAGCAATTTCCAGCGTGGCCTCAGTTTACCAGCCTGGGACATGGGTGTGGGGGATGAATTTGCAAATGACTTAGCACTGTTTGACACGTCCTTGAACTGAAACTATGCGTCAGTAAAAGACAGAAACAGGAATTTGGGAAATGCCAAGAAGAATTTAAGTAAGCAAAACCAAATGAAGTCGCGCAAAAAGAGCAGCCTATCAGAACGTAGCGTAAGGCGCGTGTTTAGAGCTAGCTGACGAATAACAGAAATTGTTTGTGCACGTGATCGCGTGAGGATTGTGTCGAAAAGATGTATAAGCAATGAAAAGCTGAGAATAAAGGTCTTCTGCAAAACATCTGTCAGGAGTCTGTGACATTCATCCCTGCACATGGGCACAAATAGTTGTCCCTACCCTGGAAGGGAGGTTACAAAAGCCAGGCAGCAGCTGCCCAAATCCTTGTTAGCGCATTAATGACACCCTTGTGCAACAGAGAATATTATTCCCCTGGGCTGACTGAGGGGTATTTATACACTTATGGGGAAAAAAAAAAAGTTAAACTTTACATTTAAAAAAAAAAATCAGTGGGATCCTGGAGAAGTCGAGAAAAATGCCTACAATGCTTTAGGGAAATCAGGGCTTTCAAAAAGGTCAGGGAGGAAACCAAGTGGTTGCCTCCTCTTCTCGCCCGCTGGATGCTGAGCCGGTTTTGCTGCTGATGGCGCGTTCTTTGCAGGGATTCGAAGTCTGCAAAAGCTGCTGAGGGTCGGCCTTAGGGTGGGGAGGGTTTTGCAAAAGCTGCTTAAAGAGCTGATTAATGGGTTTGGCGATGCAGCTGGAGTTCATGGTCCTTTGTGTCTGCAGGTTTCAATCGCCTCTCTCCCCCTCGCCCCTCACAGGTATTTCAATTACAAGAATAAATAAACAAGGAGCGAAGTGTGAACCATACGTATGTCATCAGGACATCACCATTCCCCCTCCTCAGATCACCCTGTCCCTCATCCTGCCAGAGCCCCACTGCCAGGGGACCGCGACAAGCTCCTGCATCAGCCCCTGTAACGCATGGGGGTGTTTCTGCCATGGAAAAGAGCTTTTCTCTCCTCTCCTCTTCAGGAGTTGGTTTTTCCTTCCTCATTTCTTGCCTCCCCCAGATCGTCCTTGCAACCACACACTCCCTTTCCTCCGCAATGGCATCAAACCTGCAGCATCAACCCCACTGGTGGCCAAAGAGGAAGACAAACCAGAAAAAATAGTTTCTTCACAATATTATTTCAAGGCAGGGTTTCCTGCAGTGATTATGGGATGCCGCTCAGCACGGCACTCACAGTCCCCTACCGTGAAATCAGAGAGCTCCCGATTGACGCCTCTCGGGTCTGCAACTGGGAGGGCTGAGCCCTGCCCGGGGTGCAGGATCCGGGCAAGGCAGGGAACATTGTGTCCTCGGGGCTGCCCCTGAGCCATCCCTCAAACACTGGAGAAATACACCCATTCCCCCATCCGGGGACAAGACGTCCAGTTTTTGTGACTATTGCACTCTGTAATTGGATCTCACGTGCTCATGAAACATTTTCCTTCCTCGACAGTAAGAAATTCAGCTAGTTGCTAACAGCCAAGCACTGAAATACCGTCAGAGCAAGCACTCAGGGCTGCCGCACGCATGCCTTTGGGTAGAGCTTTTCTTAAAAACAGCTGCAAGCAGAGAAGGGGAAAATTCAAAGGGCTTCAGTCTCCAACATTGAGAAACAAGTGCTGAGCCCGAGAAGGGAAAACCCCAGCAGAGGCACAGGGCATTGCTCACCCCTGCTGTATCAGCCCTAGTCAAACACCGCACCAGGAGCTGACCTTGCCTTTCCTGGCAGCCAGGAGGAGGGAAAAGCCACAAAGGGGTTGCCCAAATGCACGGGGCAGCAGTTCCCAACACTCAAGCAACAAGCAGCAAAAATCAGCTCTCTTGTGCACGTGACCTCGCTTGCAACGATGGGCACTACCCAGGCAGTAAAAAACATAATTTCACTGTCCACTGGCAAAAAAGGGGGTCTCTATAATTTCCTTTAAGTGCTTTTTCAGCCATAATCAACCAACAGCCCGCGCGGGAAACGGGTTGCTTTTGCTCAGCTCTGAGCTCCCCTGCGTGCTGTCGCCGTCGTGCTCGGTGCAACGCAGAAACTATTTCAGAGACAGTAAATCCTGCCTGAAGTCAACCCTCTGTCGTGCTACGCCATCAGCCTTGCTAAATGCAATGCCAGATTTGTGCCCTAACTAGAGGTGTTACATTATAACCGGGTGAGTTAAAGGCAGGTAGGAAAGGAAATGGGAGAGTTGCAAACGCGTTGCCTGGCCGTGATGAATATGGGGAAGAAGGAAGGATGAGAGCCTGATTTAATCTCGATTCCGCAGATTAGAAGCAAAATCACTCAAGGCTCCTTCCATGGTCCCCAGAGAGAGGTGGGTGCCCCCAACTGTGCTCAGGTCTTGGAGGGTCCCTGGGAAGACCCAGTAAAGGCCAGAGATGGGGCGGTATAAGATGGGTGTCCCGTAGGCAGGATTGATGACCCCAAAGGAACCACCCAGGACTGATGACTCCAAAGGAGCCTCCCAGACCAATGTTCTTACTTAAAATTCTAGGAAAGGAGTTTCATCTATAATTTTTGAGAATTACATTCTGTAATTCTAAAAAAAAAATAAATTTGGAAATAACATTCTGAACCTGCAACATCCATTGGAGCAGGGACATTTCTCAATGCTGGCAGGTCTGCCCAGAAATGGGTCTAGGAGGATTGAGCAATGTCCTGTGAAAGTTCCTGACCTTACAAGGCTAGTGCAAAAACAAAACTCATCACATATATGGGCTAAATCATAAAGATAATTGTCTCCATAGGTTGCTGAGACAAATATGGGTTTTTAAAAGTGGTTACAGGGTAATTAGATGGCAAGCGGTTGGGGATATCTTGGGAATCTGATGCTGGTTCTCCTTGAAATGAACTCTGGCTGCAAAATTTCAGGCTTGGTCCAAACAGAAAGGGTTGAAGGGTGCGGATCAGTCAGAGAGCCAAAACCCAGGGTTTGGCACTACCAGTGACTCCGAGAAGCCAATATTCACACCAGCCTGACGCTGGGTTGTGCCTCCTACTCCCAGGTACTTCCAGTTACATCAGAGAAACACCTCCCCATTTGCCCAGTGATTTTAGGGTGCGAAAATCCTCACTGAAAGTCCTGGGATTTGATTTAGGGTGTAAACCCACAAGATGTTAAACTTGACTTCAGGTTACCTGGTCCCTAAGCAAATGCCCCGACAGCCTGTGACAAAGGACCGATCCAGCACAAAAACCCTGCTGTTTTGAAAGAAATGTGTTTACAGGGTTACTCTGTCCCAGCTGCCAGATCAGATATTTCCCCTCCTGCTGCTGCCAGCATAAACCTGGCATATGTTACTGTGGTGCCTTCTCCAGATAAACCAGCAGAAATACAGCCATGTGCTCACACCTGATCCAGCCCTAATTTGTGACGCAAAGTGATGCAGCGAGTTGGAGATCCAACGGGAAGGAGCTAAGATGTCAGCCCTCCTCTAAGCACAGACTGTTATAGGAATCATTTCCATGGTGGTGCCCAATGGTTCAAGTTGGTTGCGTTCATGAAGAGCTTAGTTGCCAGACCAGTGTTGCATTTGGGGTGCAGATCTCCTGGTCTCCTGCCTGCAGGGCCCCAGTGGTGGACAAGAAACCCCCAATGGATGAGTCTATTCAACCCATTTAAGGTGGAAGATGGTCACCCTCTGGAGATCATAGCCTGTCATTATCCCATGGTCTTTGCTATTGAACTATTTCTTAATGTCTTATTAACACCCACCTTTCATTAAGGGCCTGGATCTTTATCTCATTGTTGCAGGTTATTAAATCAAACAATCGCAAAGGCTGTGGCCTTTCATTCTGGGGCTGACTCACCTTATGGTGTAACAAGCCCAGGCCAGTGACAACCTCAGCATTGCCATGGTGACCAAGAGGCTTCTAAAGACTTGTAGGCAACGATGTCATAAAGCCAGGCACCTGGGAGATGCTGGGGAATCTCTTCTTAGAATGCAAGGAGCTACAGTACAAAGCTCTCAGGAAGAAACCGTGGTGGTTTGTATTCCTGCTGATCCAGGAGGCGCTTGTGGGCAGCAGCATGCGCCAGATTAATCACAGCCTAGGAAAAAAGGATATTTTTTTATCCCTGCTATCAACCCCCGCTAATATCAGTACAGATCCTTACACAGGGGCTTTTGATCGGGAGGGGGTGATTAATTGCCATCCTACAAAGAAACATCCCAGGACGATCTGCACCATCTGGGAGGCTGGGATGGAAATGTTCCCTGGGGGATGCGGAGCAGGGAGGAAGCATTGCAGCCCCACATGGCTCCTGCTGTGTCTGCCTCCATCCACAGCAAAGCTGTGAGTAACATTTGGGAAGGATTTATGTCATTTTGGGTGTCTACAAAGGGCTGGTCACCTTTGACTGCTTGCACCATCCATGGAGAGAAATGGGCCCTGCTATGGATATTGATTGTATATCAGGATGAGATGTGCCCCAGAGGTGTTTGTAGCTTGTGGATGTGTTGGGTGACCTCAGTGCTGTCTACTTCCAAAGCCACCCAATGCACATCTCGGTGCGCTCCAGCACGAGGTGACCCAAAATACGATTCCTTGTTCAATCCAGAGTCCCACGTAGGGAGGAAGAGTAAAGCTTTGATGAGGAGATACATTTCGAAACCGCGTACGTGCTGAGGATCTTTCCACCCACACCCCTGTGAGCATGTCTGCCATATCGACAACCTGCTTGTCCCTGCTTCCTCACAGGGCTGGGATCATACAGGCAATGGCAGCTGATGGTTGCCCAATGGTGCCCTACACACCTCAACTGCATCCAAGAAGAACCACTGTTTGGGATGAACACCACTCTCTGAGCTGAGCTGTTCCCTGGATCAGCCTCCCCAAGGGTCCACCTCTCCATTCAACGGATGGAAAACACGAGGCATCAAGAGGTGATGTCTAAGCGTCCCACTTCTCCAGACTGCTGCCATGTGCTTTTAAACCTGAGACCTGCAGAGACCACTTTTAGGAAGTCTGTGAAACATAGCTAAGAGGGAAAGCATATGGTCACTAGGTTGACATTTTTAATTGGAAGGTGCACAACCGCACTGAAAAATGCCCAGCGGAAAGCCATCATGAGATGGCAAAGATTTCTGAATTCTCTGCACCAGGAACAAAAATGATCAAGAGATGAAAGACTGGTTGAAGCTCTGCCCTTCACTCAGCAGGCGTCTCAAGGAGGTTTTTTCCTCAGATGCAGGAGCCAGTCTGAGTTTCCGTATCTTTTGCTGGAGCTCACCACAGTCAAAGCTTCCTGCGGGTAACCTTTTCAGATCTCCAATTTCCTAACAACTCTCTTCACTGATTTTTTGAGCCAAATCACTGGAATCAGATCACACAGACTGCTGGAATGCAGAAGGTAAATAACTAGATTTCCTTATCAGGGTTTTCTTAAATTTTTTTTCTGCTTATAGGCAAAGATTTCCATTTATCTAATTCCTAGCAGATGTTTTTAATTTGTGCTTTTCATTTAATATTTTCCATGGAGACCTGGCATGAGGGGAAAAAAGGCTAAAATTGTCCAAAAATATCTACAGAATTTGTTTCTTCTCTCCCCAATATTTTCCAATCAGACATGAAAAATATTAATGGGAAACTTCTCTGGAATTTTTGGGACAAGCTGAAACAATATGGGGAGTTTGCTGCCAACATATTTTCTCAAATGCATTTACATTTTCCAACCCGCAATGGCACGCTGTTAACAGCTACTTGGGAAAAAAGAAAAAAGGAAAAAAAAAAAAAAAAAGAAGAAAATTCAGCTGAATGTTCAGATTTCTGCCTTGGAGTTTAATATATAGGAGCAAATCTGTGTTTGGGTACCTGGCAGTTTGGTAGGGATCACATGGGAAGATGCTGTGCTTCATAGCACTGGGGAGTGCCCCAGGTTCCTCCCAGAACAACGGCTGTTACTTGAGCTGAGAGCCAGAGCCATGAGGGGATGGCACAGATGAAATCACACATTGGATATTGACCATGAGCCGTCCCCACCGAATACAACGGAGAAGGGGGAAATCTGCTTTGATTGCATCTGCTTCAGTATTCCCGGCATCACCACTCATCAGGGAATCACAGCACAGACTCTGTGCCCCAAAGGGTTCATTTTTTTCTTCTCACTCCTTGAAAACCAAAGCAATGGCTCCAGGAGACTTGGGCTCACCCCACGTGCTCATCCCCACCGTGCCCACGTGCTCCTCTGCACCGCACCGCTGGGTCCGTGCTTCTCCGCTTGCGCCTCCCCGGGCTGACGCCTGCGGCGACGGCAAGGTCAGAGCGAGGGTTTCACATTTCCCAGCCCGGCTGTTTACCCAGCAATCAGGCTGAATTCACACAACTGCTAGAGAGTGGCCTGCGTTAACAAGAGATCCGACGGCCACCCGACTCCTGGGCAGGCTCTCCTGCCGACTTCCCAATAAAGAAAGAGAGCCAGGCTCGGGCTCAAGGCACAACCTTCCTTTGCTTCGCGTTGTGCATTTATCCTGTAGGCTTGGATAGTCCCAGGCACCTACATGACAGGCACCCTGTTCCCTCGTGGGGCAGATGGATGGTTGGGTGTCCCGATCCACGCCTTGAGCCAACAGGAGCTACAGTCTGCACCCATCGGGGTGCCAATATCCACGGAGGTTTGCATGGGCAGAGCCCAGAGCATTTCCCAAACCTGCCAGCTATGCAAAAGCAAGTTCTTTCTGCAGTTGTGGCTAATGGGGATCCCACCAGCAAGGGTTTGGGGTGAAGGCAAGGGTGGCCAGAGGGTGACAGAACCACCAGTCTCCCATATCTGCCAGACATGCTCATCCATCTGCCATGGATGCGTTGCGTGTCGCTAACATGTCCTGCCTTAAACACAGATGCTTGTTCCAGAGCTGACCGGCTAAACAGCCCTGAAAACTCATCTCACGCAGGGTCCAATCCAGCCCTCACGCCTGGACAAGCACAGCTCTCTCGGACACGTGCAGGAGCGCACGCAACCGCCTCAGTCCCTGGCAGCCTGCGCCTCTGCTGCCTTCGGATGCTCCTCAAAAATCTGGTCCTTTTGCATTCAGACAGAGTCAGTCATTGATGAACCGGAGTGACTAAGACTCGGTGCTGGCACACGCCAGCCTCATCCCACGTTGCCTTGTCTTGTCTTGTTCGCAGCCGGGCCGTTAGCCACCAAGGCCACCCAACCACATCGCTGCAAGCACGGCATGGCAGGACATCCAAAGCTAAACCAGAAAAGGCAACCTCAGATTTTCCAAAATTTGGACTAATAAAGCCACACCTAAAAAAGACCTCTTCCCACCCTCATGTTCTCCACCGAGAAGCTGCCCAAATTGCTGCAGCTGCAACAGCCATAAACCATGTAATGGTTTATTAAATTGCTCTTCTATTTATGGTGCCAATGTGTTTAACTTAGGTTAGTTTTTGAGCAGCTGCACCCAAAAATTACAAAAAGAGAAAAAGGAGAGGGGAAGCACGGCAGCAACCAGAGGTGATTTCATGTTCAAGACAACTGAAGACTTTGCTGACTGCGCTCCCCCATGTACACGTCCTTCGCAGCTGGTAGGAGGTAGAAATCCATCCCCTGCCTTTGGCAAATCAACCTCGGAGAAACAAATAAACACAAAAATCACTGCTGGCAGGTGCCTCTTTTGTCTCAACTCGTCCTGCTCAGGTTGGTTCACAACACAGAGATTTCGGTGGTGAAGCCACTTCCGAGTCCCTCTTCCCACCCCAAAGCCTCATCCCCAGCTGCAAACTGGATCCAGCACTCCAGCTGGGAAACGGACCCAGGCTGGGAAAAAAAAACAACAACTACCTATCTTTTCTTTGATATTTTTAATTTTTTGCAAAGTGAATGTTGTTTCGCAAGTGCGGATGCATCTCCAGAGCAGTGGTGTTGGCACAAAGTGGGGCAGCATCCCATGGTGCTGGGCTTAGAGGGGCTTCGTGGGGTTGCCCAAGCCCAAGTCACAGCCTCAGCCATGTCCTACTGTTCCTATTAGAAATCCTTTGCTAATAAGGAGGATTTCTAAGAAAATCAGTGAGCATGAGAAAAAAACAGGGCAAAACCTCAAATTTCTGCCCTGGGCATGCTAGAGTCTCCTGTAAGCATCAAGGTGGGATGCTCACTTGGATCATACCTGGGATATGGGAAGGGACAAGTTTCCTCCAAATGAATTTATATCAGTGATTAAGGAGCATTTATTCTCCACTTGTGCAGGATAACCCAGCAGTGCCTGTCTGCATTTTTAGGGGCAGAATTATCCAACCTCTTTGGGCCAGGCACTCAGTCCCTGCCTTCAAGCCCACGAGCACGACACGCGCAGTGCAACCCATCCTCCTGTTTATCCCCTGGCAGAAGCAGCCGGAGCATCCTGGCTCCGGAGAGACCGAAACTGGGAAGTTACACCCCTCCTTGGAGCTTGTGGCCAGATCTGGGTGCAGAAGGCAAGACATGCAATTTTTCTCCCAGTACTGCTGGGAGAAAAACACTTCTGGTACTGGCATGCTATCCCTGTTGTTTACTAGACTCAGCTGTTCTCCAGGTTTCCTAGAAATAGCTGGAAAGCCTGGCAGCCCCCCGGCACCGGCGGTAGCCGCTCATGCCCCTTTCGCATGTCTCCGGAGGAGGCTGCAGCTGCTGGGAACGACGGGGGTAGTGCTGGGTGACGGAGAGGTCAGGAAAGCAGAGCCTGGCAGCGTTTCCTCCCCGCGTGCATGTGAACGGGGCATGCACAGCCCGTGCGGCTTGTCGGGGCCGGCACGTGCTCCGGCAGCCCTGTGTCCCTGCCGTCCCTCTCGGGTGGCCAAGCGTGAGCTCCCGCCGGCAGCCGCCTGCCAGCAGGCTTTGCATGGCCAAAAAATAACAAGTAAGTTGGTAAACAAGTTCACCTTGCTGCCCTGCAAAAGGCTCTCCCTGCATCAGGTTGGGCAAACAAGCTCCAGAGTTGACTGCCAAGGCTTCAAGGAGGGGAATAAATCAGGTTGTCTGGAGGGTTGGAGCCGTTTAACACCAGCCTTGCCGTGTCCCTGCCCAAACGCCGGCTGCCGAGGGCTGCACAGGAACACAGCAGCACCCCCTTTTCCCAGCAGACATATCATCTCCCCTTCCTCAGCCCAAAAGCAGCATCGTTTCTCCCCAAGCCATTTCACAGGGAGATATTTGTCTGTCTCAGACTCCCCACACTGTCCTCAGATAATCTATTCCAGGGCTGAGCAAAGCTTTCCCCCCTTTCTAACCCAAATCCCTCCAAATGGGGTTTTAACACCCTGCTCCTACCCCCACGGGTTGATTTTGAAGCTCCACACTGCACTACGGTACGGTCTGGACCAGCAACGCACACCAAAATGTGCCAACGTGGGGGGCACAGTGCAGGATGCTCTGGCACGGCCAGGTTTGATGCAGAGAGTGCTGGACCTGCAGATAAGAGCAGCTAAAGCCACAATCACAGAGGCCTCCAGCGCATCGCTGCACCCTCCCGTGCCTCAGTTTCCCCTGCCTTGAGTGAGAAAGCTGGAAATATTCCAGTGACGACTGAAGGACTGGGAAGAGGGGGAATAAAAAAGTCTTGGTAGCCAACTATAAACAAACAGCAACGAAGCCCCTGGAGGAAAAAATAATTAAAAACCAAAAAGAAAGCCCAGTTCCAGGGTGTTTTAGCAGGAAGGTGGTATAGAAAATGCAGGAGATTTTGTTTTCTGGCTTGGATGGTGCTGGTTCCTCAGGACCAGAGAAGGGCACATCTCCCTCCAGGCCCCATGCTTTTGGGAAGAGGTTTGATGTGGGACAGGCCAGGGTGGGCAACACCAAGCAGTTGTTTCCAGAATGGGATATATGGGAGAGCACAAAATGAGGGTGATTTTGTGCTCTAGGAAGGAGAAACCTGGGGTGGAAAACGTGTGAACAGCTTTCAGTCTGAAAAAGGATGTTATAAAGAAAATTATAACTGTCCTCAATAGCAAGGAAGGTTTAAGGTAGATATAGGAAACGTTGGCTAGGTATTAGGGAAAGCCTAACACCGTTTGGGAGGACAAGGAACCCTCCAGGGGAAAACAGAAGGGAAATTTGAACCTGCTAGTGTGTTTTTGATCTTGACTCCCAGCTAGGGCCTGTCCCCATACTCTTTTTTTTTTTTTCATCCTTAAACTGTGGTTATGCAGGGACAAAAAAAAGTGGGGTGCCCTGCAGAGACATGCGTGCCTGCGTGTGTGCACGCACGCACCAGGCAAACAGGGATCACACCTCGCTGGCTGCTCGTTTTGAAATCCTCCCACGTCCCTCCACGAAAAACCCATGGTCATCTGATTTAAAGCCTTTGGAGTCGTTCTATGCCGAGATGAATTTCTCCATCGTTGAGGGTGTGTTAGGGAAGGGTTCGGCATGTCAGTCGCCCTGCCAGCACGGGCTCCCGATGGCAAGAGGAACGTCAGAGATGGTGGGATGCCAGGTGGAGAAGCGGCCCGGGGAGGGTCGGTGGTGCAATCTGAGCACTGGGGTGAAGCCCGAGCCCATGCTGAGCTCCCTGCAGAGGGGACAGACCCTGTGCCGCAGCCCAAGCCCAGCCTAGCCCAGCCAGCTTGGCTCTTCCTATGTAACACAGCCACCAAGCCCAGTCTTCAGCAGGTGATGTGATTAGAGAGCACCGGGGTCATGGCTGTTCCCCATGTAAATACAGCACAGGGGAGTCCTCCATCCACGCAGGAGTGAGGTAAAACACCAAGGGGAAGGTTTTCCAGCGTTCCAAGTTTATCGGTGGGTTGCTGGCCCTGGGAAGGCAGGTTACAGGCATATCTGCCTGCTCCCGGGTTAGGAGATGAGGAGATGCTATCAGTGACTGCATCTTTATGTGGTTTCAATTCCCATACTCGGGAAGTCTGAGAAGCTGTAACAACCCATCTCGTCCCACTGCCTGGTTTCTGTGGAGCAATCAGGGTGCAGAGTGGGTCCCAAAACCCCCACTGGAACTTACAGCTCCCCTATAGGCAGCTGCACACCCTTTACAAGCTTCCTTCCCCAGTTTCAAGGCGGGTGGTGGTCCCACCACCAGCTGTCGGCATCCCACCTCCCTACCACAGCCTGGCATGTCCTTTGCTGCACCAACACCATGAGACACGGTGGGCTTTGCTGCTTGGTTGTGCACAACCCCATGAGCACCATCAGGAACACAACTGCTAGGCACAAGTGGCTCCTTAAACCCACTAAAAACTCTCCACGAGTGGTCGCAAACATTAAAGAAAGTGTAATGTCAAAGAGGCAGTGGAGAGGTCATGCTCACCAAGTGCTGTTTTGGTGGTGCAGGAAGCAAGAGATGTACCGGGACAGTGTGATGCGGGGACAGACACCTGCTCATTTGGGACATCTGCTTGTGTTTCACTCAAAAAGGCTGGTGAGGTAAAAGGGGATGAAAAGAAACCGAGAGCCAGAAGTAATACACCCTGGCAAGAAACACCGGCCAAGGGGCAAATCAGGACACGAGGGGGTTTTCAGCCTTCCAGGAAAGGTGTTAATTGAAAACGAGGCAATGGTTTGACTCAGGCACGAGCCGGTGAGTCAGAAGAGCTGGGGCCAGCTCTGCCGCACGTTTCCTCCCTGCCCTTTGAGCAGACGGCTGCGAGCAGACGCCCACACTGTCACCGTCACCATCACCGTGAACAGCCCCCACAGACAGGACCCCCTCCAGCAGCTCCCAAATCCCCCCTTGGCCGCTCCCCATCTGTGTCACTTGGAGGCATTGCTCATCAATGCTCGTAAATCATCCCCAGTGCCTTTGATGGGAAGCACTGGATAAAAAGTTTTCCCAAGCCTGCCAGGAAAGCACGACATCGAGGAGCGACGGGTGACGTGATCAGCAAACGCAGCAGCATGAGGATTTGCAGGGCATTGACAGCAAGCCAGAAAGCAGCCCAAAGTGACAAAATTATCCTTTTCAATACCAAAAAAAACGTGCAGAAAGACAAATCTCCACCCTTAGCTGGAATCACTCTGCAAAAGCAGATAGTTTCCCATCAGAGAGCATTATAAACTGACTCTCTGCAGGAGCTGTGATATCAGGGAAGCGCTTGATAGAGAAGGGGAAATGCTGCAGAAATAAGACTGGGATGTGGCACTGTCCTGCCCTTTCCCTTCATGCTCCCATGTAAAAGGCACCTCTGCTTCTGCTAACAAGAGCCTCCTTGATCTCAGCAAGCAGAAATGAGACCAGAAGACGTCACAACTTCTGCTAGCAGTGAGCGAAAAGGCTTAATAAAGAGCAGTATTGTTACAGCGGTCGGGTTGTCTACCCACTCCTCCCACCATGCGGCTGGAAATTGCAGCGCTTGGTGGCAGAAATCACCTCTGCAACAGCCATCCCCACCAGGGCGTTTCTCCTTTCTGACAAAACAACTCCTGTTAGCACTGTTCCTGCTGTATAACAACTTCTGACACCTTTGGATGGGAGCTGCTCGCAGGAGATTGCTCTGATGGCTGCCGGCAGAGAGGAGCCATGGGAAGGTAGACATCAGCAGGGCTTTGTGTAGCTCTACCAGGTGCTCTTCTCCACCCAGCATCATGGGACGCTGCAAACCTCCATGCAGACAAGCCCCCCCATCATGGCTGGGACGTGGTGGCCGAGACACATCCAACACAACGTATCTGCAATGGGGTCAGCAGATGCGGCACGGAGCGAGGTCTCTTTGCAGAGCAGCTCTGTGCCCTGCAAGCATCCCGAGGGCTGGATTTGGGGGCTGCTGTTAGAGAGTCTCCGAGATCTCCAGACAACTTGGCTGAAGGTGAGCGAATAGGTCTTTGTGGAAGTAGGTGTGATGTGGGGAGGAAGGAGCCTGGGAAGGCTAGGGCGGGTTTTTCAAACCTCATGCTCCCCGCAGCATGGTGGGTGCTCAGCTCCTCCAGCCCCTTGCTAGCTCTGAGGTCGTATTCATCTCAGCTGCATGCTGCCAGCTTGGACCCAAGTGTCTGGCTTGCCCTGAGGTCAACGTCAGTGGAGAGTTTGCCACTGGGGCCATTGAGCCTATCCGTCATCAAAGCACCCTCCTCTGGGCCTGCTGGTTCATTGCCTCCTGGGGGGACCTCCATGTCTGGCTTAGGCTGGACACCTCACTCCAGAGGGCTAAGGAAGGTGAGGGCATATGCAAGGATGCCCACCAGATTGCTTTCAGCCTGGGAAAAGATGTTTAATCCAACTCATGCATGTAGCAACCAGGAGGCACCTCTTGCTTTCCCACAGCAGATGAAGGACAGAGCTCAGGTTTCAGCCCCAGACCTCTCAGGAGCTCCCCAACCACCATGCTTGTGCGTTTTCCAGTGTCCCTCCTTCTTCTTTTGCCTCCTCAAGCGATGGCTGCTCTTCCAGATGCTGCACAGGATCCAATGCTGGTCCATCATGCCCACGTTTCTTCTAATCTCCACTTTGCTATGAGCTCTTCTCATTTGTCCTGCAAAGACAGCGCGCTCAGCACAGTTGGCTGCAGTTGTCCAAGCTCTGCCTCGGGTTGCGCTGGTGTTGCAGAACTACAGCTGATTTCCATGTCAGCACAGCCCCTTTGCAGGGACACGGCGTCCGCCATCACCTCTCCAAAGCACCGCCCGCATCCATCCAGGCCCACCTCCGCCACCAGCATGATCCTCCTCAGTGGTCCCAGAGAAGACTATCAACAGACAAAATCAACACCAGTGCCAGAATCTGCCCCCCTCAAGCAGGGCCCGAGTCCTCTTTCTTGCCCAACTTAAGCCACATGTCCTTTGCTCACACGAGCAGTACCATGCCCTGATGACTGGGGTCCAAGCGGGACCCAGCAGGTCCCCCCAGTCCAACAGCTCAAAGCCAACCTATACCTTTATATATACCCATAAATATATATATTCATGGTGCCATGCATTTTTTTTTTCAGCTGGGGAGCACCTTGCACCATGGGTCTGTCATGCCCTTGCCGACATGCTAACGGCTGTACCCATACCCTGGGAAGCCAGTAGCTCCCAGCATCACCCGTTTGAGCTCTGCTCGCTGGCTTTCAGTCTTATCTCCTGCTCCTTCCCAGCCAGGAACACCACCAGGATTTCCTTCGTCCTTTGACAAATGACGACATCCCACTGCCCGGCAATATCCTGGCTGCTTATCACCTGCATGCTCCCAGGCTTCCTCGTGTCAGCTGCAGTAATTAAACCATTTTTTCAGGCAGAGCAATGGGCGTTTTAGGTGAAAGCTCCCAGGATCTCCTGCCAGTAGAGCGCTAGCCACAGATGGGGCTTTGCCAGGCTAACGGCACCACCTGGGGATCAGGACTTTCTCCAGCGCTCCCAGCTGTTATGGTGATGCTGCAAGAAATTAATTCCTGCCCTAAGGTCATTCCTTCTAGCTGTCCGTGAGCATCTCTGCTAGAAATACCTTGCTTTAATACCTGAAACTGCCAAATGCCTTGAGGTCGGCTAAATGGCAACTGTTGTATAGACATGAACCGCAGAACTGGGGCAACGCCACTGGCTACGATGCCCAGAGAGAAAGGAGGCAGAACAGAGCCAAGACAATGAGGATTTAGCACAGACTTGTCAGGGAGACACAGGAAAGTGATGCCAAAGCTGCAAGCCGTGAGAAACTGGCAGAACTAGGGGTGGAGTTTGCATTTGACTCCCCAGGATACCCCATTTCCACAAGCAAGAGTGTGCAAAGACAGCTCAGGGCCTCCAAAATGCACGCCTCAAAGTCTCCCTGTGCCTCAAGCTACTTGGGATTTGCAGAGCAGCAGCCTTTAGGCAGAGCCTCCTCTTTGCACCCCAGATCTGGGTGGCGGTGAGCAAGCCCTGGGGTGAGACGCTGCTCCCAAGAGGCTGCCAAGGGCTCAGCCTCCTCACCAAGCTGGCTGGAGTCCTTGTTTTCCTCCGGGAGGATCGGGCAGGCATCCTGACTCCAGTCTGGCTGAGGCCACCACCTTCAGCAAGGATTTTTAATTCACCAAGTTTTGAACTACAGAGAAAATACCTTCATGCCTGACTCTCCTGCAGACTAAGGATATGCACAGCTCGCTCTGTGCAGCTTCTGAAGGGCAGCCAGGAGACTGTGCTCTCCACAACCCTCCTGCCTGGTGGCCTATAGATGTGCCCATGGGAAGCCCAGGCAGCCCAGCTGCAGCCACCAAGCAGTGTTCTAGGTATGGCTGGTGACATGGGGTCCCACCAACCCAACAGGATGCTCTCAACTGGGGTCACGTCTACACAGACTGCAGCCAGGCCTTACAGAGAACCTCTACAAGCATTGCCGTGGCCAAATTTACAGTCTATTATAGTCCAAGCGACTCTTAAAGTCTCCGTCTGCAAGAAGAAGGGGTTCTTGGGGGGTCTCCAGCATGAGCTGAGCACACACGAAAACACGCGATGGACAAAATCCACCCACTCTGGCCTCTGGGCCAAGGTGGAGCTGCAAACTGATGCAGGGAGCTGCTGGCAGCTGTTTTGGCATTTCAAGGTTGACCTCTAGAGGAAGTCTGTAGAGGAGGTATGGCTGGGAGGGTGATCCAACGGCTGCAGAACTAAATCACCCACAGCAAGGTCCCAAGGACTTGCAGCGTGGATGTGCCCCGGGTATCTAGCGGCGATGGCAAGCACAGCATGGTGCCCCAACCAAGGGGTCCTCCCCAGTTCAGGTGTGCTGGGCAGGACCGCATGGAAATGCATCCTCATCGCGAACACACCACATGTCCCCAGGTCCTGGAGACCCGCCTGTCATTTCTATCACTGGGATCCCTGCTGAGGCTGCAGAGGGGCCACACAGGCTGCCCTCCAACACGGGAAGCTCCCCCCAGCTCTCTGTGCTCACCTCCAAGGGCTCAGCGCTTTTAAAGCCTGACACGCTCTGCTTTCCTCCAACCACCCACCTCCCAGCATCTCTCCTTCTGCTCTAAACGAATCCATTTATCACCTAAAATTAAATCAAGACCTGAAGTCTGCTGCGCTGTCAAGATGCGAGGGTGTGAACCACATCACGCTTCACTGAGCCTTAAATGGCAACAAAAATCTCCGCGCCTGAGGTCACGGGCTCTGCGAACATCACGGCGGGCAAACTGCCGCGCGCCCAAAACATCCTCCCCACAGCGGGGAGAGGTGAGAAAAACAAATCCAGCCCTCGCTCCCAAATTTTCTTTCCCTCCCTGCTGCCCTTTCACGTCACACCAGCCTCAGTGTGTAACATCTCTGCAGCACGACCCTCTGCCCCAGCCCCAGCACCGCCAGCGCCCGGCGTGGCACCGGCTGCCCACTGGTCCAGAGACGCTGCTTTGCTTCAGTGAAGCACCTGGGTTAGATGGTGAGCAGCATCTTCTCCCCGTGTCCTTGCGCATCCCAGCTTAACCCTGCCTCCCCTGGCTTTTGTGCCTCCTGGAGAAGACTTCTTCCTCTCCATTCCTCCTCCCAGCAGAGCTGCTAGGACGAGAGGCCACCATGAGCACCCTGCTCGGTGCCCCACCATGCCCGTGCTACGATACCCTCTGGGGTGAGGAAGAGGAGACATTAAGGGCCTCCGCTTCGCAGCAGCCTGGAGAGGATGGAAAACTCATCCATCCCCTCCGTGGGGCAGCACAGGAGCAGCCGTCAGGGCTTTAGGTCTGAGCTGGGTCCTTCTTGCCCCATGCTTCTAAGCCAGGGGATGGCAAGGGGGGATTTCTGCCAGGTGTTAGGATGGAGTTTTTGGGAAAAAAGAAGGTTTGGGGTGCAGATCCGAGAGCACCACGGTGTGAAAGAGGGCTGCCCAGGTGGGGTACCCCTCTCAAGAGCCAGTTACCGCCCCGGTCTCTCCTCCCAGGCTCCCAACAGCACAGTTCCTCTAGCTGAGCATCTCCCAAGGACCACCACAAATGCACGCATTGCCCCAAACAACCCCCAGCAGCACCCCCTGCCCAGAAACATCCTGCTTCCTTCTCGTCTCCAGCCCTTGCACCACCCAGAGCAGCTTATGCCCCCCGAGCAAGGAGAGACAAAAAACCCCCCAGCCAAGGGAAGGCGGAGGGGAGACAGTTACCCTTTGCAGGCTGCATTTCTACCCGCCCCCAGCCCAGCATCGTGGAGTGTCCCCCATCCTCCCCCGAAAGCCAGCGGTGCAGCAGAGCCATCTCGCACCCCAAAGGAGGCACCGCACCGAGCACAGACCCCAGCCCCACCCTGGGTCCCCCAGGTCCCCCCACCCCGGCCGGGGGAGCATCCCAGGGTGCTGCCCCCCCATCCAGTCCCTACCTTTGCGGAACGGCATGAGGCAGGGCTGTGCTGGGACGCCTTGTCCTTATAGGAATATATATGAATATAAATATATTTCTTCTTTGTATTTTCTTCCTTCTTCCTCCTTCTTTTAGAAGGAAACGGACATATTTGGGCAAAGCCCAGCAGAACCCAGCGTCATTTGGAGGCAGGCACTGCAGACAGGAGGAAGTTCTTGCAATATCTGAGCTTTTTAACCCTTTGCTTCCCGGAGACAGCAGAGCTGGGAGAGAGGTGACACGGACAGGGAGCTGATGGCCTTCGAAAGGGATGTAAGGCACTGGGACCTGTTTTTTTTTGTTTGGATTGTGGTTTTATTTCCTGGTAGGATGAGTACAGAACTGGGTGTAATGGATGTGGGTGGGACAATGGGGTTTTGGCCTCCCACATCACCGCTGCCAATCTTGTGAGCTCAGCAGAGCACCGACCCCATCTTCTCTGTGGTGGCAGTGGGCCAAACTGGGAAAAACTCAACTGCATCCAATACCAGGGAGCCAGAAACTCAGATCCCCCTGCTTAGCATCCGCTGTCTGCCCTCGCATAGGCTGGACCATCCAAGGTGGAGGTAATTGGAGGCTCAGATCCTGCTGTGTTAATGCCCATGCTGAGAATGTGCAAATCCCCCTTTCCTGGGGTCACAGAAGGGATGGCTCGTGTGGGGCTGGGATGAGCCGTGACCTGAGCCAAGAGTTTTGAAGCTCAGTCAGGTCTGTGTGGCTTAATCTCTGCCCTTCAACCTGCAGCTCAGGTTGCGGCAGGAAGCAAAGATGGAGCATTACCGCTTGGGAGAGTTGTTTATTTTTACTGTGGTTCCTTTACTGCCCTCTCTGGAGGAAGAAAGAGGGACTGGCTTGGAGCGAGTTCAAAAGAAACTCCTTAAGCTACACAGGACTGGACCCCATCCTTCCACCTTGGTGGTTAACAGCAATACCATGTGTATTTGCTCCCTGTAGAACGACTCCCCCCATCCCGGAGTCACCCAGACCTTCCTTAAAACCACCCCTATGCTGGTGGCCATGGTGGTATAAAGCCTCCCTCCTCATCTACTGCGGGCTGCAGCCCCATCCAGACCACCACGATGGTCAAGGTAAGCACTCTTCATTGCTCCAGTGCAGAGTCTTCTGGGTTTGGCTTAAACCCTCCCTGGAGAAACCTATTTGAGCCAGTGGGTGAGGAGCACTCCAAAAAATTCCCCCCGGTCTCTCTTCCAAAAGCCATAACTCCAGCAGGGGTAGCAGGGACATCAATGGCTTAGGTGGCATTGCTGTCTCTGCCCTGCTCCGGGATGGATGGCTGCTGCACGTGGAGATGTCCCTGAGCCTCAGCACCGGGTGAGGGACTTGATCCAATGCACTCTTGATGTGGTGGCATGGGCTGCTGGGCTTCCTTCCAGCAACTGGAACCAGTTGCAGCAGCTGGGTTCTACCCTGTCCCTAGGGAACATGGCAGGACATGCTGGGGCTGGGTCTCTGCCCACGCAAATTGAGCAGGCAACCATTTTCTTGGGGAAAAAACCATCCAAAAATAGAATTTCCCTCGACATTTAGTAACCCTAAAGGGCCGCAGGCTGGGAAAATTCAGGGCAGCTGGGCTAGACGTCCACGTGCCGCTGCCAGACACAGCCCAGCAGGTAAAGCAGAGTCTGTCTTTGCTCCACGTGGCCCAACACCCACGTGCAGAAGGAGGACACCCCAGCCATGCCCGAGGCCAGGGCGGCACAACAGCAACCTGCCTTTCATTGCATTTTCCAGCAGAAACCACCAGTGCTTTCTGGAGGCAGTTCAGCAAGCCCTGATGCTACTCCACAGCTTGTGAAGCCCCTCCTGTGTCCTTCAGGCTCTTTCCACCCCTTGCCGGAGGCTGCTGAGCCCCACGCCGTGCACAGGCTCTTGCATTGCACAGCCCTGGCTTCTCTTTGCCACCGTCCCAGCACAGCTCATGGTTAAGAAATTGAGAGCAACTAAAGGGAGAGGGAGGAGAGCTTGGCCCTGCCCTGGCTTGCTCAGGAAACCCAAGCTCACAAGTGCCAGCATCCTCCCATGGTGGTCCCTGTGCAGGATCTGGCCCCAGGTAGGGGCTGATGCCTCCTGCAAGGGTTGGCAGCTTGACCTAATGCTGTGTCTCCAAGCATCCTGGATCCCCAGGGCATCAGGGAGGACATGCTGTCACTTTTTTTCCCCCTAGTTGTTGGCCTCATTCCCTGTCTACCGCCCAGGAGCTCTGCTGATCCACCCCTGGTAGGAACGGGAGCTCGACTCTAACCCAGTGCTGTACTCTGGGAAACAAGTGCTGCTCCTTGAAGGGATGAGCCTCCAAACCTCTATAAAACACAAAAAGAGATTTTTACAGTTTTATTGCCCGGGATAAATGAGGATCAGCAGTTGATCTCTGGAAAAATATTTCCAGCACATGATGCCAGGTCTTGGCAAAAGAAACATGATGCGATATATTCAGGGTTAGACCCAACAGTGAGCTTGGGCATCCTGCCCATCAAAATCCACATTTGGATGCTCATGTCCAAATGTGTCTGTCATAACGTCCTGCTCAGTGCATGCATGGGTTGGAAGACAAGGTGCCTAACTCCTCAGCTGTTTTTCTTCTGCAGCATCAATCTCTCCTGGACACCAGCAGTTCAGCTCCAAAAACTTCCCAGTAAGAGCATATTAGAGCATCATAGCTGGGATCAGGTCCTGTCTTAGAGGCTGGTGGTTAAGGTCCCTGTTAAGGTGCTTCCATCACCTGGCCAGGGAGGCTGAGAGGCTTTGCCACCCCCTTAGATGAAATGGTGCAAAGGCTTAAATAACCCCAGGGCGAGCATCCAGCCTTGGGGCAGCCACGTGGATGGAGGGATGCTCCTGCTGCTCCAGCAGGATTTCGGGATTTAAGAGGTGCCTGCTCAGCAGTGAAGCACCTACTTCTTCCCTGCATCCCATGCGCAAAACCAAGACCTGGGACCCTCTTCAAGGGAAGAGGCTTACAAGCTACATGCTCCATTGAATCTGGTCCCCAGGAAATCAAAGTGAATAAAGTGTCTGTTGATAACTGGGATTTGCTCCAGTCGCCCTGTGCATTGGGCTAGAAAGATCTTAGGTGGGACCATCTTTACCCTCCACACATCTGCTCTCTGTTTTCCCCACTGGTGATTTCTAGAAAGCAGCTTCCAAGCTCCAGCCAAGGCCATCGTAGAGTTGGAGCATCTTGTTGCCTCATTCCCTATATTAGATACTACTGGTTTTCGCCCACAGAAAGCACCTCGGGCAGCCCAGTGGTGCCAGGCAGCTTAAATACTCAGGTAAGCCTTCAAACATAGTCTGGGGATTTTCACCCCTTACTGTTCAACAGCATATCTGTCTGAGATCTAAAAATAACAGCATAAAAGTAACAATAATAATTAAAAAAAGTACTGAGAAGCAAGCCGGTCCCAAAACCAGGTTTAGATGAAACTGAACAAAATATGGTCCAGGATGGTGAAATGAGGACGGCTCTCCTCTTGGCAGAGCACAAACACCGGGCTGCATGATCAGAGAGGCTGGTGGATGGCTCAGCATCACTCAGGGTTTTGGGAACAGGTTGGGCAAAGAGGCTGGGAACGGTCTTAGCCAGCGCTGATCCCGCCCTGGGGCTGAGGGATGGTCCAGATGGCTTCTTGAGATCTTCCCAAGCGCTGGTTTCCGTGGGAGAGGCACCGGCAGCAGCGATGTTTGTGGGCACCTTTCCCAGATGCATCCTGTAGGAAGCTGTCTCCAAAGGAAGGAAAAGCATGATTTAATGGCAACTAATATTTTAGAGGGGTTGTTCAGTTAGAATTAATCCAGCAAAGAGTCCTTTTACCTTTCTCCCAGGTTTAAACCCCATATTTGGCTGAGATGCTGTGACTGCAGCCTTCAGCTTCATCCTTAACCCCAGAAAAACCCTCTTTGGCCGAGACAGAGATGTAAGTTCCCTTCCCCACGTTCCACCGAATCAACAGGTGTGCACAACCAGGCTCTGTATCAAGGGGCACAGGAGATGGGATGCTCTTCCAAGCTAAGCTGCTCAGCATTTCTGTACATACTATGGGAAGCAGAGATGTCTACCTATTTAGGGAGGAATAGATCTTCGTATCAGTGCTTGCCCAGCCAGAGGACCAGTATTGAACCGACTCCCCTTTCCAGTTAGTGGTACAGTACGATGATGGGTGGTAGCGGCCTGCGAGACAAGGACATCAGTGCTTTTCTTGGGTTGGAGCCACGTAGTTGTTTCAGCCTGAGAATCAGTCACAGGGATCTCCTTCACTACAAGGCTTGTACTTTACAAGGAAATAATAACGCAAACAGCTCGTTTAAAATATTTATAACATTTTGAATGCTTGCGTGGCACAATACCAAGGAAGACAAGGGTGCCTGTAACTGCTGGCGCTGGGTATGTCGTGGGACGTGCTTACACTACCCATCAGGCTTGCAGAGTCCTATTTTGTCCTTTTATAAGAAGTTTGAGTGCCCAGGCAGGCTCTTTGCCTCCGGCCTCAGCCCCCGCGTTACATGTTGCTTGAAGGTGCTGCTTTCCCAGGCAGCATCAGGCCCCTGATCTCACCGCTCGGCTGTTTTCTTGCTGAGCCGCTGCTGTTATCCCTAAGCCAATTTCTCCCAGCTCTCAAGGTTGCGCTTCAGCGACCTGTCGCTGACCATCAGCGAGTTGTTTATAGTCCCGAGATTTCTGTTTTTAGCCGATGCCCACGTTTTCAAGGCCTTCGCTAATCCTCCCATGCTCCAGCAGCCAAAGACACCCGCTATCCAGCTCCCTTTCACACGGCAAGCTCTTCCTGCGTGTTGCTGGCAAGCCTGATGCTGCAGCCTTGCAAATTTAGCAGGAGAGAAAGTTGCAAAGAGGCTTGTGGCCTCTCACTAGCCAAGGCAATACAGTTTCTGCTGGAAGAGCAGGCAGCACAACCAGGTCATCAGGGCTTAAGATGCAGCAGGGGCTGGGAGCGATGAGCTTTTGGAAATTTTCCAGCCAACCCCTACGTACATTATAGCCTGACCTAAACAGATTACTTTTTGCTAACCTCTGGTATTAGAGCTGGCATCTCCATAACACAAAGATTAGGTGCTCTATAAAGGTGTCAAGACAAGATTAGAGACATGCAGGTCGAAGACTTAGGACCAGGGGCTCTCGGTCCCTTGCACAGCTCCGGATCCTGCTCTGCTGTTTTGCACGCAGTTACCAGCTTTTGGGTTTTGGAGATAAAGGTCCCAGTAAGGAAGGGGACAGCATTTCCCAGGAGTGATCTGCAGGCAGTAATTACTGCAGCAGCACCCCCCACTGTCAGGTGGTGGCTTTTCTGCAGCTGCCTGCTCGAGCAGGTTTCTAAATGTGATTTTGCCCCTCCCATGCAGGAAATTCAGTGTCTGCTCTCCATTGATTCCATGGCTTTGAACTGCTGCCACACACCCACCTGGTGCCGGAGAGAAAATGTTTCCATCCATTTCCATCCAAAAATGTGACATTTCCATCCTTCTTCTGATGCATCCAGAGTGACAAATAATCAATTCTATTTAGAATCATAGAATCATTAAGGTTGGAAAAGACCTCTAGGATCATCAGGTCCAACCGCCAACCCAACACCCCCAGGCCTCCTAAACCATGTCCTCAAGTGCCGCATCTACATGGTTTTTGAACCCCCCAGGGACGGTGACTCCCCCACCTCTCTGGGCAGCCTGTGCCAGTGCCTGACCACTCTTGCAGTAAAGACATTCTTTACTAATATCCAATATAAATTTCACACAGTCTAGGCTTGGTGAGGCAAATCCTTGCCATGCAGTTAAATCCCCCCCTATTTTTTTTAATCAGAGAAAAAAAGAAGCGTGTATTGATTTTATGATGCCAACATCATGATTTTTTAATATCAGAACTGATAGAAGGCTCAAGCTTCCTGGCTTTTATGTTCCCCAAGCTCTGCCTGCAAAAGCATTGCAGGAAAAACAAAGATCATCAGGCTTTGCCCATGAAGAAAGCAACCTGCTAGACAGAAATAAAACTAAGCAAAACACTTTGAAATGATCAGGTATAAAGCAATGTGAAGAAAAGGCAGGGAAAATACATGAATAGCACTGTGATGGCTGGAGATATTTTCAGGACTGACTTGATTCCCTTATTAGCCCTAAATTCCTGACTTCCTCAGAAGAGCGGAGCCCTCGCAGGTGAATGTGATACTGCTGGAACAGCACCTGCGGAGGCAGCCGTGTTGCGTTATATGGGATGATGCGCACAGCTTTAACTGGTGCGGCACAGGGAGATGGGCTGCACGCTCCCGGGTCTTCCCCTTCAATTTGTGCTTGAAACAAACACCTGAATGCTGGTTTGAGTATACTTCATTGCCATACGATCACTTCCCCAGGAAGGTCTTTAAATGTTGCTGGGTAAGTGAACTGCCCTCTCCTACATAGAGGGAGGAGTCGTCACTGGGAATCGCTCCAGCCCATCTCCCAGAGCCAGCCCTGCATCACTGCGACTGCAGAGTTCCAGGATTTTCCTGAAGTGCTTCAAATGACACAAAACCCACCGGTTTTCTCTTCCCATCCTCACAGGAGGAGCGGGTGCTGGAGGAGCTTTGGGTGTTTTGCTAGAGTAGCAGCGGAGTTTTGGTTCACAGTTGCTATACGAGTTTTACAAGTTTGAAGCAGCAAAGTCCAAAAAAGCTACCCAGCTTTCTGCCCGCAGCAAAAGGTGGAGAAATCTGTGACGAGTAGAAGACCTTTGTCTTGGCAGGACCACACGGATTCCTGAGCTGTTGACTTGCTGCAAGCTCTCAAGTGGAGGCTAGAGATCACACCTTAGAGACTGGGAAAGGAAAAACAACGCAAGGGCTATGAAGCGGCAAGATGCTTAAAAACTGCTTTGGAAAAAACCACATTCTTCCTACAGGAGGAATAAGAAGCAGCAGAGAAGGAAGGGAAGGGTGAGTCATCTTCCTGGGAAAGATCCTGTTTTCCACATAGCTGAGTTTGTCTTGGGCTTTAAGCACGTGCTGCTTAAAGCATCCTTGCAAAGTCTCCGGCACCTGCTTTAGCCATGTTGGCTAGTTTATCTTGTAAACCAAATGCGGTGCTGGAGAGCTCGTCGCGCTACAGCTGCTGGGAGGTGGGCAGGCAAGCAGCAGCCCCCAGGCCTGCCAAAGCGCGCAGCAGGTGTCCTGCAGAAGAGACCCGGCCTGGTGGGAGCAGAGCTTCGGTCCTCCATCCCCTGCTGGCCACACCTACGGGGCTGAAAGCTTGGGGTGCACTGTTTGGGTATAAGACATAAGGCTGTGTTCTTATATATCTATATTGACAAGAATGAAATGCAGTCAAACCTCCGTGCTTTGGGACTTCCCCGTTTCCTGATGCTAAAAAGAAAAGGAAATGCCGTAAAGCCACAGTCATGAGCTCAGCAGGGATCAGAGAAGGCAGATACAAGGGGAAAAACCTGCAGAAGTGTGCACACCTTCTCCCATTAATTGCAATGTTTTCCTCAGCTTTCACCTCTGATCTCCCGTTGCAGCTTTTCCACCTCAGTGTCTGTTTTTTCCCCCATTCGTGTAGGACTTTGCTCACCGATATGGAAAGCTGTGGGTTTGCTGCTGTGTACAGGGAGCCACGAGCAACGCCCAAGCCCCACCTGACACAGACAGCAAGATCACTACAGGAGCACATTTGTATTTATTGCCCGCTACTGCATAATTCGAGGTAAGCTATCACGCACAGGCGTAAGGACGGGGATGTTGTCATCTGTATCTCTGTCTTGAAGAACATACAAGTGGAAGAATTTAGGTTTGCCCACCTTTTTTTCAGCAGTTAGAAGTCCTGCAGACTTTACTCCGCTTTCCCCTCCTCGCCACTAACCTGCTGTGTTGCATCTCGAGCGGGAAAAGATTTTTTTTTGAGTAAGTAGCAGGTAAAAATTACCCTGGACATTCAAGGCAAACAGCACATCTAACCCATCGGCCTGCAGAAGGAGAAAGGTGATTTTACCATCCTAAAAACTCATTTAAAGAAAGGTTCAGAGCTCACAGATCCTTCGGTGAGGAGGAGAAAGGAGCAGCTACTCACTTGTTGCTCCTGACACAAGATATGAATATCTACGATGACATCAAGAGCTGCCCAGGGTTTAGGCCTGTAGGCTCTGGAGCTGGCTGAACTTATAAGCAACTCATATAACCTCTAGTTTTTGCAACCTATCAACCTCTGTGCTGCATAAAATGCCACCGCAGTCCCTTGAGGAAAAGGTTCATTTTCAGGCTCACTCTGCAGATGCGTAACACGCGCAGATGAGCGCCTTCCCACGAGATCCATCTCCTCTCACACACAGACCAGTTATTCAATCAACCAACACCTCAAAATACCCACAACCGTCTCCCATGCCGTGCTCTGAGCACCAGCGCTCCTCCCTCCTCAGCTCCAACAGTTGTTTCTCCAGAAGACTGCAGGAAGCCAGCATTCAGAAAAAGGAAAAGGAGGTCTATTTATCGATTAAGCTGCATTGCAGGTGAAAAACACCTGCGTGAAATGCGGTTTTGGGCCAGAGAAGGACAGAGATGGGGTTCGCGTATCAAGCACGGTCAAGTATCATATGTCCTGCCAGGAGCTGCCCGACCATCTCCAGCTGGACTTTGCAAAAGCCCCTCCTACAGCCATAACCAGAAGTTGGTGGTGGTGCATGAGCAAACAGGGATGCTAAAAACGTTCCTCATCAGCTTTCTTTAGTCTGACAGCGAGTAGGCAAGTGATAGACCGGCAGCTGAAACTCAACATAGGTTAATCACAGAACAGTGCACATAAAATACAGTCATAACCCATGTACGTAAAAACGGGCTCTGAAATAGCTGTTACTACTCAGAAACGAAACTTTGGGGTTTTAACAATTACGAAAGCATCAAGTCAATACTCCCCTACTGTTAAAATAGCAGCCAGCGTTACGAATCAGGAAGAGAACAAGGCGGCTAATGGTTACGCCACTATGCAAATCCCTGTTCTTAAGACTTCAGGGTTGATAATGCACTAGGGACACCTCGTTCAGCCCTGGGCTGACACGTCCTACACGTCCCCCTCAGCTTGCCGTTAGCTTCAGGACACTGCCAAATCTCCCCTAAGCAGGCATCTAATCTAGGTTCCCAGAAGTAACGAATAGGTCCTACTTAGCCCGAGAGGGGATTCAGTTATTCAGCACATTAGAGAATCAGAGTATTTACAGGGGTACTTAACACATAGACTTAAAGCTTAACTTTAGGAAATCAGGCCTGAAAAACACTGTGATGGGCTGACCCTGGCTGGACACCAGGCGCCCACTAAAACTGCTCTATCGCTCCCCTCCTCAGCCAGACGGGACAGAAAATAGAATGAAAGGCTCGTAGGTCAAGATAAGGACAGGGAGAGGTCACTCGGCAATTACCATCACAGGCAAAACAGGCAACTTGGGGAAATTAGCTTAATTTATTACCAGTCAAATCAGAGTAGGATAATGATAAATCAAACCTAGCCTTAAAACACCTTCCCCCCACCCCTCCCTTCTTCCTGGGCTTAACTTCACTCCTGAGTTTCTCCACCTCCTCCCTCCAGAGGCACAGGGGGACAGGGAACAGGGGTTGTGGTCAGTTCATCACACGTCTCTGTCGCTCCTTCCTCCTCAGCAGGAGGGCTCCTCACACTCTTCCCCTGCTCCAGCGTGGGGTCCCTCCCATGGGAGACAGTCCTCCATGAACTTCTCCAACATAAGTCCTTCCCACGGGCTGCAGTTCTTCAGGAACTGCTCCAGCGTGGGTCCCTGCCACAGGGTGCAGCCCTCCAGGAACAGGCTGCTCCCGCATGGGTCCCCAGTGGGGTCACAAGTCCTGCCAGCAAACCTGCTCCAGCGTGGGCTTCCCACAGGGTCACGGACTCCTTTGGGCATCCACCTGCTCTGGCGTGGGGCCCTCCATGGGCTGTGGGTGGATCTCTGCTCCACCATTAACCTCCATGGGCTGCAGGGGCACAGCCTGCCTCACCATGGTCTTCACCGTGGTCTACTCCAGTGCCTGGAGCTCTTCTTCCCCCTCCATCTTCACTGACCTTGGTGTCTGCAGGGCTGTTTCTCTCACATACTCTCACTCCTCCCTCTGGCTGCAACTGCACAGGGTTTTGGTTTTTTTCCCCCCTTCTTAAATCTGTTATCCCAGAGGCACGACCACCATTCACTGATTGGCTCGGCCTTGGTCAGTGGTGGGTCCATCTTCGAGCCAGCTGGTGTTGGCTCTGGTAGATGTAGGGGAAGCTTCCAGCAGCTTCTGACAGAAGCCACCCCTGTAGCTCCCCACTACCAAAACCTTCCCGTGCAAACCTGATACAAAACCCCAAATGCTTCATCTGAAGCAGTATAGCCAATACTGTACTGCCAATACGGCAAATGTTTCTTAACAGGCCACCATCCCCTTCATTTTCTGTAAAATCATAACTTTTTAAGGTACCATGCAGAAAGAGAAACAAAAATATTATTGCTTCAGACCAGTTACAAGTACGTACCTTACAGAAAAAGGTGGGTGCACAAATTCAAGTATGCAAAGACAAACAAACACGTAAAACTTGGTAGCTGCCAGAGAACTCCAAATGAAGTGCTGCTGAGCCTTTTGAGAGGACGCTGATGAATCACGGAACAAAACCAAAAATGGATGTTAAGCAGGAGGAGCTGGAGGCGTTAAATAAAAAGTAATTTGAGAAACTACTAGAAATAGAAATAAGTAACAAGATTCCAGAGGAGGTAGGAAGTAAATTCAGAACCAGATCTTTAAAGGCAGGACACAGCCATACCTGAGAACGTCTGAGCCTACACATCAACACAGGCCGAGTGGAAGAATGGGCATTTGCAAAAAAATGCTTGCTTCTAAATACATTATCTGTGATAAGTAAGGTCTAAGGAGCTCAGTCAGCAAGTCTGATGCTTTTCAGGTTCCCACATCTGTGTATGTGTTTGCATTTACCATGACAGCACCCCAAGGACAAGCGCTTACAAATCGGGGTCCGATGTGCTTGTACAGCGCGCACCAAAGCGAGCACCCACAGTGAGACGAAACTAGGGCCACGTAGCTCCGCGAATGCTTTAGCGGGAGGTATGCTTGCTGTCTTAGTGACCTCCTGGTACAGGGAAAAAAACTACTTAGAGCATGAATCTTCTACACAGAACACTGAATGAACAAGTCCCCCCCCCTACATTTCCAGGGGTAAACTTTACCCGTAAATATTCAACCAGAATAAGGATTTTGAGAACTAAATGGTTCAAAACTTGCCCGTAAAGCAATTCTCAGCAAACGGAAACCCCCCAGCTCAAACAACTGGAAGCTCAGAAGCTGTTATTACAGTGAAAACAGCAGAAGAGTCGGTTAGAAGACACAAAAACACCTCTGTATACCTCAGGAAATGCACTCTCAACAGAGGTATTTGCTGAAATAGGAGCCATAAGAAAGTCATGTTGCTTGAAACCAAGTCATATTTCAAGGCAAGTTCAGATCATACTAAATCTGTTATCGGTGCGTAACTGCCTACAGCAGACCGCTCACATTATTTGACTCCTAGAAGCAAATCTATGCTGATCCACATTAGGCTAATTTCTTTGCCTTACTACACAGTAGCAAAGGCCTCGAAGTGTTGCTCAAGGTCAAACAGAAAACTAACAGCAGAGCCAATAACAGGATCCAGATTCTGTTATTGCCCCAAGTCCTGCGGTTTTAGGATTAGTCAGGCCGGTTCTTCACCTCTGCTGCAGTGAGGTTTTCCAGTGGTGGATTACAACGACTGCCAACAGCAGCACACGTGGTGGAGAAGCGACTGATGCTGTGGGAAGGCCTTGTGCAGCTGAAGAGGACAGTAAGGAAGCCAACACGCAGTAGGTAAAATACAAGGTTTTTTTTTTTAAATTGTTTTCTGTTTTACAAGCAAATGTTTGTACAGAGGTTGGTGGAACACAAGCAGACAAAATAAGCAAAACACAGGACCAAGGGTTTGTCATATAGATCTGCAGCCAAAACTTAATAAGAGGGCAATAACTGGAGATATTCACAGCGTTCATCAACTACAGGTCTATACCCCCTCCCCCCAATACATGTGTATAACAGGAAAAAGACATCCAGCATCAGCTTTCAAACAGCTAAAACGCCCTCAGAGCTCACTTCCATTCTCATATCTGCACAATTTCAGGTGCAATGGAGCACAAAGACAACTTGCTGCCATTGCCTAGCCACCTCTTGCCAACTCTGCGTCACATACTGTTCCAAAACAAAAAGCAAACACAAAATCAGGAGCAGAGTGCTATGTACTACTTTACATCAGATTAAAAAAGAGTTGTAGTGTTTAGTAGTTTAGTTTGCCAACTCTTCAGATTTTCATAGGAGAATTTTCTTCCATCGCCTCCCACTTTGAAAACTTCCGCTGACACTCCTTCTCAAACAAAAAAAAGCCCAACCCTGATGTTATTTGACCTCAAATACAGAAATACAGAGAGAGCGCGCAAACGCCAGGTTTAAGACAATTAAACAAATAGTTAGTTACCTACGTGTGACGTTAGAGGAAGTGAGAATCTGATTGCTGGCCAGATACAAGAATGAGTCTCCCGCAGTTCTACCTACAGCATTTCAGCGACGACCTGTAATCAGTTAACCCTGGATACTTCTAGCAAAGACTCCCAACAGCACAGAGCTCCTGCTAACAGCCCGCTCGTTACGATTCAAACACCTAAGCATTTTAAATTCCTTCCTCCTTCCATTTCCCTGGGTTAAATGTGTATTTTCTTTGGATTTGGGAAGAAAGACAGACTCATTCCTTGATACTTTTGTCTCCATTCTGGCATCAAAAGTATTGTCCTGGAGTCAGGAGAGAACAAACTAGCTGCCAACTGTCCAATGACCCCAAATCACTCTGGTGAGCAGACGGAGGACTTAGGAGAGCAAGGCTGTAACTCAGATACTACCGGGGAAGAGAAGCATGATAGCACATAGTCCTTTTCCAAAGCTTCCCACTTATCGTGGATGCAGCACAGGGACTCCATGATGAAGCACCAGAACAAGGAAAGCAGGAATACAGACAGGGCATCTCCTCAGCAGTGGGTTTTCAAAAGAACAAAAGTCATCTGAAAGCTCAAAGAAACAGGATCCCCAGAGCAATAAGCAGAATTGTGCAATTCAAAAACACACAGACGTGAATCTTACTTTCAGAGGGCTTTATATTACAAAAAATGTAAGTCACAACGAATGCGAAAAATCCATTCAATGAGGCTTGTTTCCAGTTTGCTAGGAAAGCTACTTTTCTCTTCTTTATTCCCAGCCTACCGCTGAAAACATGATTGCCAAAACAGTGACACCTCGAGCTAGATTTTTAAAAAAATCAAACTTGCTCTGCCAGATCCAGTACTCTGAACTTGTCCAGGTTGTAGAAACAAGCCTTCACGACTCTGCCTCCAAAGTATCTTCCGTTTAGATCCACAACGGCTGGAATTGAAACCAACAACAGGTCAGCAAGCAGCAATTAAATAAAATAAACGTTTCCTTAGCTAAACAGTCTAACCAGCGAGACTAATCTCTTTACAGAAATTAGCTCTGAGGTTCACAGGCCACGATTTAGTATCCTACCTTTGATGGCAGATTCAACCCGTTCAAACTCTAAAAATATTCTTACAGCTTCATCGTCAGGGGCACCAGGAATCTGAAACAAAGGGAAAAAAAACCCAAACCAAGAAGTAATTACAACAGTAACAAAAATACTGTTTTAAACTGGTGTTCTTCACAAAAGTAGTGAAGAGAACACAATGAAAAGATTCCAAAAGCACAATACCCAGAGATATTTGCCCAGTTTCTGACACTGAAAGTTTGTATCTTACAGGTATGGAAGATATAGAACCCCACCACAGCAAAGGACCCTGTGAGATCCTCTAATCTATGCCCCTTCCCTAAGGCAGTAACAAGCCAGTCATGAGGGACAAGCGCGCAGCTTGCTTTCAGAGCAAAGAGAGATTATCTCTTACCTCAAAGATGACACATTTCCCAACCTTGCCATATTTTTCGCATTCTTCCTTAGTTTCCACTTCCAGATCTTCATCCACCTCCCCAGCACCTACCATGTTCTGAAAGTTAAAAGAATAAACCCAGCTCACTGCACGCAGCCTGTACGGACGGTTACGCAGACGAATCACGGATGCATGCAACTGTGACCATGAATGCTTTAAGCTTCTGTTCACCAGCCAAGGGCCACAGGAGGAGACAGTTCCCCAGTACTAAGACAAGGTAACTGCATAATCTAAAGCAGTGTTGATTTACAGTCACAACTTGTATCTCAGGACAACACGCATTCTCTTCCCAACAGAAAGCACCACATAGGTGCAGGCCAGAACCATGGGACCTGTGCAGAATCACTGTAACAGGAACACAGGTTTAACCATTTCAACCAGTCACGTATGCTGCAAATACCCTTACTCCCAACTTACCCTTAGTAAGACCACTTTAGTTGGGCATTTCAGTATCTCAGTCAAGGGGTTGGAATCCGCTTTCTTGCCCGTTTCTGTTAGGAAGACAGACCGGTGAATCATGGAATAATCTAAAACTAAAGCTCTTTTAAACCTTATGTAGGGGCTTTTGTAAGAATCTTAAAGTCACAAAATGTAGTTTCATATCGGTGAGGAATTCAGAACTCGTAGCTATTTGGAAGGACAATAAGAAGGGAAAAAAAACCACTGCTACAGAATGTGCATTAATCTATAACACTGACAACATGCTATTTCTTTGAGGGAAATCATTCCTAAGTTCAGAATTGTATCAGAACCCCATAGAACTAAAAATCAGATCTCCTCACTTCCAACGCTGGTGCTCAGGCAGAGGTGCTGTTCCAGTAAGCCTAGATGATGTCTCTAGATCAGACAACAGCAGGGAAATGAGGGCAGTATCTAAAGCATGTGACAGGGAGAAAGTCAGCAGAAGCAGAGCAGGATCACCCCTGGAAGAGGCTTCCAAACACTAAAGGAGGACAACTGATGGGGAAGGGGTGGATGAGCTAAAATAATTAACAGAGGACCACTTTAAAAAAAGGATTAAAAAAACCCCAGAATTTCCACAAGAAGGAACACAAGTCATTCCTCCAACTCTATTTTCTGCAAGGGCAGATGGTAAACAAAAATCTAGGAGCCTGAGCTATTATTTCCCCCCCTATATTTCACAAACTTATTGGTGCAGGACAAAATTACCTTTCTCTGCAGAATCGCCAACAATGATCTTGCCACCCCTCTTGCTTGTTTTCTCTACTGACAGTGCTGTGCTCAGCCCCTGTTCATGCTTTCCCAGGCCCTGGCCCTCTCTGAAACCATACTTCTGCATTATTTTATGCGCTACTGTCCCTCTGCAAAGAGAAAAAGCATCAGTTAGTAAATGTTTCTTACAGAAAACATTACCCTTGCATTTCTCCCAAGTGCTCAAATACTCTACCTCCTAAGATCTCTCGACACAGAGACTGAAAACTTACGAGCTTCTCCAGGACTTTACAACCTAGCAATTTCACAGCACCCTGTGCAGATGGAAAGCGTTACCCCTGAATTACGGACAGAAGAGCAGTCAGAGAAGCTGACTAAATAAAACTGTTCATACTTCTACAAATACAACCCCACTTCCGTTAGCAGTGCAGGCCAGCATCGTACACTCTGCAGAATGGTTTGGGTTAGAAGAGACCTTTCAAGAGCAGCTAGTCCAACCCCTCCGCCACGGGCAGGGACATCTTGCACTAGATGGGGTTGCTGACAGTAAATCACAAAACAGATTACACCAAGGCCTATTTAGTCCAGTTTGTCTTTGCCAGTGGCTGCTATCAAAAGCTTGAGAGAAAAGGCAGATGTAGAACACCTATTTCCCACATTCAATCACATTCCACTCTTTCCTAATTCAAAGCTGGTGTAAGCTCCAGAGTACACCGCTTTGCTAACCCTTCCTGTAACAAATCTGGATATCCTCAGTATTAAACGTGTCTCATCTTTGTGAATTTTAAAGAATGTATTGAGTTAACAAAGTCCCCAATCTATTTAAACTACCTTTTTTTTTTTGTAAGTACCTTACAAAAAGCACCTCCACTGACAGGTTTTGGGATTTCCACTAAATGAATAGATAGGATCAAAATATACCTACACACGTTGGCATTTCTTTGGAGACCATACCCAGACAGGCCAAGACACAAAAGACATGCCATGGAATAGGAGTTTATGCCACAGTAAGTGTTCTATGCTCAGGCACCCCCATTTTACCAATAGGCATATAAGATTACACAGAACGCAGGATCAGTGACTACGTGACTAGTTTCTAAACATACAAAGACACATTAAAAAAGGCCAAAAAATCTGACTGTGGAACACTGTAAAGTCAAAACACTAAGTCACAGAATAAACTGTGGCCAGCTACATGGTCAAAGTAAGGCAGGTTAAGTCATATTTTTAGCATTTCCTTCAAGGAAGTGAAGGTCCCAGGGTGTTGGTAACAGTCCATAAAGTGCTCCACCAGTACTGACTTTGGTTATCCTTCTTCTAGACAATGTAAAAAATAAGAATTTCTACAAAAAAACTGCATTAAAATTGTCTCCAAAGCGAAAACACAGTGTAATAATGTAATAATCTATACTTTTATGTCTGCGTTTGTCCTGGATACAGCTTTGACTACAGTGAGTCTGCATTTCCACAACACCCGATGTGACTGATAAGAGGACCACAGCTAACCACTACACCTTTCAGATGAGGTCTCTGAGCTGTTTTTAAC
The DNA here is from genome assembly GCF_963921805.1 of Phalacrocorax carbo. NCBI lineage: Eukaryota > Metazoa > Chordata > Aves > Suliformes > Phalacrocoracidae > Phalacrocorax > Phalacrocorax carbo. Next base: position 4,520,751 of record NC_087513.1, on the reverse strand, counting down.
TATGAATTCGACTTCATTTTGTTGCCACAGTAGCAACACAAGCATTACACACACAAAGCTAATCCAAGGCAGAAGAGTAAGGGGACAGATTTGCAGCCACAGCTGCTACATGCATGCAAACATGCTTTGAATTTTTGAACAAAGCAGAGCTGAAATGATTTGCCCATTGGTACGTAGTGAATTTTAGACAAAGCTGGAAAAAAACCTAGAGGAACTAACGTGCCATCTGTGTTTTCCTGTACACTGCATTAGCTTGGCTTTTACAAGCCACAAACACTTTACAGTGGAATGTGGCTTCAGAAATCGCTTAAAAGCTCAGCCTTGAATGCAGCCACCTCAAATACACTTCTCTCAGTCGAGTAAATCCACTGCTTTTTCTGTATCCTGCCAGTTAAGACTATACGTACTCAGACTAACCACATACATGCAATGGGCTGTGTTCCTCCCTGCAGACAAACTATTTTAACTTTTGATTTCCACCACCTTTTGATCCCCTTTTCCACAAAACGTGCATAAGTCAATCATTTACCCCATGTTAGCAAGGAAAGAGTTGCTAGGTCCCGTGGGGGAACGAGGTCTTTCCGGCTCATCATACACTGGAGGAGGAATAGCTGCTTTGGAAGATGGTGCCCGAGGTCTTGACTCCTCTTCAAATGGAAATGATGCTACAGCTGGAGAAAAGAGACATTCACTTCTTCTCTAATACACTTTGCATGAACCACCTACTTATTACGAATGCTAGAGTACTATGCCTCCAATCTAACTCATTTACAGACAACTCTTCATCTTCAAGTTGTACTTTTTTCTCCTTTAATACTAACAAACTACGAACAAAAGTCTTCCACATAAATCCAAATCAGAAGAATGTTTCCGTTGCACATGCTGCTTTACCATCCCCTCACCTCTCTCAAAAACACGATTTGAGTTGAGTTATTCTGGATTTTCCTCACTGGATATAGAGCGAGTTGGTATCCACAGGTCTATAATGCATTTATTAACCTCTCGCTTATCAAATGGAGAAAAGAAACATTAAGAGGCCACCTGCACTATAATGAGTTTATCCAGACAGGGGGCAAGCAGACTTAAAAGGCCCATTCATCAGGAACAGATTTATGACAAGAATGGATCAATGCACACAGCTTGGGGTGCGAGGACTGTAAAGAAAAGGACACTGTACGTTTACACAAAAGGGAAATCAGTCTATTAAAAAGAATGAATGCGACTTGAAGCAAAGTAGTTATACAATCTTAAAGAGATCTCACTGACAATTTGTGAGCTGCAACTTCTGGAGGATGGAGATACATCTCTCTCTCTCCAGATATCTCAATCGGATTAGATTAAACTACCTTCCACTGACAAGTCAAAAGGCAAAATGTAAAAAGAAGCCTACAGACCACTAAAGGAAATATGCAGAACACACTTTTGAATGTACTTACAGAATTTTAGACTGAATTCATTTTAGATCATTTTTCTTGTGAACCAGTACTTGTATCTTACCAAGTAAAGTATCACGTGTGAAGTCTGGGGATGCCACATGAGGAAAAAGATCTCTATTTAAGCAGCAGATGGACCAGACTCTGGGAATTGTGCTACAGCAATATTTTCTCATGTTTTTCCAGCCTAGTATCAAGTAACAAGCTGTACAAAGGCTTCCTTGTGAGATCATGTCAGTTAGAAATATCCTGAGGGGGAGAGCTTTCAACCATTTCCAGCCTACATTTACTTTTCCTTGACACCACTCAATTGCTCTTAATTATTTACTCAGAATAATCTCTTTCTGGTTTTAATGTTTACACACTTCAAATACTTTGATTATTATATCATTCATTTACTCTGCCAAGCTTCATTTTGTTTATTTGAATCTTCTCAAATAAAATCAGGACTCCCAAAGGAAAGTCTGTGTGTGCATAAGATTCTTTTCTGATTATTTTTAACGTACACAACATACTGGTCATTATTTTAATTTAAAAGTTTAAGACGAATAGCCGTGCAAAAAAGAGTCCAACATTTTTGTTCTTATAGCAAGATTATGCCACCTAGTGGACAACTGCAATCTTCAAGCTATCTTCACCGAGGGAAACCTGAGCAGGCACACACCTCTAGCAGGTATTGAATCCCCCAAAAACTTACAAAATCCCATCTGCAGTGCATAACCTCTTCAGAAGAGATATTCAGAGACTTAATCCTAAAGCAAAGGGCGATGGAAAAATTCCCTCTCCACGCTGTGGAGGTTCCTATTCTACCCACAGAAACTTGTTTGCACCGTTTCTTGTTTCTTATCAGAAACGAGTAACTGGACGTGGTTGTAACAGACCAGCTTGCCACACCATTTCTCTAGCAATCCAGAAAGAACCCTTTCCAACAGAGATGTGAAGCACAACAGTATCACTAGTTCCCCACAGCCTCCCACCCATCAACAAAGAACTAGTGGAAGTTCTTCTGCCACAAACAATCGTATGGGAAGAGCCGCAGGATGACTTAAACAGAAGGTTGAGTGAGAAATAAATGCCACTGCTAGGTTTCAGAGAAGAGGGTTTTGGTGTACTTACGTTCTTTGTCCTTCTCAACAAGAGAAGTGGGTGGTGCAATGGCAGCTCCTCCCATACCTATGAGCAAAATGGAAGACAACACATTGGTAAGATTAGGTTCCACTGAACCTTAATCCAGCTGCTGGCTCCTTACGAGCCGATTCTTAACATCACTATCAACCGAAAAGTCGCAAGAGAGCAGCCTGAGGAGTTTCAATAGTGGTAAAGTAGAAATGAATGAAAGGCACACCAAGGGAGCCAACATCAAACTGCAGGGATGTACTACACACGCTGTCTATCATAAATATGTTTCATCGGATTTCAAAACTAGAGACTGCAGTGAAACAAATCTTCAGTTCTAAAACTGCTCGATTAAGCCAAATGAAAAAGACAATCTGTTCAGGATTAACTATACTTTCATAAGAGTAAAGTACAAAATCCCTTCTGTATTTTAATAAGCAATATTCTAATGTAATCTCAAACTTCCAAGACAGAGCAAATATTTTAAATGGCCTGTCGGAAATTTTTTTTCCTAAAATAAAACCAGACCTGAATTATTTACCGTAACTTTGTCGCTGAAAGAGAATAAAGTTTAAATTTGTGTATGCAAAGATGTATCTCATCACTCAGATCCATGATTTGCTGGCTAGTTCTAAGGGCATTCAAATAACAAATGCAGGAACGGTGAGTTTTTATAGTGAAAACTCACCGGTGATTCTCATAGCCTGATTTTACCTCATGCCTCACCCCTTTCCTGGAACCTACACCACGCAGAAACTTACAACATGTATCTACAGACTAATGTAAAAAGAGGTCTTTCCACAAATAATTTAGCTGCTGTCTACCTCCACGGAAAGAAGTTTTCTGCATTACAACAGTTACGATGTCATAAAATGCTAGGTTTATTCTAAAAGCTCAGAAACAACAGTATACTTCTCAGCCGAGAAAAGAGAAATACAGAATCCATGGAACAGGAACAGGTTTGTGAATTCCACCCCTTTCTTCTTTTTCCCCATCAAAAAACAAAAACACAACAGAAAAAACCCAAAACCAGCTCCCTTACTTCTTTTTCGTCTCTCTCTTTCATAATCTTCATCTTCATCAGAATCTGGATCTGGTCTTCTTGAAAATCCACTGGCTTCATGTCTGTCTTTACGTCTTCTAGGAGACACAGTTAAGTCAGGCTAAGAAACCATCAAAGTTAACTCTTTCCTTTAACCTCTGCAGCGTGAATTATACCGCTACATTCTAATTGGCATTTTATAATGTTTTCCACGAAGGTGTACGTAAACACCTTTACTTTGTGTTTCTGAGCTTTTACCCTCATGGAGTACTTTTTGTAAAATATAAGATTATTGAAAGCAGGATCACCTTCCACTTGCAAGTCAGCCAAGGAGAGTGTATGCAAATGAGGAAACATCTGAATAAATCTAGTGCAAACCGACTACAGTGGCTGGATGACTGCAGTGGAAGAGGTCTTGGATGGAGTCGTTAGCAAGGTAACAGAGACATTCATCAATCACCCTCCTTTGAACAGAATCCCTATTAAATTCACCATCACAGGCTATATGGAGTAGTAATACCTACTCAATCAATTAAAAAAAAATACCACCATGTTTAAATAATCAGATTATTGAGAAGCTGGCTTGGCAACTAAAGTAAGAATCAGGCAAGTCTATTTAAATTTAACATATAGCTCAGAAATGCTTCAAGAATTATTTGCACTTCAACTGTTATTTCTTGTGATCATGAAGTTACTCATTTTAATACTTTAGAAAAAGGGAAACTATTTTTCCCAAAAGGTGAAGAGCACAGCTTGGGGCATAAATCAGATCTCATTCCCAACAGAGCCATCAAAACTGCTACAGTATGCTAAAACCAGCACTACTATGGAGCCAGACAAGGTTTCTCTCTCTCTACACTCTGAGTTTAAAACAAACGTACACTCTGTTCAACACCTGGGTTATCACAACACAGAGAGCTGATGCAGGTTTGGCTGCGATTCTTTCCCCAATTTTAAATCAGAATGTATCACGTATTTTTCAGTTCTTCTCTCCAATGTTACACATAAAGACTACCCTCTCGGCCCACAGGCAACAAGTACGAGCACGACTAAAAGCAGTCAACGCCGAAGCTGCGGAAACTACGGTCCAGATTTCTGAGATCCTGCATGCTCGTATGACAGAGCCTCAGGCATTCCTCCTCCACCAGAGCAGTGGAGATATAACCAAGAGAAGACAGAGAAGTCCAAATGGCTAGACATACTGATTTCCACAATCTAAACAGGGCCACAGAATATCCCCCTTGTAATTCCACAGACTTTAGATGATTCATAACACAATGAAGCTGGCTTATTAATCTCAGTTAAAATAAGCAAATATAATCCTACTGCCTGGCTGGCAGATGTTTTTCCACCTATTTCAATAAGACACTGAATCTGCATTCAACTTCTTTAATATGACTAGCGAGATTTCTTATTCTAACGAAAGGGCATTAAGGTAATTAAAAGTAAGCAGTATTTTCCTTTGTCCAGAGACGAAGGAGTAATAAATACACAATTAACTTACTTAAACCAAATGCAGAATATTAAAAAAGAAATTGCAGCTATGCCTCTCAAAGGCTGTGCTAGCTACATCTCTAAAACTGAACACGTTCACGTATCAGTTTGGAGTATTTAAAAGCAGAAAGGACAGTTTATCACTGAGTGCTGAAAGGTGTTTCCATAGTAACGTTACACTGACAACAAATGCTCTAAAATACCTGCGAGATCAAAGTCTGATAAGGATGCATGAAGTACCCAAAACCTGCTGCTACTATCAAAATAAAGTAAATGTCGAAAAACTTGACAAACTTCTTTCAGCTTGTCCATTACAAGCCAAAGGGGCTGTAGAGATGATAAAAATCTCATAATTTTTGCACTGTTAGACAATTTTAGCAAGAGCATTAAAACATACCCATTGAAGCACTGTGCTTCAATACATACAGTAGTCTTCACAAAACCTTTGAGAACTTCCCTGAAGCTGTTCAGAGGGATAAAACTAAACAAATCGATGTTTCTATTGTTTATCTAATTGTCAATGTCATGAGTTTAAACAAAAGCCTTACTTTTCTCTTTCTTCAATCTCCTTTTGCCTCTCCAGCTCACGCTGCCTCTGTCGTTCCTCTCTCTGACGTTTTACCACTTTCTCATAGTCATTTGGGAACATGGGATCATACTCATCAGCCAAAGGAATCAACACATCTCCCGCAGAGAAACCACTAGGTACGGGATCCTTAAAAAAGAAAACAGCATTTTTTCAGCAGAGAACTGAAAACAACATCCAGTTGGACACCAAGAATTTAACACTTCTTTCTCACCCCCAACAACACAAAACTCAATTTCCCACTTCTATAATGGCAGGTAATATCCTAATCCCACTGGCACTAGAAGAAATCTTTGCTTTTTTGAAACTAACATTTTACCCATTTTCTCATCTGAAAGAACTGTTTCAGAACCATCACCTTTGAAAGGTTTCAGAGTGAAAGTTTCTTTAGATTCCTTACCAGAAGAAATCCATTTTGAAGGGTTAGGTGGCTTTTGTTTTATTTTTAAGTTGATTGTTATATAGGTCCAGTTCTGACACTGGTACAACTACAATTACATTATTTACCTGACCAAACTGCTGTCTTGCAAAGTACTTTGAAGCTGTCCAGGAGAAATACACTAGAAACACTGTTTTATTCTAACTGCCTTGGTAATTCCATGTTGTATCACGTGGAAGTCTGCATAAAGTTTAAACTTTCATTACTTAAAGAACCTCTGAGAAGAGGAAATAATTTTCAGGAAATAATTTTCTTTCCTGTGGTCAAAGTAGTGATGAAAAAATAAAAACACAGACTGCAGTCAAAAAATTCCAATTCCAGAACCTTTGTTAACAGCTGGACTTTCAAGCTGTTTTGGCCTTACCTTTAACCCTGCTGCTACATGAGGCGGTGTGTCCACAATCTGTCTCTCATCAGAAGAGCTACCTCGTTTCAGGTCAATCACTGGAGCAAGGACTGTCGTTTGCTTTGTTCGCTGACTCTGAATTAAAAAAAAAATTAAAAAATATCACCAACACACCAAATGTCTGAAAAAGATAACAAAATAGTTTCCTAAAAAGCAGCTTTCTTTATATAATTGCAGCCAGTATCTCCAACTTGTTTTTTTACAAGGATGAAAACCACTGTCTCAAATTCTTCACTGTGCAAAGCTCACAAACCTAGTTTATGCCATATTTTAGTGGTGGCAAAGGCCACTCATTTCTGAGACAGATGCTTGCCAACTCTGTTTAAAGAGCTGCTACACAAATACAGATCTGATGCAATATTTCAAGGAACGCTTCAATGAAACCAGGGCACACCTTCCTCTTTTTAAGCGAGTGAGATCAGACTTCGCTTGTGCATGGACTAGAACGTACAGTGGTGGGTGAACAGGCCCAGCTTTGGACTAGGACCAGACACACACATTAAAATTTCAGACAATCTCTTCAGATGAGTTTGAACTGACTGTGTTTTTTTATGAAGGGGCTCAGACTTATTCCAAATATCTAGTGTTCTTCATATTTGATAACGTGATAAAATGGATTAATCTATTCTGAACTCTAATCCTATTCTGTTCTTCTATTAATCTAGACATACACTGCATCAGTTGCACAAAGAATATATCAAATATAGCAGCCATTTAGATTTCATTTATGCAGGTTGTTCCAATTATCAACTAAATCCTGCCCTCAATTTTAGCAGCATAAATCAGGAGTAATTCCAGTGAAAAAATGCTGTGCCTACGTGAGTATTCGGTATCTATGCTACTACTTTTCTTTTAATGAAGTAATCTTACTTTAGAACCTACACACCACAAAGAACACACAGGTGTCCTGCCCGAACCAAAATATCAACACTGCTTAAAGAAAAAGGGTGAAACACTGCAGCAATGAAAAGAGAAAATGGCTCTGTTGCAGCTTAAGCTCAAGGATGCAGCTTGCACTCCTTCTCCCTTTCATGTACACTGGAAATACTTTCCGCAAAAAGTTCTAGTACGCAACAATTTGCACTTTAGCACTGAAAGCCTTTGAAATACCAAGCATAAGAGGATGCAAACAGGTAAATAACTAATACAAAATGCCAACAATGGCCAATGGCCAGTACTGCCAACCATCAGACACAGTGTGACTGTTACTTACCTAAAAAAAAAACAAAAAAGCCAACTTAATCTCATTATCTTTGAAGCTAGATTTTAACATCAGCTTTTGCCTCTGCTAGTTAAAAGACCTGAGGACCACAGAACACATCAGTTCTTCGTTCAAACTGAATTTTGCAAGACTCTCTAACAGATTTCAAAAAAACCATACATCTCACCTCTTCCCCTGTCAATTTTGCTAGGCTTCTTGCTACAAACTCAGAGGCAAATCCTAGCAAAATCACCCCAAATCAGTATTCTAAGGTCACAAGCTTTCCTCAGCGCTCCAAACAAAAGAAGTTTGAGTAATAGAAAGCAAAAATACAAAGGGATCCTACCTTTGCTTGCGTGAGAGCTGCTTTCTTCACCTGCAACTGAGACTGTAGTAGTTTAAAATTCTTGGACCAGCCTTCTGTTTTAGAATCGCTGGTCTCAACTCCCAGGTCATCGTAAAGTGACATTTTCTCTTCAATTTAAAACTAAAAGACAAAAGAAAAAAAAACAGATGACAAAACAAACCTACATCCGGGGCTTATTTGCTACTAGTTTGCATATGTTTGTACACCATATTTCTATGTATCTTTTTTCCAAAGCCAGAGAAAATTCCAAGTAATTACATTTTTCTGGCTAGTAGCAGATACACATGACTACAGTAAGGCTGCATAAAGGTAACTGAAAGCTAATGAATACTGTTCAAGTGTTAAGAGGTGTTGGAAACTTCCTAAAATTACATTTGTAGCATTAGCTATCAATCATTTCAGGCTTTGAAGAAGTTATCATAGAATTACAGAATCATGGAACGTCCTGAGCTGGAAGTTGCGCTGTAGTCCACATTGGTATTTTGAGGTTCATGAAGAATTTCCATGTTATGTATCATACAAGCCTCAAGACTTCTAAACCAAGCACAAAGGAATTGTTGTCTCTGCTGACCTTAAAAGCTACCTGCACAAACACATCAACATTCCTATCATCTGCTTAAATTTCACTGTTTTTGCATCACTGTAAAGGAATATCTATTGTATACTAAATACACTTGCCAGAGTATTTATTATTAACTATTTCCAGAATGTTTAAAGGTCTCTCAAATACACAGAACTTACATATGCATACACACACACACGCACAACACATATATAATTAGCTAGGTAACAACATCAATAACACAACATGAAATATATCACTTTGTCTGATATTGCATCTGACATGAACGGAAGAAGAGAAAATTTGCATTTAATGAAAGGTCCGTTGCCTGCAGAATAACGTGTAAGCCCATTATTTAGTCTCTGATAAGCCTAGATTACATTATCTCCATCTAAAACCTTCTTAATTTACTGCAGGATCGAACATGACTGTTAATGGTCTGCAGTGAAAGCTTACAGACTCATCAGAGAGACTTTGCTCCCACAGATTTGACAGACACTTATATTTGAGGGAACCTGCCTGACATATAGATGACTGTTGCTACAGATATCACTTAAACCTGTTTAAGCCTTAACATTTAGCACTAAATTTTAGTTTAAACGTTTATAGCGTTTAAACCTGTGGAAAAAAGCCTGAGATGCAGCAGACAGCAACAATATTACAACTCCAAAAGTCAGTAAGCTCAGCAAAAATTTAAAAACCCAACAGTTTAAGGCTGCAGTGGAGCATGAACAACCAGGGCTCAGCAGAACAGAGCTCACTGCCAGAACACGGAGGAAACTGTGTTCACTAGCGGTTATTATACATACGGGCAGAGGGAATGAAAGGTATAGGGGAACATTATAATGCATATGGGAGCAGGCTGAGGACAAGGCACCACAACAATTCTCCCCGCCACACGGGAGCAAGGCTTATGTAGCAGGAGCGGAGCTGTTCTGGGGCAGATATGGGGCACCTGCAAACGCCGTGGGGCACGGGGAGGGCGCTGCCACCCGGGAGAGGGGCTGGCAGCCCCACGGCCCGGGTGGGAGGGGACGTCCCACGGCCGGGGGGCACCGGGGGGAGGGAAGCGGGGGAAGGGGGGGTCACCGGGGGGAGCGAAGGCGGGGGCTGTCACCACACCACAGCAGGGCGGGCTGCGGTTTATCGCCCGCAGGGCCGCGGGGGCCGAGGCCCGGGACGCCGAGGGCCGCGCGGCGGGGCTGAGGGGCCCTGACCCACCCCGTCCCGCTCCCCACACGGGCCCGGGCCCCTCCGAGGGGAGCAGCCAGCCGCCCGCCCCCGCTTCGCCCCGCCTCTCCGCACCCCCGCCCCGAGCCCGGGACGGCCGCCGCCCGCCACTCGCCGCCCGCCGCCCGCGGCTCACCCCGCACCGCGCCGCCGCCATCAGCCGCCCGCGGAGGCAGCCGGGAAGGGCCGCCCGGGGGTCACGGCGCCTGCGCACTGCGCCCGCCCGCGCGGCCAATGGGCGCGGGGCGGTGCCGCCGTTGTACCGCCCCCTGGCGGCGGGCGGCGGGCGCGGCACCCGAGCTATCGCCCCCGCCCTCCCGCTCCGCCCAGCGCGCCCCAGTCCGGCACTGGGGGGGAGCCCCACGTCCTGCCCCCTGCCCAGCGCGCCCCAGTCCGGCACTGGGGGGGAGCCCCACGTCCTGCCCCCTGCCCAGCGCGCCCCAGTCCGGCACTGGGGGGGAGCCCCACGTCCTGCCCCCTGCCCAGCGCGCCCCAGTCCGGCACTGGGGGGGAGCCCCACGTCCTGCCCCCTGCCCAGCGCGCCCCAGTCCGGCACTGGGGGGGAGCCCCACGTCCTGCCCCCTGCCCAGCGCGCCCCAGTCCGGCACTGGGGGGGAGCCCCACGTCCTGCCCCCTGCCCAGCGCGCCCCAGTACGGCACTGGGGGGGAGCCCCACGTCCTGCCCCCTGCCCAGTGCGCCCCAGTCCGGCACTGGGGGGGAGCCCCACGTCCTGCCCCCTGCCCAGTGCGCCTCAGTACGGCACTGGGGGTGGAGCCCCACGTCCTGCTCCAGTGCACCCCAGTCTGGCACTGGGGAGGGAGCTCCACGTCCTACCCCCCGTCCAATGGATGCCAGTCTGGCACTGGGGAGGGAGCCCCACATCCTACTCTGCACCCATCACTGGAAGCTATGGACTGAGGGGAGCTGCTTTGATTCCAAAAAGGAGGGAATGGAGGGACCTTTTGGATTCCTGACCTCCAGCTGCACTTGCAGCCCTAATTCAGGTGCCAGACCCACAGCTGAGCCCCCTTTTACTTCCCTGGTGCAGCGGGGCTGGGCCCTGCCTGCCTGCACCTCAGACTTCCCACACCTCAGACGCCCTAGCACGTTGTTTTGGCAGGCAGGACAGGGCAGGATGCAGCAAAGTGGGATATGGGGATGAATCTGCAAGAGCAGGAGGATGACAGCTAATTTTTCATCACAGGTGTGAAGTTTGGGCTCCCGGCTTCCTCAGTCCCAAAGGAACATGAATTCCTTTTGGTTTTTGCAGTGCACATCCAGTGCAGTGGGCACTCTGAGCTTTGTTTCCTTCCTCACCCCAGGAATCCACTCTTTAACGTGCCTTGGGGGTCCTGCCGTGGGGTGAGACCATGATGTCGATGTGAGCTGGGGTCCCCCGAGGTAGAGATAACCCCAGAACTGTCAGTCCCGTGCGGTGGTTGTGGACCACAGACCCGCTTTTGAGGAGTTTCCCCTTGAGCTGAATGAGATGGGAGTCACAGTCTTACATCCTGCATGTGATGTTTGGCAGGTCTCTGTAATGATCCCTGCAATAACCCTTTTAAAGAAGGTGCATGAAACCATGGAAATAGAGGCAAACAACAATAAACACACAGTAAACTTTATTTTTGGCGGGGTGGTTTGATGCCAAAGAGTAAATGCTAGCAGATGCTCTATATAGCTCACATAAAGACAGCCACTTCAAATCCCGGTGGCAACAGCGATACCAAACCCCACATTAGTTCTGCGCTCAGAATTTGAATGATCATGAAGAGCCATCAGGGTTCTTCAGGTTAAGAGCCCATGTCGGTGCTGAGAAGAGAAGAAATTATTGTTATAGCTGGATTGTGAGGTTTTTGGGAAACAGAGTCAAGCATAGAGCTATATCCCTGCGATATGATGAGCTGCCACTGACCCTTGGTTTGGTTGGAGCTATACTGGAATTTGAAGCAGATTTAAGAATTCAATCGGCGGAGGGCAGGACTGTATTTATGCCCAACACTCTCTTTTCCCTGTATGTTACCTCACAGTTCTCTGTGCTGTATTTCTAACTCCTTAAGAAATCTGTGGTGGCTTATTGAATGAGTAATCTGGCAGCTTGTCTCCTTGGGTGTTCGGCATTTCCGATTACTTACCAAGCACACCTTAATTTTGGGCAAAAAAATGGAGACAATATGAGATTCTTCTGAGTTTGACAACAACAGTTATAGGAAGAAGTTAGGAAGAAAGAAAACTTACAGTCATTTCACATCAAGTGTATTTCAAACACCCCCATTTATTATTCAGGCATGTCTGTTACCCTTTCACTGGGCCATCACTCCCACTAATACTGAGGTGACCGGGAAATCATGTTATTGCAAACTTTTTGGCTATTAGAAGTATTTATCGCATTATGTCATTTGGGCCTAACGTGGGCTGGATCGGTTGATTTCTCAGACCGTCTAGTTGCAGAAATAATTTTTGTTTTACAAAACAACCCCTAAAAATCTGTATCTGAGCCTGGATTTTACCCAACCACGCCAATTTCCCATCTTTTCCAGGTAGCTCAGCCCGAAGTCTTGCACTGATTATTTCGAGTCTTCTTTTTGACAGCGGCAAGAATGGATTTTCTTTTTTGCTTATAATGGGCAGGTGTATCTCCAGCTCATACCAAGTGTGTCAAATCAGATGAGCTGACATTTCTAAGAATTTTGGCCATTCGCACCACATGATGAAGTGGTGCAAATAAACCTGCAACACTGCCTGCAAAGCAAAGCACAGCCTCCAACCCCAAAGCAGAGAGCTTTGTCACTTCAACCTCAGAATACTACAAACACTATCTCTGTATCAGTCAGAAAGTCCTTATCTCCAGCGTTGCTTTCGACTGTGCTACCATGCAGTTTATTTCCCCATGTTTGGCTGAAAAATGGTGCTAGTAGGTAAAGCTACTCCTTAAAAAAGATCTGATTTCAAGTTCTGGGCCCTGCACACGTCCTCCCCTCCTAGTTATGCTGCATTCTACCAGGGCAATCTTTCTAGGCAATGCGTTTACAGGTGTGTCTATTTTCATCATAACAGTGAAAGCTTCTTAAATGTAGGAAGAAATTTTCTTCACTTTATTTGTGGAAGTTTTCTCAAGTATCTTCATTTGGTTTCTTGCCCTAGCAATGCCTGCATATTTAAAGGAAGGGATTGATATGATTCACATCTCTCTAACTTTGCGGAAGAAAGAAAATCAGCAGGACGCTTGGATACTAATTTAACAATGACAGAATCCCATTGAGAAAAGACTGGCATGGTATGTTAAAGGAAGGAATCAAATAGTTAATTGCATCAAAAGGTACTGAGAGAAATCACTGTGGATTGCAATGTTGCAGAGCAATATCCCAGCATGACAGTCATTGGGAAAAACGAAAAAGAGATTACAGTCTGCAGAGGTAGAAAACACAATAATAATGGGAGGTTTCAATTCCTCCTAGGAACAAGTCATAACAGGGAGGGCAAAGGCTAAATTATAAGACCCATAAATAACTACCTATTAAAGCAATGAATCAGATAAGTCACAAGAAAAGAAGCAGCTCTTGTTTAAGTCTGGAAAGTGCATTAGGTGTGGATCAAAATTTATCTGTCACTGTTTGTAGTAATAACGTCAATATACTTGTATACACCTGTATAGGAGCAAAGAAGCCAACAAAATCCATCTTATTAAATTCAGGAAGGCTGCAGGCAGGTAGAGAAATCTCACCTGGCTGCCAAGTCTAGGGGTCCCAGCCAGACTGGGAAATGGAGGAGACATTTGCGGGGTCATCCCCAGCACTACACGTCTTGGAGGTAGGTAATAACTGTGGCTGAAATGTCTTTTTTCGGCTATACCTGCAAAGGCAGAGAAGCGTTGGCCAGCTCTGTGACCAAAACAGACCCTCAATGATGCTGAAGTCTGATCTTCCATCTTTATTTTTTTGCCTTTAGGATTTGAAACCTTTCCATGTTGGTATTTTTCCCCTTGAATCCTAACGATCGCCGTCTTGGCAGTCCTACCTCTGTACCTGCCTTTCTTATCTCACCTGACTTTGCTGTATACCTTTTCTTGAAGCTCCTTCTCCCAACTTAGCAATATTCTCAGCAGTTTGAGATGAGTTTGATGCATCTGGGTCTCCTGAAGTCCTGGGAGAGGAGAGGAGGGGGGTTATGGAGATGGGGTTATAGGCAAGACCAAAAAGGCTGTGAATAAGCTCTTGATTTTCACACTGTGAGAAGTGCCACAAGCCTTGGTTGGGACACCAACAAGTAACCTGGAAAAGGTGAGCAGCCAAGGTGATAAAATCTGCTATGTATCCCAAATTGTTCAGAGTAATCAGCCAAAAGCTGAAAGCAAAAAGTTGCAGAAGGATGGCATAAAGCTGGCTGGGTGATGAGATGGCAGATGGGACCCAGTGTTAATGAATGCAAAGCAATGCACGCAAGAGAAAATAGCACTAACAAAACACACACAGCGGCAGGCTCTAAATCAGCTGCTTCCATTAAGGAAAGAGATGCTGCATTCATTGTGGATAATTTTCTAGAAATGCCTAGTCAGTGCTCTGAAGGAGGCAAGAAAGCAAACAGGCTGCTCTGAAGCATCAAAATTTTAAGAAAAGGAGAAAACATACTCATAAAACCAACACGCACATGCAGCTTTGAGTGGCCATCTGCACTCCTGGGCTGCTCATCCCCCCCAAGAGGCAGCATTGCAATGCAAAAACTTAAAAAAATGGTACAGAAAAGGTAAATAGGGAGTACTCATTTTATTCCCTGATGGCGATCTCTAAGAAGGTCTAAAATGAGACAATGCTGGACCAAAAAAGCGGCCTTTAAGTGCCTCATTTCATATCATTTCGCTTAAGCCTTGGTAGCGTTCTTTGCTGGATTTGGAACATTTGTACTACGTATTACAGACCTTTGCTGAGGATGAGGGTTGCTAATATGCCAAAACGGCATTAGAGGGCAGTGCGTCGCAACCTAACTGGAGGTCTTTGGGGCCGCAATCGCGGTGGCAGGAAACTCCCCCAAAACCACTGGAGATCAGGAGAGCAGAGCGGTTCCCACCCACACAGGTGGGAAATGGTGGAGACCACAACGCGGCACAAAAGCAAAACATCAGGGCTGCTCAGAGAAGTGCCGATCGGATTAAAAATGTGGTTACATCCCATCAGATGGTGACGGTTTCCAGCCAACGGTGGAGGTCCCATGCAGAAAACTGATGCCGCTGCACACCACGTTTTTTGTGGTGGCCTTGGCAGCACTGTCAAACCTTTCTGGACTTTTTTTTTTTCTTTTTTTCTTGTTTCCTTTCTTTTTTCCCCCCAAAATTCCTGCTTGATTATCACTGCCATCTTCCTCACAACCTTCAGCTTTGAATAACATTTATCCTGGCTTGAGAAGACCTGCTTAGGTTTGCTGGCTTGAAAAAAACCAACGTGAAGGCTTAACAACCTGAAAGAATTGAAAATAGTTAGAAAGGTATTTGAAATATTCTTTATTTTGCTAAGGGAACACCTGAAAATGCCTCTATAAAAGCAATGAAGAAAACTATCTTTTTGCCATATGTAGAATGATCCCAAACCCCAGAAAATTGTAGCTTTTTTTCATGTAGTTTTTGCTCACTTCAGATTTTTAACTAGTTTCATATTTTGTCTGAGTTCCTGTCCTGGTTTCATCTGGGACAGAGTTAATTTTCTTCGTGGTAGCTGGTATAGTGCTGTGTTTTGGGTTTAGGATGAGAATAATATTGATAATACACATGTTTAAGTTGTTGCTGAGCAGTGCTTGTACGAAGTCAAGGGGGTGCACAAGAAGCTGGGAGGAGACACAGCCGGGACAGCTGACCCCAACTGGCCAAAGGGATATTCCGTACCATATCACATCACGCTGCATGAAAAAACTGGGGGGAGTTGGCCGGGGGGGTGCGGCCGCTGCTCGGGAGCTGGCTGGGCATCGGTCAGCGGGTGGTGAGCAGTTGCATTGTGCATCACTTGTTTTGTATATTCTTTTATCTCTATTACTATTTTCCTTTCCTTTTCTGTCCTATTGAATTGTCTTTATCGCAACCCACGAGTTTTGCTTTTCTTTCCGATTGTCTCCCCCATCCCACTGGGGGGAGCAAGCGAACGGCTCTGTGGTGTTTAGCTGCCTGCTGGGTTAAACCACAACGGTTCCATAATGAAAATGAGTAATAAGGGTCTCAGAACAGAAATATTTCATCACAGATGAAGTTTCTGAGACACATAGTTCAATATTTTTGATCACAACTAAAGAAAGCTCCGTTGCTGTTGACATTGCACAGTGGAGTGTTTTTGTTTGGCCAGTGATGGGGGAAAAACACTATAAATGAAGAAATGACCATTGTGTCCTACCGTCACTGTCTCAAGCTGGTTTGAAGAACTGAGAAAACATGTTGAAAATGTAACAGTGAAAATATTACACATGACTAGACTCGGTACAGATGGGATGTCTGCCGTCACTGAGAAAAAAAATGGTTGTGCTGCTCTGCTAGAGGAAGGGTTTGGATAGGAAGTTATTCAGAACCTCCTGCGTTAGCCCTAAAGAGGCTCTTTGTGCTAAAGATGTAGGTTTTTTGCATGCTTCAAATCCCACTGTCTGTGGCTTCAGTAAAATCGGAGAGATTTCAGGAGTTTTGTGTTTGCTGGGTGTTGGACTCAGTGATCCCAATGGGTCCCTACCAGCTTGAGATATTCTATGGTTCTGTGGTTTTTATTAAAATGAAGAGAGGGGGAAAAAACCGAGTTAAACCTACATTGCATTGATCATCAGCTTTAAAACTAATAGCTTTGAGAAAAAAAATTGGAAGCCAAGGCGAACAGCAAGGGAGGATTTGGAAGAGAAGGAGAAAATGAGCTCTACAATCTGGCTTGCCTGCCTTCCCAACCATTACTGTGCGTGCCTGCAGTGAAAGCTCTCTCTCTAGCGTTGCTGTCTTTCTTTTAGTTTACCCTTATATCAGAGCCAAACCTTGGCTGAATCATTACTTTTTTTCCAAAATTTCAATAGCTTCCACTCCTTTTTAAAAGTAAAGTGATGTCAAGTACTATAGTGGAGAACCTTTGCTATTAGACTCGTCTCCAGGTTTAAAGACTTTATGCCAGGAAATGCCATTGCTTAAATTCACTCACCCTTTTACCACACAAAAGTGCTGATTCCCTTTTAGAATAATTTAGTCCCTTCGATTTTCCATCCTAAAACATTGCTTCAATCTACGGCAGGTTTAATAGTGACATTAATGCATTTCCTACCTCACGTTGAGAGCCCAGTGTGAGACCACTTGGAGGATTCTGGGCATCTATTCTCTGCAAATGAAAATATCTCAGGTTGAGTACTCAAAAACCGAAGGAGTCTCAGGCACCGATCTTCAACATCAGTTGAAACATCTGAATGAAAACTCCCTCCAAATTTACAGGTATGTTTTTTGAACTGAAAGACAATTCTGGATTTGAGATTAAATTCTAAGAACTGTGGGTTGTTACTGAGTGATACGACATGGCTCTGGAAATGCATCTGTACTGATGATTTACAGATAGGTAAGGTTACCCTTCCGCTTGCTGCAGATTTGTATCAAATTCTTGTGAACAACCGTTTTCAGTCCAAAACAGCTGAATCCAAGAACTTAAGGTTCAAGGAGAATACTCTTAGCTCCTGCAGATGGCCATCATGACACTCTCACCACAACCAAGATTATCTGGTGTTAACAGCACCTTGATGGGCCCTAAGACGTTCATGGATAGTAACAGGTTTGTGCAGTCCCCATTCTTGGAGGTTTTAAAGACCCAGCTGAACAAAGCCAGTTGGGATCTCATCACCAACCTATGTTAAGCAGCAGGTAGGACCACTCCTTTCCAATCTGAATTATTCTATGAGTCTGCGATCATTTCTGTGGGTTTGTTAATTGCTGTAGTTCTCCAGAGAGGTAACCAAGGAAAGGACCTAGCATCCAAGCTTGCTCTGGATTACTGACCAAGTGCTCTGATCACTGGGGAAATGTGCAAAAGGAGTTCTCTTCCCCCTCCTCCATTAGCTGTTTAGCTCAGAAATGGCATGAGTACTGTAAAATGCAGGTGGATAGCGGTACGTGCTCTGTTCCCTGAATCAGCCTCACCTCAGTGAATTTCTTATTGCCTGATTCCACGTGACACCTTGTTGTCCGCAGAGGGGCACCATGTCAGATGCCCAGATAAGACCTGTTAGGTCAATAAAGAGAGCTGGATATTTCCCTTGAACCCTTCAAATCAATCTAGGAACACTTTGCATTCTTGCTAGTGACCACAGGGAGAGCCCAAACACTTAAGATGGCTACCCTGAAATATCCTCTCAGATTATATCATCCAGGCGTCTAAAATATGTAGGACACCTACATAGTCCCCCCATTTGTGATAGTCAGCCTACACCCGACATAGTAATTTTGATCTTATATAATCCAACACCCTAGTGCAAGCCCAACTGTTATGATTTCACAGAATGGTTGAAGTTGGAAGGGACCTCTGGAGGTCATCTTGTCCAACCAGCTGCTCAAGCAGGGCCACCTAGATCCAGTTCCCCAGGACTGTGTCCAGACAGCTTTTGAATATCTCCAAGGCGGGAGACTCCATACTCCTCCTTGGCAACCTGTGTCAGTGCTTGGTCACTCTCACAGTAAAAAAGTGTTTCCTGAAGTTCAGAGGGAACCTCCTGTGTGTCAGTTTGTGTCCATTGCCTCTGGTCCTGGCACTGGGCACCATTGAAGAGAGCCTGGCTCCATCCTCTTTGCGCCCTCCTTTCAGGTATTTATGAATATTGATAACACTCCCCTGAGCCTTCTCTTCTCCAGGCTGAACAGCCCCAGGTCTCTCAGCTTCTCCTCATATGTGAGACGCTCCAATCCCTTCGGTGTCTTCATGGCCCTTTGCTGGACTCTGTCCAGTATGTCCATGGTCTTTAGGGTGGATTCAAGCCTCCTTATGGAAGTGCTGGTCTCCAGTTATGCGATATATTACCCAAGCTCGTGATTTCACATAATTTAAAGGTTGCTGTTCTGAAGAGTATCACAAAATCTCACCTAGACTTTGCAAGGGATTGCCAACTTTTAAACAGAAATTCAGATTCTTTCCAATGAATATAGCCTTTCGTGCTGGGACATGTTCTCGTCTGTTTTTTCTATGGCTTTCTTCCTGTGTGGGAGATGTGCAGTGTCATTGGCCCTAAAATATATCCAAGTAAATAGCATTGAGGTGAATTTTTAACTCTAAGAGGAAGCTGCAATATTCAGAATCTGCTGAATGAAAGACTGCTGGTTTGGATTCCTACAGGACTTGGACATCAACCCTTCAAGATCATCTCTGCCGCAGAGGTGCTCCGTGCAAACAGGGACTAGTATATTGGAACAGCCTCATCCCTGACATTGGGAATCGACCGTTTTGATCTAAATGGTATGACTCTGCTGTAGGATTCAGACCTTCAGCAAGCCCCAGGCAGCATTTCCCAGCTGTTTAGCAATGATACTTCCCATCCCAGGGTAGGTGTGTGTATATTGGATATACGGACATATAAGATCAGGTAAGATATCTTATACAATTATAATACAATTAATCTCATCCGATTTTAGCTATCTAAAACTGAGATGCCCAGTAAGATTTCAAGCATGGGCTATGGCCAGGTGGTGAATCATCTCTAGAAGACAGTTCATGGAGCAGCACTTTCTTAATTTACTGGGACAGGTTCCATATTCCACTTTATGCGCCAGGGGTTATTTTTGTTCATAGTTTTCATTTTATAAAAGAACTTTGTGTGCCTTAGGGTTTTTGGTAACTCTACAATTCACAACATACTGTTGTAAGAAACAAAGAGCTGTGTGTTTATTCCAAGTATGCTGTCTTATGCAAGAGAGAAAAACTTTTCTCTTGTATGTTATAAAGCAGCACAATGACTGGAAATTAAGACAAGATTAAGGACAAGGGCAGATTATTCTGCATTTTTCGCCGCCTCCTTTGGAGATATTATCCTGATCATTGGAAAAGGGCCTGATACTGAACTACATTGATGGGGAATCTAGCCCAGCCTAGCAATTCCTTTGTCTTTTGAGAAAGAGCCCTATAGCTATGGATAGAGTACCCTAAAGCCCTTAACGATTTGGTCCCTTGGCATCATGGAAGGCAAATGAAGAAAACTGAACGCTAAGCTTTCATCTTTCTAAAGATGAAAATGTTCACTGTGTCTTTTGCTTTTCCTTCTACACTCTTTCCAATTTACGTAAAACCAAGACCTTAACCATAAGTGAGCAATGACCAGGTATGAACATCGTTCATCCTTCTGTTCCTGAAAAACAAGGAAGATATCAGAAAAAAAATAATTACCCGCTCTTCAGGTAACAGCCTGGTAAACAGCATTATCTCCACCGTCAGAGCAGACCACATGCACGTAAAAGGATGTGCTATCAAAAATATCTATAATGGTGACCTTAAAAAAGTACAAGAAGTGCTAATGAATCTCTTGTTATTTTAGAAAGGGACTTTCTTCTCCGTTAGTGCAAAGAGCTTCCTGAAGCAAAAACAAATGAAGCTATTCTTTCCTTCTTTTTAAATATAAGGTAGAAAACTTTTCAACAAAGCTTCTGCTCACTTGTTTCCTCGCTATTCAGAATTAGGAGGTGATGCTCTGAACAAAGACTGTTAAATTACTGTCTTTGTTCAATGACTGCCTGACATTAAGCAGGAGAACATAGAGACATCTCGCCAGTTACAATCACGATTGTTGGCAACAATTTATTGTTTCAACAGCTTACAGGTATTAGGCAGGGGGAAAGGCAGGGAAGTGACTTCCCCAGGCCACATTTGGAGTCAGTGGAGGAGCCAAAATTAGGTTGAGGTGGTCTTAGCTGTCTCCTCTGGGCTCATTCTTCTGATGCTTGTTGCCTTCAGCATCAGGTCCTTCTCATGAAGCTCCCCCTCTCTTAGCTCATCTGGTGTCTCAGTTACATTTGTTGGTTACAATTTCTAATTTTCAAGCCTCGTGTTGGAGCTGGATGTTGCTTGGATGGAGCCTTCCAAAGGCCAAATCAGGCTGTCCCATCATGGGGAGCTCATGGCAATGCTCGTGGGGGTGAGCCAGTACCAGCAGCTCTGACTTGGCAACGTCACTTTTCAGGGCGTGTGAGAAGCTGAGGGTTGGCCATGCACGGCCATTTGGGATGCCACAGCAACCGGAGTGCAAACCCAATTGCATTGCAACAGGTGCAGTTATCTCCTTTCTCCTGAAACCCAAAGGAGAATTTTTTTTCTGAGTTTCTCCTGCTAAAAGCTATGCCATATGTTAACGCTGACTGGCACTGCTGGCCACACTGAGCCACAGTGAGAAGAGGGTGCTGGTTTTGTGCCAAGCTGAAGCAAGCTATATCCTTGGTACCTATCCAGTTTCACCATGTTTTCTTCTCTCCCCTCCCTGTATGGCTGATTTAGCAAAGCTCTAGGGCAGTGCCCTCTGAAGACACAGCAGAAAGTCTCCAAGTCTGGACTCTGTCACACTGCAAAACTTGATAAAGTGAAAAAAGGAGTAAGTTATACATAACAACGCCTGGGCCAAGAACTGGGAAAGAAACCATTCATTTTAACACCTTTGTGCAAATCTTTAATTTCTTAATCTTCTTAATTCCACTTAAGAGAGGTGATACAGATATGATCATCTTGGTGGACATGGTTTGAACACTAAACAGCCAAGCAGGTAGATACTGTCCCTTTATTATACTTCATACTTTCATATTATCCTTTGTCAGTTCTTTCTATAGTGTCTGAGCTGCACATATCTGGCATGGCATCTGGAGTACTTTCCTCTTCTAACTTTAAATAAGCTGACAAAACACTCCAAATTAAGGAGGCTCAGTGTCTGGCTTTTATTAGTCACATCAAATACTTCGGGTTTTCCACTGGCTCACCATGAAAACAGCTAATGAGATTTTTTTTTTCTTTCTTGAGTGCTACTCTTGTAACTTGCAGGTGAGAGATGCAATGAAGATGGTCATGAGGGCATGTGAGTGAGGGGCAGTTAGAGTCTGACTGATATGAGTAAATCAGCCCTGAGAAATCCTGTCCTCTCTTCACTGCTTCAACACAAGTGGTATCAGCCTCTGTGTAACATGAGCCCCCCACCCCCAAAATCATCACTTTCAGAGACTTATTTCTTCTACTGTGAAAAAAAATATATTTTTAATAATTTCCTACATTAAAAGAAAGTTACATTTGCAAGTCAAACTCTCCAGATGAGGAAATGCTGATCTCTGGGAATAAGAAATAAAGAAATTTAGGAGCTTGGTGCATGCACCTTGGGATGGAGCCTGTAATTATAAGATTGTTTAAATTTTCTTCATAGGACCCTATTCTCCTATAGCGCTGTCTGCTTATCAGTATCAGTGATCAAAATAGATGGGACTTCAGAAGGCTGAACTGTGATAATCAGAGGTATCAATATATAAGAGAGGGCATGTATGTCCAGAAGAGATATCACGAGATATCAAGAGAGCCTACACGTGGCTTTCCCATCTGATTTCTTGCCTGTGGTGTCGCCGTACCCTTCTGAAGCACGAGACCGTCCCGCATGTGATGGGATTCTGCTGGATGAAAGTGGTCTCCAGCGAAGTTTGCACATTTCTTGTGCAGTTGGGAAAGTCAACCAAGTTCAAAACAGATAGCACTCGCTGTCCAAGCTTGGCATCTCCGGGTGAGGACACTCTTTCAGCACCGAATGCTCTCTAGTTACAGTGAGCCTTGTCCTGGCCTCGGGGAGAAAGTTTGAGGCCATTTGCCACACACACAAGTGAGTCCTCTGCAACCTCCAAAGTCAACCACTGGGCAGTTGCCTTGGTCGGATGGATGCAGGTGATGAAATAGGGTCTGGCTATAAAGTGTGGACATTTCAATTTTTGAGGGTCAGAGGAGAACTTCCTCGGGGTAAGCGGACTTCTGTTGAACAGCCTGATAAATAGCTGCTGGGTTTTTTTTGAGGAACAGCTACAGGGTATGGAATATGAACTGCTTTAGAAATAACCCCTGCACCTCATTAGCATGCTTTACACTCAGCTTGATCCTATCTAAGACACCTTTCTCCTTCCTTCTCCTTCCATGTCCTAGAGAGGCACTGACCATCGGAGGCCTTGAACAGCACAAGTGTTAGGGTTGGTGTGGATATCTTGGACCTTTCAATATTACAGCTTTGCCAGCTGCAGTTCGTTGCTTTCACCTTTAATTGCATTCACCTTCAAGAGTGAAGTTGCCCAGAGCTCAGCCCCAAAACCTGCTGTGCTCCAGTATTTATAACCTGTGCACAACACTGCAAGAGTCAGAGAGACGGCGGGGTTGGTGATAGGGTCTGGATCCAGGACTTTTCACAAACTAGCTTATCTGTGTGAAGGGGATAAACCTGATGGTAGGGAAATTATTTTTGCCAAGGTCCCTAAGCACTGGGAGACAGTCATAGACACTGAGGCAACACAGGGCAATTTTTGCTGCTAATTACAGCAGATGGAGTTTGTTTGTGACAGTTGAAAGCCCGGTGCGGGGGTTTGGTGGGTATTCTTAGACCAAATGTGACACCTGCAGCGTTTGGGCATTCGGCTTGTCTGTAGCCAGTGTGGACAAGCAGACACTTCTGTGGCACAGTTCATCTCGCCCAAATGCAGACATCTGACATAGGTCATCTGAGCTGCACCTACTCCTCCCCACGACTGCGATGGCAGATGAGTGATTAGCTCAAAAGTCTGCGTCTACACCAACATCTAACACTGAGAAAAGGTGAAAACCACCTTGTTGATCCCAAAGTGTTTTCTTCTCTGGCAGTCAAACTTCCCTCTAGAGAAAGAGATGGAGTGCTCTGAAATCCTCCACTGGCTTGTTGGCTTACTCAGACCTTTGCACCTCAAACATCCATCATCTCATGGTCATTTGCTAATCCCAAGGTCTCCATCCCAACCCTGCCCTTCTCCACTGCACAAATCGCGCTTGGTCTGTGAAAACAGTACAAAGGTAGCAGTAGCAAAATGGGTCATGGAAATCTAACCCGGTGAAAAGGATACCCTCCAGTCAACTATTCATTTAATATTTCACCCCTAAGTTTCTGTCTTCAGATGTCCAGGTCTGTTGACTATCATCAGTGCTCCCTTGTTAGCCAGAGCAATGCTTTATTGCCCCATTTTAGGTCACCTTTGTTTACAACCCCTTGAATGCTGGTACCACTGCAGTATTTGAGAAAAACTGAATGTGCGTTAGAAAAACACCCTACAGGGAAAATCCTACAGCAACCACAGGAAACTATGATTTTAAAATTTTGTCCCAAATCATGATTTCTGAATTCTGTGGCATAAGCTCAGCCTGAGTTACTCCAGTAATAACTTGAAGGATTGCTCTTGATACCATAAGAAGAGGCTTGGAGACTCATCGAATAGGCGTAAAAAAGCCCTGAGCCTCATTGGGAGCAAAAAACAAGGCATGAATCCTTATTCTGCACTGAATATAAGGGTCAAGTTTCATAATTTATGCTCAAGGAGGAAAAGTTTGTATTATTTTCTGTTTCTTTAGCCTGGCTGATGCAAAATGCATCCTGTCCTTTCTACATTCAGCTCTTCCTTTTCTCACTCTGTACTTCCTTCCTGAGGACCACACCAATTTTCTCACTCATACACTAACATTGCTTGGTTAGTGGTTAGACTTAGAAACCTCCAAGTTACTCTAGCTGAAGAACCTTTCTAAATATTTCCTACCAATACTATTTGTATTTAGAGGTTGTTTTTGCGTTTCTGTGAATAATCCTTAAAAGCTCTACAGTTCAGAAGCTTTTTTCACTCCCAGGGAAAAGACACTAGATTAAGATCATCTCAAAACTGAAATGGAACCATTTCCATTTATTTCTGTGGTATAATATTTAGCCCCAGTTCTTGGAACATCTACAGCAGCTTCCTATGAGGTGGTAAATTCAGAGCTGACTCAACAAAATTCATACAGGTGAGATTAACTCTGCCTTCACTGAACCAAAGGCATCAACAGAAGTATCTAACCCACTCATAAAACTAAAGCAGATGTAGACAGCTGCCTTATGACATGCAGCAAAAAGATTTCTAGTGGTTCACTTGGTAATACAAGGCCAAAGGTGGAATGGGAAGAGTATAATGTAACAGTCTGTGCCTTAAAATTTGCTGGAGGTCAGGTTCGTCCGCTCTGATTTTAGATGCCTGTAATAAAGGGTATCTATGTGTGAGTTTATCATCTAGATCCTCCTTACTTTCAACAGGGAAAGACCAATACTTACACGTCATGTTCCCTCTGACCTATTTAAAACAACTTTTCTAAGATGCAGCCTTGCCCTAGTTGAGTCTGCTTGTCTTCATGGACGATAAAAGGAGTCTAGGCGGCCAGCTCGGGTGTTTGTCATGACTCCCACCTTTAGTGTCTAGTTATTGGATAGGGAAGAAAGCTGCCTTCTTGGTTAGACAAAGGCAGATATTACACACCCAATGTCCAAGATGGGTATGATGTACAGTCTTTCTCTGGCTTTTATGGCAATGATGCCATTACATTATGCAAAATGGGCATTTGTTCATTTAGTCTTAGACTCCAGTACAGTCACAGACCCCTTTAAAACTGAAGCTTTAGCTCTTTTCTGGGTTAAAGAGGGTATAACTGGTACAAAAATCAGTCAGATTCTGAGACTGCCTGGAGATGAGTTAGATGGCAAGTAAGAGATAAGGATAATGCAGAAGGACTTTCTCTGACTATAAATTAGGCAGCTTGCTGGGCTGTGAGTCTAGAAAGTGAGAAGGAAGAGCACAATCCTGCCCAGACCTAGCCTCTAGTGCTGGAAAAAAGATTGGTGGGTGATGCTAGCCCATGAATTTCCTTCCTGCCCTCTAATATATACATGGTCTCTCCTGGCTTAGCATCTTCTGCAAATGCAGTAAAGATTGTCTATATTCATCATCCAATAAACTTGAAAATACTGAAGATCCTATTTCCTGAGTTCCCCACTATAACCTGGGGAACACCCTTCAATACATCCTTCTCTTCTGACAGTTAATCAGTGCCACTCAATATGCCCTTCCATTTGACACAGTTTTGACCCATTTTAATGGCACTTTCTTTTCAGGGATTTTCCAATCAATTTTGTACTCACCTTATAATTCAACTAGGTTGTGTTTCCCTAACTTGACGGATAGTGTAAAAATTCTTACTAAAGTCAAACAAAGAGACAGGGTGTCATGGGTAAGGAATTCACTACAGAGGCTGTCTTAAGGCTTGCGCACTTCACAGGATTAAGTATAATCGATTAACTATGACTTGATGGTAATAAAAAGGAGAAGGGAAGAAACAAATACGATCACTCAATAATATACTTCATTTTTCATTTTATTCCAAGGTCCTGAAATGTTTCTGCTCAGGCCAGAGGAATGATGATTGCAAATAAGAATATCTATAGAAGAAAGTTATCTGTACTATGCAGCTGTATTTGCATGGGAAAGTATTAAGAAACACAACCTAGGCATCACTGTGTTAATGAAGTTGTGGCAGTACTCACTGCATGGAAACTGAATATATCAAGAGATTTTCAAGTAAGCCAGAAGCTCAGCCAGACACTAAGTCTGAGGAGTATAAGTTTAAAAATTAAGTCTCTTCCGGATCTGCTCATTAGACACTGTTTTATTGTAATAATAACGTGCTTAGTGTTCAATTCCCACAGGGAAATACTAGGGGATGTTTTGGCTGTTGCTGCGTACTAACCTGAAGATTTTGGAGAAGAGCACCAACAGCCAAAAAAGCCAACACGATGTTGGGTGTCGTCACTGGGAATGGGACGGAGAAGATCATTTTGCTGCCATAAAAAGCCTTGGTGAGCCTACATGTGGTGTAGCTGGTGCCGTTGTGGTCTCTGCATCTCAAACAGCACATAGTGGAATTGGAGAAAGTCCAGAGAAGGACAACTAAAATAATCATGGGGATGGAGCAGTTGCCTTACAAGGAGAGACAGCAAAGGTCAAGGACTGTTCAACATGGAGAGGGGGAGGATGTGGGTAGGTTAACTGTGTCATGGAGGTGAGGGATATGGTGAATGCAGACCATTAGCCACTAAATCCCACAATAACAGAACTAGGAGACCTTTAGTATAACGTCAGTTTAGAACAGATAAAAGGACACCCTTGCTTGCACAATGGCTCCTTTAGCTTGCTGCCAGAGGAGGTTGTGGAGGCCAATAGTACTGGCAGGTTGTGGTTTAACCCTAGCCAGCAGCTAAGCACCACACAGCTGCTCACTCCCCACCCCCCCACCTCCCCACATCCCCCCAGCGGGATGGGGGAGAGAACTGAAAGGGTAGAAGTGAGAAAACTCATGGGTTGAGATAAAAACAGTTTAATAATTGAAACACAGTATAATAATATTGTCGTGAAAAGGAAAATAACACAGAGAGAATTAAAACCCAAGAAAGACAAGAGATGCAAATGAAAACCAACCAACCCATGACCAACCAGTCCCCAAGCAATGGTTCCCCCAGCAACCTCCCCTCCAGCTCTATATGCTGTGCATGACGCCATATGGTATGGGACATCCCTTGGGTCAGTTGGGGTCACTGTCCCAGCCATGCCCCCTCCCAGCTTCTCGTGCACCCCCAGCCTGCTCACTGTTGGCATGGTGTGAGAGGCAGAAAGGTCTTGGCTCGGCGTAAGCCCTGCTCAACAATAACAAAAACATCCCTGTATTCACTGGTTTTAGCACAAATCCAAAACCTAGCCCCATACTAGCTACTATGAAGAAAACGAACCCTATCCCAGCCAAAACCAGCACACACGTTCAAATGGGCATGACACCATTGATGGACAGCAGG
Source organism: Phalacrocorax carbo (assembly GCF_963921805.1). Taxonomy (NCBI): domain Eukaryota; kingdom Metazoa; phylum Chordata; class Aves; order Suliformes; family Phalacrocoracidae; genus Phalacrocorax; species Phalacrocorax carbo. The sequence goes on along the minus strand of NC_087513.1, from coordinate 4,493,015 downwards.
TCCGTAACTAGGTCAAAAAGGCATGGGCAGAGATGCAGCCTTTAATGCAAAACATTGCACACCTGGAGAAATGAGGTGATTGGAAGTCGCCTGGTTCATGTGCCCTCCTGGACTAGTATCTCCTGCTGCCACTGCTGGAGGCAAAACGCTTGGCTAGAGGCACTATTGGCCTGATCCAGCAAGGCTGTTCTCATGTTTCTTGTACTACTTGTACTCATCTGTATAAACCTTTAGGTTTAGGAGCTTGTACTCACTCTGTGTGTGTCTGCTACATGCCTGTGAGGGTGGCTTTTTTTGTGTTTTTCTTCTTTCACACAGGAAGATGTTTAGGGACTCTGCATCGCACTGGGGTCTTCATACTAGTCTGTACTTGCATACAGAGCTCAGAGCTGTTTGTCCAACAGAGAGTTTGATTGGAAGCATGTTGTGTTTCAGAAAACCAGGGAATTTCCTGTATCTCTGTGGATGTGAACTAAAGGCCCACGTAGAATCATAGAATCATTAAGGTTGGAAAAGACCCTTAAGATCATCAAGTCCAACTGCTAACCTACCACTGCCAAGTCCACCACTATATCATATCCTCAAGCACCACGTCTGCCCTTCTTTTAAATACCTCCAGGGATGGAGACTCCACCACCTCTCTGGGCAGCCTGTTCCCATGCCTGACAACCCTTTCGGTGAAGAAGTTTTCCCTAATGTCCAACCTAAACTTCCCCCGGCACAGCTTGGGGCCATATTTAATTTGATAGCAGTGAGCCATAGTATAACAAATATTCATGGAGAAAACTATGGCGAGAAGTATGATAAACACAGAGGAAGGAGGGCTGTAGATTCTGGCTCTCCACTTTGGACTGAAGGATGAAACCCTCCTAGTATCTGATGAGGGGTAGGAGCACACCAGGTACCTTTCAATGCACATTCCCTCCAACTTTTGAGATGGAGCATCATCAGTTGATAAAGGACATAAAGTGATTTGTTTGATGGATTTAGCCCAGCCCTGAATACTGGACCCTCAAAGTCGCATTCAGTTTTATGGTCCTCATGTATTTATCACAGAACTCAGCATCAGTGCAAAGAATAGTTCATAAGAGTATAACAAGCCAAGTCCAGGATGTTTGACAGGGAAGACTGTTCTCAGTCACTAAATAAGCAATTTACATTCTCTTTTCAAATTCAGTATGTGTTTTCAGGGTGGATTTGTCTCATCCAGCTGTAGCTGCCTAAAAGACCTGCGTTTGGTTTAAACTAGTTGTGCTGGTTTAACGGTTGTCTGCAGACGGGAGGGAGAGAAGTTCAGATGGGTGATTCACCTGGTAGATGCAGATGTCCAGAGGAGGAGGTGAATCGCTCTCTAGATGCACTGGTTGACTCTTTCCATTGATTCAAGGGGAACTTTGAAAACTATGTTGACCGTACAACTCGCTCTTGACTTGCAACAAAACCACTGTTGCCCTTGCAAATATGCTCCATTTAAGATGCAAAATTTTTGTGCCTCATGTCAGCTCTGTCTCACTTTTATGGGAAATACAAAGCAGTTAAAAACAGTTTTGCCACTGTAAATAATTAGGTTGGGTGAAAATAACCAAGGCTTCCCCATACCTCTGCTTTGCAGCAGAGCTGGATGCTGCTGTGGAACGTGAGAAAGGCCCTTGTGCATGGCATCTTTAATGACTTTTCTTTAAAATAATAAGCATAGTCCTCTAAGTAATCTGTAAAGAAAGCCAAGAGTGGCCTATTTAAGTGCAAAACCTGGCTATTTGAGCTTCAGCTGATCAGTACAGAGTACCACTGTATCCCATGCTTAAGGTAAAATTCCCAACACATTTCCTCCCAAGTGACAAAATAAATAATGCGAGTTTACAGCCACCATTACCATAATTTCAAGGACATATAAGCTATATACTGATTAACAGAGTTTACTTAGCTATTAGAGCCATCCCCCACTCCTCTAGGCAAGGTCCATATGAAGTGCTATTGCTTGAATAGAGGGCCCATATAAGAGTGATTCGCAGCAGAAAAGTTGCATTAAAGAAAGAAAACACAATGCTTGCTTATTTTAGTGAATTATGTGGGTATTTACCACTGCTTTGAACTGGGCAGGGTTTGCAATAAGATCACAGCATTGTCCTTTCTTTAAGCTGGCTTGGTTTTCCTTGCAACATCATTGGATTTATAAAACAAGCAATGCCCAGCTGAAAATTTGATATCGCTTTTCTTTATTTGAGATGCTAATGTAAAAGGGCCAAGTCTCCCAATTTTGGGAGAGCTTGATACAGGCATCTATGATTTTTTGTTTCCTCCTCAGCTTCTAAATGATTCTGGTTTTTTCCATCAGATGAAACTGCACCAGATATACCATAAAATCTGCCCACAGCCTCTGCTACTCAGACCTCCAGACCAAACAAGTTTGTGCACTAAGAGTTTTAAAAGCACTTGCGAGATTTCAAAAGGCCCTTGTTAAACCTAGAACTAAGGAAGGCTGGAGCTCTGCCTGTGTTTTACTCCCTGGCAACTCCATTTCTGCATCTTTCTTGGTCTTGTGGCATTGTATAAAAATAATCTTCATAATCTCATCTGTGGTGACCTGGGCCATGTGACAGGCTCTTTTCCTCCCAGCTCTCTGCTGAAAGAGAGACTTCTCTGAGCAGCAAAAGTCTGGTGATCAGTAGGAGAAAGTCAACAAGCAGCAGAGACTCCAGCACCTTCTTTTCCCTCTACACCTTCCTACATGCTCAAGATGCTCCTATTTCCCTCCATCATTTTCCATGTTTCCCATTTTCACAGCGCCTCCCCTCCTTTATTGCCACACACCTCTGCTGTTAACATCTAATGTTAATTGTCTAAATTATAATGCTAATTATGGTTTTTTTTCCTCATAAGCCCCTGTTTATTCTGTGCCTAGGTAACTTCCCCCCTTGCTGCCTCTCTCTGTTCTCACACTCCCCTTCTCTGCCTTGCTCTGCTCTAGGTCAGTTGCTTGCAGAAGCAGGACCCTTTTTTCCTGGAACCATTCAGCAAGCTGACCTATTTCACACAGCTGACCTAACTAATTGCTCTTACAAGTGGTAACGGGTTTTTTTCTGACCTTTAAGAGGTCTCAACACCGAGTTACGGGTCATTCTCATGCAAACTGTGCTTGTAGCAATTAGCCACCTGGGGTCACCGTTCCTTCCAGTACATCAACTGGCTGTACATTACATGCTCCTCCTAGGATAAAAACTCACCATTTCTAAAATTATCCACCTACGCTGAGATTTGCTGCTTGAAAGAAAATGGCTGTGGGAAAGAAGGAGGGTGTCTCAGCTCACCTGCCCAAAAAAGACTAATTTTCGGCAAAAGATAAAATTCAGCTTGTTGAGAAACTGCTGCCTTCCACTCAGAGTTTGCAATCATTAAGTGGCAGTCAAGATTCTGAATAGCTGAGAGATGCAGACTGAGCTGAAGGACTGCAGAAAAGATCTCCCGTCTCTGTCTCCATCATGCAAATATCTTTGAAATTACATAGTTAGACCAGGCAAGAAATAGAGGGAGATGCTGGGGAGTAAATCCCTGTATCTCCAAAGAACAGACCACATGTTTAGTAAGGGAAGGACAAATTGTGATAAACAGTCTGTGATTTCTTGCCATGCAAAGTAACAAATAGGTCTTCCCAACCCAGATGGTTGCAGTTCTGTATATGTAATTGCGTATCTCTAGATATCTTGGAAACAGGTGAATAATGGGGGTCTACGACTTTCAGACAGGTGCTTCAAGAGCAAATCTCTCCAAGTCCTTCAGTGGACTTTTGCATGAGTGTTTCCTACTACGCTGCTAAATATGGAAGATGATTTGGCACTAAAGCAAAGGCAGTAAATATCTGTGGAGCATGGAGCAGCCCCGGGGTGAGCAAAACATTTTACCCACAGCAGTGGCTCCAGAAGTCTCACTTGTTCCCTGTGCCCTGTTGCATTTGAGTTTGGGCAGTAATCTCCTGGCCAAAGCCTCGTTGCCAACAGACCCTCCAAGGCAACATGCCATCTGCATCAGTGAAGCTGCTCAAAAACTTTAATGAAAAGGACAAAGGGACATTTATCAGGAGAGAGCGAGCAGGGGCTGTAGCGTCTCTTCTGTCTGCTGCTCTCATGACCACTGCCTAAAGTCTCGTTTGCACCTTTCCACGTGCTGGGGGAGAAGGTGCATATTTCTGCCACAGACATGGCATCTTCGTTCACTGCCCCAAAAAGGTCTGTTTTACATCTTACTCAAAAGAAGCTCCATTGTGTGAGCTGCTTGTCACAGGACTATCACCCTTATGGGTTTGAGGACAGGACAGTCTCTGATAGTGAGGAGCAGAAACACTAATGCAGCATCCTCTGTTCTGTGGCTACAACTGGTGGATGCAGCTGTAGAGGCATTTAAAAATGTATCACATCTATTTCTTAGCATGCCTGTTAGGAAGATTTCATTCATGAAGGATTTATAAAGGAGAACTAAATGTCCAGCATGTAATAATCACGATGGAATACCAAAGACAGTTTAAATCTCTTTTTCCATAGTCTATCTCAACTAATTCTCTAGATACTAACAGATAATAATTTCTGTGGAAATCGCTGTAGAAAAGCTACATCAAGTGTGATAATTTCCAGTTTTCCACTGACATTTGGAAGAACCAATTTCACCAAAGCATAGCAAACCCAGACAACTTAGGAGCAAGAGAAACCCTTTCCAAACATGCCAGCCTTGTCCTCACAGATTTTTTTTTTTTGATCAAACTGTCCATCCTTCAGCTCAGCTGTCACTCAAAGAAACTGCAAGCATGCATACATCAAAAAACAAATGGAGTGTGGCTCTATCATCCTGAGCAGAGGACCTCCAAAAAGCCAAAACGGTACCCCATGGGACCTTTACTTTGTGGGTAGAGCCCACAGATGGTGTCTGAGGTCCGTTGTCATATACTCAAAAACCATTCTACGGTGGCAGTCCCTCTGAAATGCCTGTCCAGTCGCAGATTTGGGGTCAAGTGCACAAACCCACTCAAATCTTGCCCCCTTATACTGACCTCAGCTGTAGTGGAACAGCTCTGGAGTCAGTAGCTCTGATGTGTCAAACCACTTCCTACACACGACAACACGCTCCGCCACACTGAGCATTAAGTTTGATTTCCAGGATAAAAGCTGCTACTACCTGAACCGAGAGCAGCCTTTATTCTCTCTTGCAGAGCCAGCCAGCAAAATGATGACTTGCTGACCAAAGAGCAAAGTCCTTGCCGCGCACGCAGGGTGATGCTCCCCACCAGTCCAACCAGGCAGTAGATGGCTCATCGGCTTGGTCGGCGCCAGCCCATCACTTCTGAGAAACTTCACCATCCCCAGTGTTGCGGAGAAAAGATGTGAACAAGTCCCATGGAGCTCAAGTGCCTTTTGATGTGGCTCTTGTTTGGATCCGTCATGGGGAACAAGCCAGGTAAAAGACTATTTCTGCCTTTTGGGGAGGGAAAATATGATGCTTTTTTGTGGTGGCTGCTGGAGGATGTTCGCAACATCCTGACTCCTTTCAGGTAAGAAAAGATGTTAAGAGCTTAAGGAATTTATTATTCTAAGGAAATGAGAGAAATGGGGTTTGTGCCCACAAACCATTAACTGCAGACGATCCAGAGCACAATGGGGTACTTTTTTTGTCTGAGTAATGTATGTATCCTCCAACCCATCGCTGGCACAGTGGGCAGATCAAAGCAGCCTTGTGCACCTTCGGTAGCTCTTTGAATTTGTTTTTTTTTCCATTTTGCACGTAACTTTTGGACATATAAAAAGAGACACTGAAATGTCAGTACCTCTATAGGTAAAATTGATAGCAAGATTATTAGTTAAAAGGTACCATCCAAGTTCGCTACGGGTACGAGAGATGCCAAGTATTCTTTCAGCCACGCCTCCCAGGCAGCAGTGCCTGTAAACTGTGAATGGAGGCAGCTAATCCATTCAGCATAATTTTACAAATTTATAAATTGTGATACCGCTTTATTTGGCTTATTTATTGTGGCAAGTGTGTGCACTGATGGTCTGGTGATATATTAGCATATTTGAATTTAAACTGCTTTGTTCAGAGGGGAAAAAAGAATATCTTGCATTCTCAGTGCTCCATAAACGTGATATTTCATTCTATACCTGCTGGTGATGTCCAGGTTGAGAGGCATGAGGAGATACAGCCTGAGGTGGCTTCTCAGGTGCAATGGTACTGTAACTGCTAATGGATCAGCTCTAGCAGGGCTGTGAATTTTACTGGGCACAGGGCATCTCAAGGGAAGACTGTGTCGCTTACAACCTAACTCACTAATGCAGGAAGTACCTTCACAGAAAATTAACCCCCAGGTGATTTTCTTCTCGTTAAAGTGTTTTGCCAGTAAATGCTGTACCTTTTCCTTCACTGGGCGTTTTCATTGCCAAATGAAGTGCCACTGCCCACGGCAAGCGTTCAAGTACTGTGTGCAAGAGCATCGCTGCGAGAAGTTCAGCCAGAGATATGTAAATAGGATCGGTTCTGGGATGAGTCAAGTCCCCTATATCACACTTTCTGTATTACTGTGCCTGGGACACATTGTGAGATTTCTTGCTGGCAAGTCTCATTTATCAGAAATCTTTCTGGTTTTTGGAAAAAATTGAGGGCCGTTAGAGCAGTTGCATTTTTTGCAATTTGATATGATTTAATTCTCTGATGAATGAATAAATGCGTAGCATCGCATTCTTCACTGTACCATGAAGTTTTTCCTTCCTCAGCTTCCTGTATTTATTTTCAATACAACACAAAATATCTGTACCAATGTGTAAATGTAATATTCACATATATATTTTTAATTTCTCCCTGCAGATAATATGCTAAGGTAGAAACACCACCTTTTACCAATTCAGGGTTTTTATTGTAGAGATGCCTGAAGTATTGTGCCTGTAAGACGTATTGTTCTTAATTCCTTAGGGTGATCAACAAGGAGACCTTGGAACAGACATAAGCAAAAAACAAGGGAAAGAGCCTAGGTCAGACTGGCCAAAAAGCAACGCAATACATACAGTGCTATTCCTACTCTTTTGCCGTAGCCTTTTCAGCTCATCCCAGCACCGCACGTTCTGTTTTGTAAATAGAACCTGCCATAGATGTTGTTTGCAAGAGGGTTTCTGGCAAGATGCACAATTGAGGATAAATATTAGGGGGAAAAGAAAATAAAACCCCATTTGTTTCACAGAACAGTTTCACTGATAGATCGCAATGTGCTCTGAGAGGGCAACGTCCTCTGATATGCATCTGGGGAAACTAAGGCAAGTGATGATCATTCATTTAGTAAAAATCAAACTACACCTCAGTGCTAAAGAGGATAAGAGAAATGCTGATTTTCTTGTGAAGACCTTCACATTTATCTCATTTACTCCGCACAGCAGCACTGCCTAGATGCTGCAGGCAGGGATGAGGCTTGAAGTAAACTAGTAAGGGTCAAATATGAGATAAAAAGCTGGTCTGTGCTCCTACGACCTTTCCATCTTGCTATTCATCTTCAGGAATACACTGAATAGATTTGCAAGTTAAACCTGGAAAGGATTAAAACTCACAAAAGAAAGAATTTCATTCAACTGAATTTCATTCGCACAAGATGGGTACCAGATCTCAGTCATTTAAATGAGAGGAATTTCTTTCCCATTATACTTGCATATTAGCGCTCGCTCCCATGGATTTGAAATGCAATGCGGAATAAATTAAAGTTGTCAAACACGTACAAGTGTTTCTTGTAAGGTCAGCTAGAGAGCAAATACCGTTATAAAACTTCCACCTATAGTAGCCTCCAGCATCAAAGTGCACAAAACACAGCTACAATAAAAAAAAAAATTGTTTACAAAAAAATTGTTTAAAAATTGTGATCCTGCTGAGGAAAAGCAGCTGTTAACCGACAGGGATCCTGCAGTATCTGCTTCTGCCTTCAGATGGAGAAATCTTCTCCCCACCTCATCAGAGATGAGATGTTATGTCTTTCCCTTTTATCACAGCAAAACAAAAAAATCTACTCTTTAGCTACTGCTAGAAAGCCACTACCTTTGACTTTGCTCACTATTGCCTTCAGAGCGTTGCAATTTTGGTCTCCCTGCTTTCTTCCTTGGCATTCACCCTTGTCTCTCCTCTTTTTCCCGTTGCATTAGTCGTATCTTCAAAGCCCAGCTTTTGGGTGTTTTCTGCCCATGGCTTCCATCTCCTGACCCTGGCCCTGAATCTTGGAACATCCTGGCTTACTGAGTCTTTGCTGCATCTCCTCCAATGCTTCTTCAAAACTCACATTTCCAAAGTCCTTCCATGACTTTCTTCACTTGACTCCCTGTTCCTCAGCCCTGCCATGGTAGCAGCACTCTGTCAGCTGCTGCTCTTTCTTTACGTTCTCCATTTGTGAACCCCGAGATAAAGAATATACAGCCCTCTGCATTTGGAAAAATGTTTCATGCATTACAAGGTCAGAAAAATAATCAACACTACCCACTCTTGAGAGCTGCAGTGAAAAGTTCAATGACCACTTCCATTCTAAGGCCACAAGTCAAATGAGATGAGTCCTAAAGCCACACCTGAAATCAACCTGTCATTGTTACCCAGCACTGGGACACATGCTTGTCATCCAGTTCAATTATTTTCAGGGAGGATATTCTCTACTGCCCTTCTAACCCAACAAAAGGCGAGGCTCAGAAAGTCCCAGCCAAAGAAAAGGATCTGAATTTCTGCTGCTGTTTAAAAAGCCAATTTTCTTTCTCAGTAATGTGTTTTTCCCTTTAGATGAAAATACCGAAGAGGCGGGTGTTACTGAAGTCACAGATTTAAGCAAAAATGTAGCCAAACCTATTCAAAACCCAAATGTCACACACCAAAACAAGGCTTTCACATGCGATATTCTCAAAACCAGACACTGTGTTCTGCTACCTTACCATTCGCAGTGGTTGCCTTTAAAGAGTTTGAGCTCTGTGGCTTTACCACAGAACCAAGAAGGTTATAAACACCCAGAAACAACAGAATAAGAAAAACAAATGTTCCCCATTCTCCACTTCGTACATTTTCTAGGCAGCGCACTGTGCTTGGGCTAATTTTCTTCCCTCTCCCTGCCTTAGGAAACCCTCTCCCTCTTTCCTAATGCTCCCTCTTCCAGTTCCACCTTTGCAGTCCAACTGCCCATCCCAGCCTCCCTGCCAGGGCAGGCGCGTGATTTGTCTCGCTTAACTTCAGCTGTCTGCACCATCATCTCCATCGAGCTGGACCTGTGGACCCCCTTCATAGCCAGGGGAGAGAAAGCAGCACTTTCAGGGCACAGTTCATCTACCAGATTGCAGACAAGGGTGCAATGAGTCATGTCCTGTAAATGTCTTTCTAGTGACTACACAAGGAATTGAAATGTCTGCTTTTTGTCAGCTGGGTGGGACTTGGTCCATGCCTTAAAACAGGAGCGAGTTGGTGATGAAGGGGGATAATTGTGTTTAGGAGGAGGGGAGACAGATCTCCAGTCACGAAACATCTGAGTCAGCAGAAGATACAACAACATCTGCAGACTGCTTTGCTGGGAACTTACAGCAAAGTGAGCTTTAAAATTATATCAATGCATTAGCTAAACCACACTAATTATTGCTGTGAGCATGTAAGAATGGTCTTCCACCATAAAGATGTTCTACACATAAAAAAGGAGCAGTACCTTTAAGCGTTGCTTGGAGAACTGAAGTTAGGTGTCTGCTATCCTCTAAAGAGGTCTGCCCAACTCCACTTCTTACCGAAGGAGCTAAGAAGGTAGGTTCATGGGGCTACATTATGCTTAGCATGTGAAAGATGAGGCCGCTGTCAAACCAATTCTAGCCTTGCAAAGTATGAATTTTTTTGTTTTTTTTTTTTCATTATATTCCACTGCCTGGGTCAATGGCAAACAGCTGGGTAGCATGATTAACCCAAGAGATAATAGAAGTGCGTCTCTCCCAAACCTAATTTTCTATGGTCCTACAAAGAGTTAATGGACAACTCCTGCTGGTTCATATTCCAGTTTATCTTGCACTGTCTTTCTAACTGAGACATCTTCTAGCACAGCAAACGGAGCAGGCATCGAACTGCCTGGTCCTTAGAATAGAACGTGCCTCTTCTCCACTGCTGGGAATATTAAAACCCATCTCCCGCCCCATAAGGGTGATCTGCCCTCCGTCGTTGTTTGCATTAAATCTTGTGCCTGGTGATTTCATCTGCATTGTATTTCTGTCACTTAAATTGCAGACTCATTACTACTCAGATGACTTTGTGAGATAATCTCTGTGTAATCTACAGTATAGCTAATCAAAACCTCACAGGCAAATTACCATAAACTTCAGGTCCGCACCCCAGCCCCACAGCTGTGATGTATTGCCAGTTTACAAATCCACATAGACAATAAATGACATTAACTGGAGGGGAAAGAAGCAGGCAGAGCTGTAGCTAGCTTGTTAACGGACCCTTCAGGAATAAGTTTTGAAGTTAGAAAAAGTTCGTTACCATTTCAGTCCAGTTGCCAGTATCAATTCCTTCTCTTCACCCATAACAGTTTCATCTTCAAGAGACATGCTCTATTTAGAGAGCACAGAGTTTCAGACAGCATATGAACCTCCAGGGCTGAATTAGCTTGTCAGGCACATCTGGGGAAATGTCTTCATTTTGGCATGGTTTGATTTCTTGGTATCTCTGGGGAGAGGCTCTCCTCATCTCTGACCTGGGCAGGTGTGCAAAGCGCCTGGTTTCTTCCACTGCTTCTACCCAGATCTTCAGCACAGCCAGTTTCCTACTGATCCCATCTTACTGCCTCTGTGTTTAGGGGAAAATTGCTGTTTTAACCTGACATCAGAATAATGTTAGTGCTGGTGACACACAGCGACATGACAGAGGAAATTCTGAGTTTATGTTCTCGAGGCATGACTCACTGTCTGTGTTTCTCTAATACCAAAAATACCTGTTATAAATTTTCCCCATTCACTTCTGGGTAAAAGGCGTGTTCTGATGCCTTGTCTAACACTGCTTTGCCAACTCAGACATGGAAGAGAAATAGGCAGGACAGCAGCTTCATAAATCCTAATACTGCCAGCACAGATAATGTGTGCAGTTTTGTGTGGGGTCAGTGATATATTTGAATGGGAAACTTCAGGGAAAAAACCCAAGGACTGAAAGACGTGATGGTGATTTAGCTAGTGGGTTTCTTTCCACTAAGCCTAAATAACGATGCTAGATGCTGAGGGTAAGCAAAAACAGTTAAGCTTTATTTAGCACATGGCAAAGAACTCGCAAAAGGCAGTGTGGCAGGGTATTCTGCCTGGCACCAGCCTCCAATAACTCCTGTGTGCTATCTGACAGCTTATGTGGACGTCCCAGATGCCCTAAGACACCTCAGATGGCATCAGACACCATTACTTAAGCAGGAATAGCAGGAATCCCACCTATCTTGTGGCTCAGATGACAAGAAGTGGCGTGCAGGTCTCAGAAATCTTATCGAACTTAATTTTGGGAGCACACCAGAGGATGCAATGACTACTTTTAAATTTTTATGCTTCACAGATGTTTATCATCTGAATTCACTAGTCTCCTCCTAATTCCAAGGGCATGTCTCCATCCCCTATATGATAATATCTGAAACTGGTTCCAAAATTTCCAGAGACACTGTACGCACCAAAAATCCACAATTATGAGGAGAAATTAGCAAGTAGCAAGAGCTACGAAGATGGTGAGGGGACTGGAGCATCTTCCATATGAGGAAAGGCTGAGAGACCTGGGCTTGTTCAGCCTGGAGAAGAGAAGGCTGAGGGGGGATCTCATCAATGCTTATAAATACCTGAAGGGTGGGTGTCAGGAGGATGGGGCCGGGCTCTTTTCAGCGGTGCCCAACGCCAGGCCAAGGGGCCATGGGCACAAGCTGGAACACGGGAAGTTCCCCCTGAACATGAGGCCAAACCCCTTTGCTGTGCGGGTGCCAGGGCAGGGGCACAGGCTGCCCAGAGAGGCTGTGGGGTCCCTTCCCTGGAGACATTCACCCCCCGCCTGGACGTGGCCCTGTGCCCCTGCTCTGGGGGTGCCTGCTCCAGCAGGGGTGGGACGGGGTGAGCTCCAGGGGTCCCTGCCAGCCCCCACCAGTCTGGGATTCTGTGAAATGCAGATTCCCAACTGCCATAGGAGAGCTCTGGATTCTAGCAATTCTGCAACCTATAGCAGCGCTAAATACCATGAACATAATTACACCAACCTTTGTGTTTGGGCCATTTCAGTACATCATGGTGGTACCTCTAAGTGCAAAGAAATGGAGTAACAGGGCACTTTTGGGGTGTAGGGGATGAGAATGGCAGGTGGGCGCTGATGAAGCTTGTGAATGAATGAAAGGGAGGACAGAAGACATCGGGACTGAAAGAGAAGGATATAAAGACACACAGCACATTGTCATGGGATGGAGGATTGGAGGGTGTGGGAGGGAAAACGAGGAGGCAAACAAAACCCCAAGAGGAGATTTGAAGGTGATGTGAGGGCAGTCTTTTAAACCAATACTAGCAGGAGCATAGCCCTGGAGCAGCTGTGGGTGGATGCAGAATTTAGAGGAAAGCTGGGCTGTGCGAAAGTGAGCCACCAGAGACTGCGAGGCACATTATGCCTAGGTGTGCTGGCCTTTTATAGGATTTATATTTTCCTATCACACCAACTCAAATGAATTGACAGACTAATTCCCAACCAGGTGCAAAACAACAAAAAAAAGGCAAAGTTAATCTCCTGTAAAAATGTAAAAAGTCAGAAATCAGTCAAGGATTAAATCTACATTGCCATTCCCTAGTTTTCTGGCTTCTTCCCATCCTTTGGCTCTTTTATCACACACATGGCAGGGATGTTGATTTTTTAGGGGCAAATCATGCAGTTTCCTTGGGCACAAAGGCTGAATGAAGTTCTAGGGTTGATCCACTCCACAGGTCATTCTGTGTAGGCAATATGATCCAGACCTCACCAGGTCTGCTGTCCCTCTGCACAGCCCTCCCACACTGTCCTGAGAGGTCTGGTGCCATGAAAGACCCTTGCACACCTCTAGGCCACCACCTATGGCCTCTGCAGATTTGGGGGATTCTTATTCTTCTCTGACAGGAGTTTGAATATAACAATTAGCCTGAACCTGTGAGGCTGCTAAATGTCATAACGCTGGGAGCTCTTCTGGGTTTGATGGCCAAACTATCGCTTCCATTCTCAGACAGACTTCACTGACTGTGTAGTGGTTATCATGAGTTATTATCAAATCTACCGCCACGATGCCTGGAGTCCTGGCTGATAGCTAGGACTCATTAGACTTGGTACAAATAGCTAACAAACAGAAGTTTAGGATCCCAGTGTAAGGCAAGAAAGTGTGGAAGTCATACTGATCAGCATGTTGGGTACCTACCTGTTCTTGAAAGATGGGTAAAAGACCACTTAAAGAAAAACACCTCTGAAGATATATAAGATACTTAAAGACAGTGAAGAGGAATAATGGGAACAGGTGTCTTCAGACATCCATATTCAGGCACAGCTCCTCCCAGTGTGACAACTGGTACAACAACACACCCCAAAACTGATGACTTTGATATCAAACATGTTGGTAAGGAGGTCTAGCTTGGGAAGAAAAGCCAATGTTTTGAACAGTTATGATGGCTGATAAGGAGAAGATTCTTAAAAATGGGAGCAAAATATTTGATGTGACAATGAAGCACTTAGAAGTCAACAGAGGGAAGCAAACAGAAGGTCACAATGAGACCTAGGAAATTCATCTTTCCAAATGCTTTCGGATCAGAGACAGGAATATGGCTGTAAAGGCCAAAGAAGTGGATACTGCAGTGGTTTAGATGTGAGAAGACAGGAATTTGAGTGATGTGGATGAACTGAAAAGTCTGGATCCTAGGAGTGTTGCATGAGACCCAGGTGCAATGTGGGTGAGTTGATCCAAGAGTGCCAACCTGACAGGTATTGCTTGCTGTCACCTGTGTGCACCATTTCTTCACAGTCCTTGTCTGGTGCGTGCAGGTCAGAAGAACCCTAACTTCATTTGATCATCAATTAAAGCAACAGTTGCCCTTTATGATGAGTAGGCTAAATGCTGTGGGTTTTCTTAAGAAGAGACTAAAGAGTTGTAGGTTTGAGTGCCTCGTGCTGAGATTCAGATCTGCAATCTGCTTCAAAGAGGCTTTTGAAGTCTTGAGGGAAACATGCTTTTAGCTTTCAGGGAAAGTGAGAGTACATGATCTCAACTTGCTGCTAATCTGATAACTCTTTAATTTTAATCACCCTGACAGTCTGTGGTAAACCATGTGGTTAACTATTTCGGGTACAGTTGCTTCTCTCAAAGCCACAGTCTGATGTAGTTTACAAGGCAAATCCTTTGATAACACAAAGATACAAGGGGATTAAAATACCCCTTACACAGCTTAGCTGTTAAGCCACTCAAAATACTTTTCATTGTTGCCTTCCTCAAACTTTGTGACTTTTACTAAGCGGCAAGATAATGAAAAGTAAAAAGGGCAGAAAATATTAAAGTGAGAAAATGATGGGTGGCTTTGAAAGAGAGGCATTGCAGGACTGGGTCTGAGAGTCACTGATTGGGTTGCCATCGGCAAGGCATGGCTTTCTTTCAAGAAGGTGGCACTTCGTCAGTCAAGGGCAGACGCCAGATGATGAACAACTATCAGGCACTCAAGGCCTTTCACGGTCATTCTTGCTGGTTGCTAAAGCTGCATTAATTAGGCAAAGCATTTCTCACTGTCCCACATGACATCTTTGTCTCTAAGTTGGAAAGACATGGATTTGATGGATGGGCCACTTGGTGGTTAAGGAATTGGCCAGATGGTCACACTCAGAGTTGCGGTCAACAGCTCAATGTCCAAGGAAAGTCCAGTGATAAGTGGTGTTCCTCAGGGGTCGGTATTGGGACCGGCACTGTTCAACATAGTTGTTGGTGACATGGACAATGGGATTGAGTACATGCTCAGTTTGCCAGCGACACCGAGCTGTGTGGTGTGGTCGACGTGCAGGAGGCAAGGGATGCCATCTAGAGGGGCCTGGACAGGCTTGAGAAGTGGGTCCATGTGAACCTTGTGAAGTTCAACAAGGCCAAGTACGAGGTCCTGCACACGGGTTGGGGCAATCCCAAATGCAAATACAGACTGGGCAGAGGATGGATTGAGAGCAGCCCTGAGGAGAAGGACTTGGGGGTGTTGGGTGATGAGAAGCTCAACATGACCCAGCAATGTCTGCTCGCAGCTCAGAAAGCCAACTGTATCCTGGGCTGCATCCCCAGCGACGTGGCCAGAAGGGCGAGGGAGGTGATTGTGCCCCTCTGCTCTGATGAGACCCCACGTGCAGTGCTGAGTCAAGCTCTGGGGCCCTCAGCACAGGACAGACATGGACCTGTTGGACTGAGTCCAGAAGAGGGCACAAAGATGACCCAAGGGCTGGAGCACCTCTCCTATTCAGACAGGCTGAGAGAGTTGGGGTTGTTCAGCCTGGAGGAGAGAAGGCTGCGGGGAGACCTTACAGCAGCCTTCCAGTGCCTGAAGGGGCCGACAAGAAAGCTGGAGACGGACTCTTTACAGGGGCACATAGTGATAGGACAAGGGGTGATGGCTTTGAACTGAAAGAGGGTGGATTTGGATTAGGCATAAGGAAGTTCTTCCCTGTGAGGGTGGTGAGGTACTGGAGCAGGTTGCCCAGAGCAGTTGTGGGTGCCCCATCCCTGGAAGTGCTCAAGGCCAGGCTGGACGGGGCTTTGAGCAACCTGGTCTAGTGGAAGGTGTCCCTGGCCATGGCAGGGGGCTGGAACTAGATGATCTTTAAGGTCCTTTCCAACCCAAAGCGTTCTGTGATTCTAGGATTCTATGATTATGGGTGCAGAAAATGTGAAGACATGATGACTAACAAATTTTACTCATAATCTCTGTTACTATTATGCATAAGCATAAACGGCCATAGATCATGCCCCCAAAGATCCTGAATGCCAGCCCAGATGCAACCAGCCTGTCATGTATTTGAATTTCTCAGCCTGTAGGCCTTTAATCATTAACAAGTGCTTTTATCAACTTCTGGGTCTCCAGCTCAGCTTCAGTGGGGTTTTCAAGTGCGCTGAAATGATCTAGCTTAATTCATTCAAACTGATTGAGAAGTATATTTAGATGTGATCTTCTGATGACACAGCACTTCACGTCCTTGTTTTGGGACAGGTTATATTTAGGTTTGCGAACTTATTTCACAGTAAGTTGCTCTTTGGTGTGCTCAGACAGACCTGAGAGTCTACTCCCCTTTCCAATGTTTGCTTATAGATGATTGCAACTATTAATGGCTCAGTTTTGCTTATTATGCCTGACTGGTGCAGGCAGCAGCTCTACCATATGATCGTGTACAGCTTCATTATGGAATTGTTGGTAGCGTTTCATGTTGCCCATCTGCTGAGTGCAGAAGGAAAGGGCTCGACTGCCTGCTTCAGGCAGCAGGGGCAGGAGCAGGCAGATAGGGCTGGTGCTTCCCATCACCACTCCCAGCTGCTGCAGAACATCCTTCCTCCAGCATCCTTTCTCCTAGAAGAAACACAAGGGAATCAAATCAGCCCTTCCTAAGTAAAAAAAGTGTAGAGAAGTACAGGCTTCTCATCACCTGGTGGAGACACTCCCAAGGGATTTTTCTGTATCCTGAACAAATCTATATTTATAAAATCAATGGCAACACCTAGCTCCAATGTGGAGAAGGCTTTAGAAGGTGGGATTGTTCTAAAACTAAAATAAAAACTGTTTGCTTAAAATAACTAATAGTTTTGTCAGATGCTCAGAGCACCTCCTTGGCTTAGAGACAATCCAAGGAACAAAGCTTTGCTATCCTCATGTTCCCTTTGTGACATCCACTTCCATCCTTCAGCTGTGATTTCAGCCCCTGTGGCTGGGAGCAGAATTAGACTTAGTTCACTGAGCTCTGAGTATGATCTGGTATTGATAAGACAGAAAGTTGTGGGAAGTCCTCAGTGAATAAGGTAGATGCACAGGCTGTCCTGATTCTCAGGCTTTCTGTTTGCAGAAGAATGCCCACTTCTTCCAAAGACCGAATTTGCTGATGTTACTGCTGAAACGTACCCACTGGGGACCAAACTGTATTATCAATGTGACAGTGGCTACACGAGAAGAAGTGGCCATTATGAGGGAATTCAGTGTCAGAGAACAGAGCAGGATGCTTCTTGGATCTACAAGAAATTTGAATGCATTGGTAAGTGGTTATTGTCCTTTTTCCACACTCGCAGAAGTGTTTTTCTAATGAGTTAGTATAAGACACACCCGGGCATTGCTCTAACAAATGGTCCGTTGCACTTACCTTTGCAAATTAGAAATTGCAACAATTCTATCCTGCCTCTAAAAGTTGGGGCGCTCTGGTTTTGCTTTGCTATTCGTCCCTCTGTAATTCAGCAGATATAACTTCTCCCACAGATAAGAAAATTTTGTTGTCAACGGCTCCCACGATGAAGCTAGGTTTTACGCAGACATCAGAAAGAAAAACACAGAGCCCTGCACCCCAGAAGAGAGAAAACCTTCCAGAGTTTGACCAGAAAGGTAAGTAAGAGCCCGTTCATTACTGTAACACCTCTCCCACTGATTTCCAGGGAAGCAGTGTAAGAATGACAAGTAATTTTTAATTATTTTGCCAGACAGAGAAAAGGAACAATTGCTATAATATCTTGGCTGAACAAGTGATATCGTGTAAGCAAATAAGTATCTTATATCCTAACAAAGAATTAGGAAGGTTTGGTATATCCTGCTTGTCTATATTTTGTGAGAATACAAATCATGTTGTTTCAAGAATAAATGCAGTAGGTAAAATATGTCTGCTTTAACCATGTGCTGCCTTGTCATCCCACAGATTTTTGTGGTCCTCCCAAGACTATCCCACATGCTTCCTTAAGGCCGAACAAACAGTATTACGTGGGGCAAGTATTACATTTCAAATGCCAGAGCGGTTATGATAAGCGGCCCCCCACCTCTGGCACCCGCAGGTGCCAGAAGGTGAATGACAAAATCATCTGGACCTCCATGAACCTGCGATGCACCAATGACAGCAGCGACAGCAGCGACAAGCAGCTGCCACAGACTGTTGAGCCAGGTGAGATCATAGAATCGTAAAATCATTAAGGTTGGAAAAGACCTCTAGGGTCATCAAGTCCAACCGCCAACCCAACACTACCATGTCTCGTAAACCATGCCCTGAAGATGGCTGCTTTGGCATCACATTGTCGTCATGAGTTGTTCGTACAGAGTCCAGACTCCCCAGCTCAGCAAATCAATCTCAGGGAACAACCTGCCTGGGGTTTGGGATGGAGAAATCAGCCACCTCAGGGCTCTGACATTAATGGAGAGGTCATCTCTGATGGGAATGGCATCCCTGGGGAGGACATAGCTACCTCCTACTTTGTCTTGGGTGGCCTTTCATACAAACTGCAAAATTGCAGGAATTTGAGAGCAGATAGAGCCACACTGTCATATACCGGGAAGAAAATAGTATAATAAAGCCTTTCTGTTTCCTTCCTCCTCCTGGAAGCTATAGGTCATCTGTTGTCACTTTATGGTAAGGTATTCCAAAAGGCATATCTAAGCATCTTTCATGATTGCTCAGGGTTTTAGGACACAGAGTTTAGCTACTCCATAGCTAAACAGAGTGATGTGGCTCAGTTCTTAATTTAACAGCCAGGATGCTGTTTTGAACAAAGAGGCAGCAAAAAGCCCACCAGTATTTCACTGTAGTCCTTATGGACCCAGATTCAGCAGGACATGCACCACTGTGGTCTGGCAGCTTGAGTTTCACCGCTCAGGGAGCCAGTAGGGTTCTCAAGTGAGGCTGCAGAACCTCTGTTTCTTGCTTTTATGCCTTTAGCTGGGCTAATGCCAAGAAAAATAAGACCCTTTGTACCCCACCCAAATTACTTACCTTTTCTGATGGCACCTCTAACTCTACAATGAATGAGTACAATATGCAGCAAGAAAACAGAGCCCCTTTCCCAAGCCTCTGTGATAGCACTGAGGGTCTTGGGCCCTCTCTGAGTGGCAGGCAGAGCTGTTGCAGGTGGAAGGACCCAGATGTCCAGCAACTCCACAGCCCTCAGGCTTTCATTACCTTCAGACCTCCTCTGAGGTAGGGGAGTGCTGTGGGCTGAATTTTACAGAGGTGAGGGCCAATGCAAGGTCAACACAAGACGACTTTTCCTACCAACAGAGCGTGGAAAAAACTGCTTTTCGAAAGTAATTGGGCCTTTAAGGGCAAATGAATCTTGCAGAACTGGAAACATCTACTGCATAGATGCCCACATCTGAGCTGGACTGCCTTTATAACCAACAGAGAGGAATAGGTGTTGATGGTTGTCCTGGTTTCAGCTGGGATAGACTCAGTTTTATTTGTAGCAGGTAGTATGGGGCTGTGTTTTGGATTTGTGCTGGAAACAGTGATGATAATGCGGAGATATTTTAGTTGTTGCTAAGCAGCGCTTACACTGGTCAAGGACTTTTTCAGCTCCCCATGCTCTGCCAGGTGCACAAGAAGCTGGGAGGGGACACGGCCGGGACAGCTGACCCAAACTGGCCAAAGGGATGTCCCACACCATACGGCGTCAGGCTCAGCATATAAAGCTGGGGGAAGAAGAAGGAAGGGGGGGACGCTCGGAGTGAGTGCGTGGCTGCGTGGTGCTTGGTTGCAACTAAACCACGACAATGGTGCCGTGTTATCTGGCCCGTTTCACAAGTCCATTTTAGTGTGAGATGAATTGCACCCTTGTTGCTTGACTCTCCCCAGTGACCATAGCAGAGCCCAGGTGACTATCTCAGAGGCCACATCTACGTAATGGTAGGTGAGATGAACACCAGCCCCTGTGGTACCAGGCCAAGTGGTAGAACAGGATGGTCTGGGCAGGCCCTTTTGCCTGCAGAGTGACCTCTCAGGTGACGCTTCACCATCGTTGCCTCTCGTTGCTGCTCGGACTGTAAGGATGGATCACCTTGCTCACTGGACACACTATTTCAGCATTAACAAAGGACTTTCTCTCCTTCACAGACCTGTCTGTTTCCCTGTGGTGCCCAGTTCAGAGTGTTCCAGGTACAGCAGTCACAATTTGCTCTTTGCTCTTTCTTCCTCCTTCTGGACAGTCACTTCTTCTCCATTGATAATTTCAGTTGGTACGATCAGGATGAAGGAACTTCTTGCTATGATGGAACTAAGCCATCAACATACCAGTCCCAGAAAATGATACAACCTATTGAATAGTCAGAGGTTACAAATATTTGAAATTTTGAAAATCGGAGTATGAAAAACATGAGACTGGTTGATGAAATAGGCCATCTCGGTCTTTAATTCCACAGAACAATAATTCCAGCTTCCTGCAAAAGTACACTCAAACCCGAGCAAGGCCAGGTCTTTGTAATTAGTGACCCAAATATTTATTCCCCTAAAATGCTGCCTTTCTCTTTGTTATGATGTGATGTCTTTAATGGGGCTGGATAAGGAATATCCTCACCTTTCTCAGTTCTCCCCCCAGCATCCAGCACAAAGACTCATCAAGACACAACTCTTACAGGACCTCTTGTTAAAAACCTGCCCATATGTCATGCCGGCTCAAGTTCAGAGCTTCCTTTTCAGGATAAGGGAGAAATTAAATTAATTTCTTGCACGAGGCAAGTCTTGGGTTACATTCTGGGGAAAAAAGAAGTCCTCTTTGAAGCGATGTTTCCAAATCCTAGCTTGGCACCTTGAAAGTCATCCTTCCCAATCTCAAATGAAATAAAGACCTTAGCTGAATCCCATTGCTTGGAAGATACAGTCCACTTCATGCCCACCATTAAGAGATACCAGATCAGCACATATGTTGATATCCAAGCTGGAAACAGCTATTGATCACCAAGAAATAAACCTGGCAATTATTAAGTCTGCTGTGCAGAGGGAGAGCTGTCAGACCTAGCTTGTCTCTCTCCTCATCACTGCTTTGATGCTCACCACCAGAAGAGCAAATCAATACAAAAATCAAGAATTTCTCTCTCTTTGTAGGTTCGACTCATCCATCCTTTTCCTCATCGGTGACACTGCCAGTGACAGGTATGCCATGTTGTTAATTGGACTCAGACCTCACCCCATCCCCCAGAGCAGTTACTTTGCCTTTCAAATTGCTGTTCTACCAAAGAGATCCATCTCTGCTATTAGAGCTAATAACTCTACTACAAGGCACATCTATCCCCATGCATTGGGCGAGAAGTCAGGAATGGAAGTGTAGAGACTGTTTAAGCACTTAAGCTTTTTATAGAGAGGTTTTCAAAGACTCATAAGGGAGGTAAAAGAAAATAGATCAACCAAAAATCTAGTTTTAAAATGAAACAATTTTCAGATTCTTTCTCTGACACTTTCTGTGAATTTAGTGAATAACTTCAACAGGAAAAAGCAGGAAAAATGTAAATATTTAAATGATGTGTTTCACATTTTCAAAGGAGTAAAAAAAGGATGGGCAAATAAAATATTTTCTCACAGCTCAACAGATGCATTTAGATCACTCTGATCACTCTTCTCCACCTTCCCCATTTTCCATTCAACAATTAGCTGCTAAAATAGAAATTGTCGTTTACTGTGCCTATGCTCAAGACTTTGTACAAGGGCTCTTGACTCCAGCTGGAGTCTGCTGACAACTGTAGCGCACATTATAATAAGGAGGAATAACGGAGTGAGATAAAGGAAGGGAAAGAGGAGTATTGTAAACCGCAGCATCGGTAGTCCCAGGTTATTTGCCCGTGGTTGCTCTCTAGTTGCTGAGGTTCTCTCTGGCTGGGTCCTATCTGCCCCAGAGAGCAAAGCGGTGGGGCAATATGTAAGAACTATTGCCTCTGGGCGTAGGGACACGATAAGCCTCTATCCCAGGTCTTGCCTCTTCCTCCCAGTTGGGGTAATTGCAATAATTACAGATAAAACCAGGTGCTAACTGTGATGATTTCCTCCTTTAACAGCTATCTTTTTTGTTCTGCTTATCATTCCTGCTGTCTTTGTGTGACTCACCAAGCAGAGAATACGGTAAGTGGGATGGAAACAGGAAAATGTGAAATCTAAAAAAAAAAAAATATCCCTAGCAGTGGAGGAGCTATCAACCGGATCAGCCATCTCACTATTGCACTGCTTTGACTGCTGAATACCTTCTTTGGTATTAAAGCAATGACTCTGGATTTTCGGTGGTCTGGTTCCGCTATTAAATACTGGCACAAGAAAAGGAGGAATCGGAGCTTTTGAAATCAAAAAGCACGCTTTGTCCCAGCCATTGTGGAACTGAGAACGGCAGTTCAAATAATGGGTGGAAAATGAATCCTGTAGGGAAATTAAGGTTAATTATGCAAATACATTGGTTTCAGATAGATTACGCAGTCAGACTTTTTCTCTCTGGCTAACCTGTGGGAAGTCTGGTGGAGCATCTGCCACCACGACCACGTAATGCTTCTTCCTTCATCCCCCTTATTTCTCAGTCGTGTCATGACAACTTTGTACTTCAGACTTATTTTAGTCTGGCCTCCTCGCTGTTTCTATTACTACACTGAGATGCACAAAGGCTGTTCCTGTTCACTAGCTCCCCAGCCTAGTTAATCCAAGGTGTCCCTGTTTGACACTTGGGAGTTCTCCTTTTCTCCTCTCTCTTCACTAATCCTCATCCCCATGTCCTTTAATCTTACTAATTACTGATGGGCTCTGGTTCTCTGCTGAATGGGGATTTTTCTCGAAACGGAGGAGGACCTTGCGAAACTACATCAGCAGTGCTTTTTTGCCAGTTTACAATAGGATAAAGCTATACAAAGCATCGACAACACTTTGAAACAGGTTTTAGTGAAGGTGTTTAACTGTGGTGCAGATTGCCTGGGCCATTGTGGGATTTCTGAGCATATGATAGATGAAAGATTGGCAAGAATGATCTACATTTCACCAGCCCTGTGGTGGAACAAGTGATGAAATAGCCAGTACCAGATGAAATAATAACTGAGATCCTAAGCAGTGTCTTCTGCGAAAAGTACCGTGTGGTTTCTCATAGTAAATATAGAAGAAGCCATAGAAAACCTGCCTCTTCCCAGCTGTAGTAAAGTCTTTTTCCTCCTGTAGAGAAGACTCCTCAGGGAATTGCGGAGTTCAGATCCAAACTCATTAAATCAATGCTTTGCCACAGAAGAAACTAGATTGTACCAGCAACGAGGCTGTACCAGCAAGGAGGAACCACGGACACTCAACTCTAACATACGAGGAGGCAGAAAATACTACCACTTAAGGACAGAGTGACTTTCCACCTACGAGTAGGGGTGGAGGGAGTGCACCCCATCATTGACAGACGGGGAAAGAAAGAGCCCTGCCTGAAACTGCTTCGCAGAAACACTTCTCCTCCTCCTCCCATATAGCAGATGTATTGCTGATGTAACTGCAGCCTCTCCCAGGCGACCAGGCATACATATGGACCGCTCGCCCAAGCACGTTAGATGATGGCGCCGTCGTTACAGCCCCCGCACCACCTTCCCCACAGAGAGAGATGCTGGACACCTGATGGCCCCTGTCCCTTCCCTACCCAGATGGGTCAAGCACAGTCACATTTTTCTCCTCCTCACACTGTTGGAAAATGAAATTAAACCCATTTACCCTCTGCACATAAGCTGAAAATCTTGCTGGACGCCCTCATGGTTCAGTATACACATGCACCCATCATCACCCCCCTCTTCGCAATTGTTTTGGACTGGCCCCTTCCACATCAGTTACTACATTATTCCTCCGGCTCAGGAAAGGACGCTGCAGATTGCGGCAGTCGATTAATTCGACAGCTCCTCTCGTAACCGCAGAGCACCAAAGAAAAGCATTTGAGGACAGACTCAGCACGCACAACACTTGACATGTACTTATATTATCAGGAATTTGTGAAGCCTGAACTGGCTCTTTTTAGCCATGCTTAGCCTGGTAGGGTGGGGTTCATCTGACAAATTGCCAGCAGCTATGACTGAGGCAGGCAATGGGGAGGAAAAAGTCCTTTGAGTAGTTCATCTCACCCTGCTTGTATGTGCATATTTAGTTATTTATGCCACATACATACATATATAGACACACACACATATAGATATACACACACGCCAAATGATTTATGGTCTAAAGGCACTTGTTTCTCTCCATTGACTCTAAATGATGCCCAGATTGATCAGATTAGCTATAGATGCTTACATGGCATATGACAAAAGCAGAATGGATGAATCCCTTCCTTATAATTCAGGAGACGTGAGATCTTAGTGTAGTTTTCTATTTTGCGACAGAGTGCATGTGTCATTGATTTACTGGTTTGTATTCCTGTTGAGTTTTTCTCACTCCATAGCTTTGATATTTAAACTTCCCATGGCTCTTTTTATTCCTGTTGGAATAGGACTTAGTGTACTGTGTATCTTTATAAAGATGGATGTGTAATGGCCTATTACATGCTGTTGTTTTGTATTGGAGCAAACAACAATCTGTATTTACGTGATAGATGATAGTTTTTCACACCTGCAGCTGCTCTGAGGGCTGCAAGCACTGGTACTAAGCTCCCCTGCTTCATTTGGTCGATGCACATTACTTATTGCTAACACACCTCTGTTAAGAGCTGTGGTTAGGCTGGCATGGCTTGCTCTGCTCAGGGCATTTCACTGGAGAAGGCTAATATTTCATCTACTCCTAGCACGCACATTTTTATGCAGATAACAAGAGCAAAGTCATACGCCTCCTACTGCTCCAGTGGTTTTTCCTCCTTTCCCTAGCCAGGTTGGCTCAGGGGTTTTTTCTTTCCATATTTTGTCTTTGTTTCTTGGAAATTAAGGGAGGCACAGGGCTGGTAAGGGACCAGTAAGCAATAGTGGGTTACAGACTGGACAACTATTATGGGGTTTAATTTTCCTACCTATTTAATGTCTACATACAGAGTCTGAACCCAGGTCACCTCCAGCATAGGAGCTGCGTACATATTTTCTCAGGAAGCTAAAACTCTCAGTTAAGCTGTACTTTACCTCTTGGTAGGGCTTGTTGGCCCTCTGGGGAAATGTTTGTGTCTGAGGCTTGATCCTTCCATACGACACACAGAGAGCAAGTGGGAATCAGTAGGAGACAGCCTGGGAGCAAAAAGCCATCACTGGAAGAGGCCGTGGCTGTGCTTTCTCCACAGCTGCTCTCTCTGGTTTTACAGGAGATGTGGTGGTTGATATTTTTTATTTTGTAGAATTTGATCTTCTCAGCAAGGAACAACTAATAAATTATAGTGATAAATTCTTCTGGATGTTTGAAATGCAACTTGTTCTTCTTGCTATTGATCTAAACTTTGAAAAACACACAATTTATTTTCTGTTAACCTCTCATTTTAACAAAAGGAACGACAAACTCAGGAACATGTCACAGGAAGGTTTTTTTCCAAAGACCCGTGCTAAAGCTCACACCACACGTGTACTATCACAGTGTGTTAGGTTGGGCTGGGGTAGAGGTAATTTTCTTCATAGAAACTAGGATGGGTCCACGTTTTGGGTTTGTGCTGAAAACAGTGTTGATAATGCAGAGATGTTTTCGTTATTGCTGAGTAGGGTTAACACAGAGTCAAGGCCTTTTCTGCCCCTCACCCCACCCCACCAGTGAGTAGCTGGGGGGGCACAAGAAGCCGGGAGGGGACATGGCTGGGGCAGTGACCCCAACTGCCCCCAGGGATGTCCTGCACCATATGGCATCATGCTCAGCCTATAGAGCTGGGGGAGGAGGAGGAAGGGGGCACGTTGGGAGTGATGGCATTTGTCTTCCCAAGTCACCGTTACGCGTGATGGAGCCCTGCTGTCCTGGGGATGGCTGAGCACCCGCCTGCCCGTGGGAAGGGGTGAATAAATTCCTCGGTTTGCTTTGCTTGTGTGCGCGGCTTTTTGCTTTACGTATTAAACAGTCTCTATCTCAACCCACGAGTTTTGTCACTTTTACTCTTCCAATTCTCTCCCCCATCCCACTGGGGGCAGTGAGTGCGTGGCTGGAGTGGGGGGCTTGGTTGCTGGATGGGGTTAAACCACGACACACAGCTAACCTTTAAAATGCAGGAGGAAACTAAAAATATCTGGGCAAGATGATCTCTGGCAACAATGTCTCTAAAATAGATAATGGAAGCAAGTAACAGATTTTTACAGTCCAAGGGCAGTGGAGCTCCCTTAATCCTAACCATCCCCAAGGGGTGGAAATACACATACTCCTATACCATGGTCAAGAACCCAAGTGTGAGGAAATGTGTTTTTCCAGAAGTCTGCAGTGTCAGAATCTGCCTGTACATTGCAAAGCAACATCATATGTGCCTTCATATAGGTGTCTCCATGTGAGGTGGTCCCATCACAGTGGAGACAAGTGGAGTCTAGAGACACTCAGCTATCAAATGCAGGTGTCCCCCCCCGCCCAGGTTGAATAGTTTTCCAGACCCCATGGGCCACATCAACCATTTAGTCCATTGACTCTACTGGGAGCTCAGACAGCAGCTTGCATGCAGACACCTACAGATTGACCTGGTTGCCTAAAGATAAGTATCTGCCGCTCTCCGAGACACTCGGGGGTGTCAGAGACATCTACATAGGGCTGGAAGCTACAACACAGGACCTACGCGAGGCCTGTTCTCCTTCGCACGGACAGCTGGAAGCCAAGCAGCACGATTTGTTTGTGCCCAGCCTGCAGAATTACACCCATGTGTAAATACTTACTGTAAGATGTCCCAATAAGTGAGCCGGATCCCAGCCCTGGAAGTCACGAAGACTTGCAGAATCTCTCCCTCACCTCTGTAAATGCATCACTGAAAAACCTGACAAAAACATTTCCCGCCACCTTAAGAAAAAATAATTTCTTAAGTTTAAATTTAAGCGTGTTATTTGGTTGCAAAGACAAACAAAAAAACCCAAATAATAGGAGGGGATCTTATGCAGAAGTACTGTTCGGTGGCCAAAAATGGCCCATATTAGACAATTTAGACAGTAGATATAAGGCAAGGTTGAGAAGGAATGCAAGTAGGCAGTGAAACAGTACAGACCTGCCTCTCAGTCACAGCCCTAACACTTCAGCTACCTACACATTTTCTAGATTTGTTTTTACTTTTTCGTACGAATAACAGCTTGGCAGGGCAAATATGTGCTCGCCTGGGGAGTATAAAGGCATGTGAGCAAAGACTTCAGGACTCCAGCAAGAACCAGCTCCACCAGTCATTTCCAGGTCTCTAATTCTGTAATTATTTTCTCCTCCAGTCTTTCTGCAGAAGAAATTCAGGGAAGGTATTCCCTAAATAGATTTCATTTTTAAAGCCGTGGCATTCACTCCTATATCAAATATGACCCTTTCTGTCAAGAGGCTCCGGCGGTGTCATCCCAGCCATGGGGACACCCACGTGGGAGGAGGGTGCAGTCCATGGCTTAAGGGCAAAGTGCTGCTGCATAAATGGTTTGGGCCTTTTGCAAGAAATGAAACCGATTCTTCTGCCCTGCCAACAGCCTCCACCTTCCCCTGTTTTCCTAACACAGCCCTTTCAACCACTTGATGTACCACCAGGACCCAGCTGTGCAACACCCAAGAGGTCCAGCAGGGACGAGGGCTCCCAGATCAATGCTCAGAGCCCGGTGATCCTTGGAGAAGCACCCGGGGAGATGTCACTGAAGGTGTCCCCAGGAAACCTCCCACCTCCTCAGGGAAGCTGGTGGTGGCACTGCTGCAAGCTGATGAGAAAGTTGATTTCACTCAGCAGGTCTGGGGCAGGAGGTGGGTATCAGAAACAACCTGTTTCAGCGTTTCCAGACCAAAATTCTCAGAATTTCCATTTCAAGGGGAATTTGGAAACTCTTGGGGTTTTGTTCTGATTCAGACTGCAACCACATCTTGAAACGACAAAATTTCCTGTGCATGAGTAGCCCTGTTTTCCAGCTCGCTCTGCTCAAAACCAAAGGTTTCGCTCTCCTCCAACTTTTAGTGTTTTCATTCTGCTCAAACTCCCTCAATCCTTGGTTAAGTTCTGATTTATGGAAGTGTAAGAGGAAAATAATGAAACTGAAGGTTTTTATACTCTTTATACTTTTTAGTCTTAAGTCACAGTGCACAGTAAAATGAAGATAATTCTGTCTTTGTTTTACTGATCGGAAACGGTGACACTGAGGTAACTTTGTAAATCAGTCTCAGTCCCAGTCCAGTGCTCCAAACATTCAGAGTAAGATCCCAGAGCCCCATGAGTACTGTTTACCATTTAAGCATGTATCAGTTTGTTAAAACAAGCCTTCATTTACTAAACTAAGAAAATGTGAGCAGGTTACTCAGAAAGAAGTTAGATTCAGGTAACATAGCTGGCGAAAGACGTGCAAATTTACGTTATAAATACTTTACAGAAGCCAACGTGATACTTGGAAAGCGAACACTAGTTCATAGTAGGAGACCTGGCATCCTGGATCTGAAAATATTAATGTCACTCGTATCATTATGGCATTTGAAAAAGAAATATCCCCAGCAAATATCCTGAGAGTGTGTAAAATCATACAGACACAGGATAAAGCCTTTCACCACATGCAGGGTTAACTCAGCACAGGCAGTGTTAACTCAGTGTTAACCCTCTTGCCCAGTTTAAAATTTGGTTAATTCCTCCACATCAGATCTGGGATACCCATTTTCCTTCCTGCTGAAGGTTTCCTCCAAGCTCAGTTTACAGCTGGTCTGGCAGAAGTTTTCCTCTTCCCCTTCTACCCATTTTCTACCTCTATGCAAATATGTTCAGTGACCCAGTCATTTTGATGGCACCATTCCCTTTTTATAAGCTCTCAACAGACTTTCCTGCTGTTTTAAACCTCTAGTTCATATATTCTGGGTCCTTCTGTTTATCCCATACTGGGTTTTTCTCTAGGAGTTGCTAGCCATGATTTTAGCCCTTTAAATCAAGAAAAGGCAGATCAGACAGAAGATGCTGTAGAGATGCAAAGATCCATGATTACTTGTTCCTCCATTTAACTGGCCAACAATAGCATTTCACATTTGGATGAAGAATCAGGAGGGATAATTGTTTTTCAAGTCTCCAGGCTTTCCAGCTTATTGGGTGACCTTGCAACAATAATGCATAACGTGAAAATAGAGGTGTTTCGTTTTCAACAAACTGAACATTCCTCTCTTCTAATAGCTCCCAGCAAGATAAAGCAGTTAGGTTAATGGAAATTACTTTTTTTTTTTCCTTTTTGTAGATCCACGTTTAATTGAAGACAGGAAATTCCAGGTCCCAGTGGGACCTCCTGTGAGACTCGGTAGAACCTCATGGCTTGGGGTCTCATTTCCCAAGAAAAAAACCAGTCCCTGCAGGATGAGATTGAGACATGTGCACTCCCTGGACAACCAGCTAGGAGATCAGCTTGGTAATGCCACAGAAACACGTGTTTCATGCAGAACTGCGCAGAGTACGTTTGCTGCCTACATGAAAGAGACAGGCAAACCCAATAGCTTCAGTGTGTCTGACCCAGCAGATGAAGATGGAATCTCCTTTGCCCAGGAGATGGCAAAGTCCCAGTAAGATGCTTCCAGGCTGCCTTCCCTATATGGCAGCCAGAGACGCTCCTGGAGAGCTTCACAAATAAGCATATTGTATTTACTCTTGCAAAATGTTATAGCTGCTCAAAAGCTGGGTGCAGCAAAGGATTTTTGCCCAGATGCTCTCTCAAGCAGAGGCCAGATGATGCCACTCTGATTTTCCTGTTTCCTTCTTTTTTTGGGACAGGATGCGACAACGTGTTGCTCAGTTCAAGGAGTTTGAACCGCTAGTGGTTTTGGAAAAGGAGTAAGCAAACTGCACGACCCAGCCCTTTGCAGTGAAGTCAGCTTAGGCAATGGCAGGGCCCTCTGTGAGCTCCACGCCCGTTCACACAACCCCAGCAGGCAATTCAATGAGCAATAGGGCTAATGGGGTTTAGCTCCCAGCATCCCCTTGCAGCTCCTGGGCAAAATCATTTTTGCCTTTGTGCCTGAAATCCCAGCTACCCACTAGTGCCCAGAGCTCTCCCCAAAGACAGACAGACACAGAGCAAACTGCAAAATTACCTTCCCATCTCAGTGCAGCTGTATCTTCCCAGTGGACAGAGGAGCTTCCCACCCCACCGGGGGCACACGCACGATGCACGGACTGGCTGTGGGCTCACCAAAGGGCTGTATCCCTATTCCCTGTTCATAGCCAGCAGCAGCAGAAAGCAGAGTAAATCACATATGAAAGCTACCTGGGAGGATGCTCCTGGAGCTGGGGACCGTGGGGCTGGGGCAGACCTCTGCTCAGCTCCAAGCCGGGTGCTGTGTGAAGCACCCCTGATATCTGCTGGAAGGCAGCCTCCAAGCTGATACATCTTTGTTGGTTTTTTTTTTGGGTTTCCTAGGTATTTCACATGCTTGCTGTGGAGGGCAGGGCTTTTCTGGGTACTGCCAGGGGAAAAGGTTCTGGGGAGAGCCCAGGGGGCTGGTGGAGGGGTGACTCATGGGGTGGTCATGGAGTGGGGGATTCCAGCAAAGCCTGGAAAGCGGGGGTGGTGGGGCATGGGACAGGCAATGGTGAGGATGAGTGTGGTTTCAAGCCCCAGCAGGCATGAGAAGGTGGTTGAGCAAGTCAGAGGAAGATCCATGAGTAACCCCAGAGGTGTCTGCAGAGGTCCCTGAAACTCAAATAGCACTGATGGTTTCACCCCATCAGCAGTCTGTGCCAGCATTTGAACCAAGGAGCAAAAATCCATCGGGACAGGGGACCTGGGACTGCAGCAACTATCCAGCAAAAGGGGGTGTGAGTGATATTCCTACCTTGTCCTCCTAAAAAGCAGAATATTCTCATATCCTACTCAGCAACACAGCTGGCACAAGCAAGTGCTATTGCTGTTCTCACCATGGTGGCTGGAGATGACAGAAGCAGAGGTCCATGGTGCTACCAGGCACTGTCCAGTGGTCTGCAGTGAGATCAGGTTGCCTGTGCTCAGGTGTCCAGAACCACTAGACATGCCCCTGGGGAACTTGCCTGGCCACTGGCTGCTGGCCCAGAGTGGTGCAGGTGCCCCTTCATCAGATCAGCCAGCCCCATGGGATGTCTTGCCTACATCAGGACACCTCAAGTGGCCCAGGATGCCTCTATTTATGAAGCTGAGCCACTCCTGGATCTCTGCTGGCTGCAGTCACAGCTCAGACACCCAGCACACATGGAGACACCTGCATGCAGGTCTGTGACTCAGCACCTGAACCCCACCCTGTGTTTCTGGGCAACCTCCAAAGAGGTTTGTCCTGGGTGTCTGATGAGACCCAGTAGGCTGATGAGCAGCTCCTGAGCCGAGAAGTTCAGGCTCCAGCTGGTATCTCTGTGAGACAGTTTTGCATGAGTTCCTTGCAACATGATCCGCCTTGTTCATGCACATTCACAGGAAAAGTAACTGGAGTCTGATGGTGACACTTTTGTAGGTGTTATGGCACCTTCAGCTTGGCTTTGGACAGCCTACCTCCTGCAAGGGTGCTGTAGGTACTAGGGCATTACTAGTAGTGGAAATTTCAGTAGGAAGCAAATTCTGGTTGAGAGATGTAAACCAGATCCAGCACTGGAGCAAATAATTTCTATTGTAAACTACTCAGAAACTAAATTATATGGCACATGTTGATCTTTCACACCCATTTAATCTATTTCACAAAAGCACTTATACATAAATCTGCAGAAAAGATTCAGAAGCAGAGCAGAGAATGAAATTATCCAACCAGTGTATCACAGAAATTTATCTTTGACTGGTCAAAGCCCACTGTATATCTGATCTCTGAGCCTGGCTGTCTGATACTCAGATCCTGCTCTCAGGGTGCATGGTCTGAAAGCAAGCAAACAAAAGCCTGCTAGTAAAATTGCATAATCACAATCTTCATGTAAGTTCAGGGATAGGGATCCTTGTGATGAACATAGGTTATTTCCTTCCTTCTCCTTGTTTTACCTATCTACAGACTTCAAGAGAGCTGGGATGTTCCTCCTATGCTTAGCTGTGTTCCTTCTTTCCATCTTCCTCTCTCCCTTTATCCTTCGCTGTGGTCATTGACTGTGTTGGCCAGAATAGATTCATAGGATAGTCCTTAGAGACTTTCAGCAATCCTTGGGCTCTTTGCTTTCCTAGCCCCAGGATGCATCGCAGAATCACTGAATCATTGAGGTTGGGAGGGTCTTCTAGTCCAGACCCCAGCTCAAGCAGTGTCAGCTAGAGCAGGTTGTCCAGGGCTGTGTCCAGTTAGGTTTTGGCTGCCTCCAGAGATGGAGACCCCACAACCTCTCTGGGCAGCCAGAGCCACCCTAGACCCACACCCTTCCTGAGGAGGAGAGGGACAAGTCAACAGCACATTATCAGTGATATCTAACAAGGAGAGGAAGGAACTATGATCTGTATATGGGTGTAGAGAAAAAGGGAGAAAAAGGCAAAGCCCCGCTAGTCTCAGCAACAAGCTCTGATTTCCTTGCCCCCGGGCTGTTATCCAACCTGCCCCTCCAGAATGGCCAGGGCAAGGGCTCCTCCCTGAGACCTCCCTCCAAGGGTGGGCAGCAAAGTAAACCAGCTGAAGGCTCTGCTGACCTCTTTCTCCCTTTTATCAGAGGAGAAGGTGTTCTGAGAGACAGAACTGGAAAACTGCTAGAGAAGGAAGCAGGACAGATGCTGCACAGGACACATGGTGATGCTGCTACTGGTGAAGGCTCCCAAGCCTTTTAAGTGCAGGATGTGAAGCAGGGCTTAGCTCCGAGGACAGCTCCTATGAAACAGAAAAACCTGGTTTTTATTGTAGAGCTGGGCCAACCTGGTCTCCAGCTCCCCCAGTGTGAGGCTCTGGACCGCATCCCTGTCGTTCTCAGCAATGACTGCCCAAGACTTCCAAGACTCCGTGTGGATGGTGTCCACCTTGCAGCAGGCACCCGACCAGATGTAGCTGGGTTTATTAACCCTCCCGCTGGCAATATAGTTGTTCCCAGGCACAGCGCCCACGACAACGTAGGTGGTGTTACAGCCCCTGGTCAGGCTCATCATTGTTTTCTGCTCATATATTTTCCAGGCACCTTCGTTGAGTTTCGCATCCTGGGGCACTATGTTGGTGAGGGTGAAGGTAGCCGTCCTGCTTCTGAAGTTGGGTTGATGGCTGCTGGGATTCAAATGGCCACGGCTCAAACCCATCAGGTTCTTGTAGTCTTGGAGGATGGCCTGGCTCTCGCTGAGTTGCTCTAAGGTGACGTTATATTCTTCTAAGAGGGTGCTCTCATTTTTCATGTCTTTGGGATATTCTAGACCTATCAGCTGGACAGATAAAGAAGAGGAAAAGGTGTTAGGATTGGGGATGGGAGTAATGGAGCAGGTTTCCCTGGAGCAGAAGTCTCTGCAGGCCAAGCACCCATTTTTTGTCATCTCAGTGGATGAATATACATGAATCAGAGAGAAATCATAAAGCTAACCCTCCCCGACAAACACAAGAGATCAAAAACCAAAAAAAGCTCAGATTTTGACTGCTCTCAATTTGACTTGTGACCTTTGAAATCCAGCCTGCAGCCTGCAGTGGGAGTGTGGGTGGATGCATGAGACAATGAGCATTTTCCACTCCCAGGTTTGAAAGGTGACCGGTGAGACACCTCCCCTGCCACATCTGGTTCCCTTTCCTCCCTTCTCCACATCCCACATCTGCCCAGGGCTCTCCTCAGTTCCTCCCACCCCCATTAATCACATCCAACCTTCATCACCTACATCTAATCATGCTATCACCAGTCCTGGCCTTTTTGCCCTTCAGCCCCATTTCCACAAGAGCTTTCTTAGTCTCTATGAAAGGTTTTCAGGCCTTTTTTATATTCAACCTGTCAACAACCTAGTGTTTTAAAGCTTAGGGAAAACAAGCACGCAGATATCCTGTTTGAAGTTTGGGTGTCTTAGGGAGTCCTTGAAGGTGGACAGCATGGGCAGAGGATGAGCAGAAGACCCACTGAGCCCACAGGACTATGAGGAGGACTCAGACCCTTCTGCTCTTCTCCTGCTTTGCTACTTACTTGGGAAGAAGTATGTGTGGTTGGTGCAGGTGTATCACACTCCTGAAACACCAGTGTTTGCCTCCTCTAACCCCATACACAGAGAGATGTGCTGGGAAACTGATCCTAGAGGTAAGGTTTCCCTGGGAGAGCTATAGTTCATTTCCAGGATGAATCTTTTTTGCTCGGTAAGGAAAAATACCTCAGTGCAAGTGGGATCTGCTACTGCAGTGCTAATAATGGGTCTCAGAGCCGATGCGTGCTAGGGAGCACAGATGTGTTCCTTCTGCAGCATCATTGAAAGTAAGTTAGAAATTATCAGCCTCTTAAGGGAGCTCATAATCCCCAGAGAGACCTGTGGAACCTGAATACTGCAAAATGATCTCTGAAGAAAGTTAGCAAAACCACAGATTTCACAGATGGCCTCAGTCCATGGTCCAGGAGGAAGAGTTTTTATCCCCTCTAAATTTGGAGGCAGTGGTGCAACACCAGATTAGTTGCTTGAGTGCCTATGTGTAACAAGTACAAATGCTTTTTTTTTCACAACTGTAACACCTTTCTTTTCGTATTTAGGGAAACATATTTAGCCTTCCTCTGGAACAGGGCATATGGCTTTCTTCTGTGGTTCATTTTCACCTAAATTCCCTACTGCTACTGCGTCCCTAGCAATGACCTGAATTTCCTCTTCTTCTGTTCCATAATTTGCTCAGCCTATTTTACTGAAGGTTTGAAGTTTGCCAGAAGGCTGTTTGGGAGGCCTCTGTAGTTTGTAGAGGTCTGTGTGTCTGGTGGATCCTTTTGAACCAAGCGTCAGGCAATGGTGCTAAGGGGCAACTGCAGGTGGATGGAGATCGTGCACTTCCGACTTGACTGATACGGACCCTACTCAGTTCTCACTGCCTGAAATATCACTCAATAAATTTACCATGTTAACCCAACCTTCTCACCGCTGAGTGCCTGTACCTGGACTTCATCACTGGGTCATCTCACCCAATTCTGAGTTTCTCTGCGTTTCTCTCATGCCACTTACAAAGCCAAAGAGACTCGTAACTGGGAGCAAATAAGCTATGTCAGGGATGCAAAACAGCTCAGGGTGAAGTGATCTGAGCCCAGCACAGCTGGTCCCTCAAATTTAGCTGCTCTTGGATGTCTTTTCTCCATGGTTTGGTCCCCCACTGCAGCATGGGACAGGGAGGGTGGTCGTTTGACTTAACATAATGTAAATTAATGTAATGTACTATAATTTGATTTAATGTTCCTGTAAGGTCAATGTGGAAAAATGGGCGCTTTAGGATATGACTCATCTCATCCTCCTGCTGATGTCTCAAATGCATCAGAGGAATCATGTGGCGAAGGCGTTTAAAGTTAGACGAGGCAAACCCCATCCAGTGGGTCCATTTGCATGTGTGTGGGAGGAAAAAAAAGTGTTTGGTTAAATTCTGCAGTTCACCTTTTAATGACTGGAGGGTGATGCACTGTAAGAGAAGACACTCACCTGGGGCTCGACCAGCCATTTATTAGGTCTTTTGCTGGATTTAGGGTTGTAGATGTAAGCCGAGTATACGGGAATACGCTTCTTCCTGTCATACAGGGTGGCATAGTAATACTGGTTCATGTAACGCTGGCAGATATGGGCTGAGTTGTCCGGATCCAGGGCTTTATCTGGGGGAGTGTTCTGGAAGAAGAACTGAGGGCATGAACTTTCGAAGGATGTCACCACCTCACTGTGTCCCAGCCAGATGCAGCTCACCAAGACTTGCAGCAGCAACAGCATCGTGGGGAGGATTTCAGATGAAGGCCTCTTGCTCACCTGGAGGGCAAATGCAGAGAGATACTCAACTTGGAGAAAGCTTATCGTGTCCTGGAGTAATTTTTGTGCTTGTGGGACACAGCTGTCAGAGGAGGGGACTATGAGAGACAAAGGATGGAACAACTTCTGTCCTCCTGGATATGGAAAAATTAACAGAGGAATAAGGGTGAAATCTAAAATAGGTGCCCAGAGGAGGCAGCAGTGGGAGAATTTTGCCCATCTGAGGAGGGATACATACCCACCCCACACCTAACCAGCTCACACAGTGAAGTTTTCTTGGAACTGAGGCACGGTGCTGAGACAAGGCCACCTTTTCCAGCCCACCTGTGCTGGCCAAGGGCTCAGCTTTTGCATTGGCACTGGTGAAAAAAGCCTGAAGCAACCCAGGGGCTGGGAGCCCCTATTTCAGAATACTATCTTGCACCCTTCTGCTCTGAGGACCTTCCCACGGCAGAGGATTTGCAGCTGGGCGCATACTCTGCTCAGCCACCTACAACGCTGAGCTGAGCTTTAGTCTTGTGGGGGATTTGGAAGTGAAAGAAGAGTGATGCTGTGCTTCCTACATGTCTCTAGCCCCATCTAAGTTCACACAGACATACAGCTCTTCTATAACTCCTCTGTGCTCACAGCAGGATTAATCTCCCCTAAAGCTAGGTCAGACTTTTAACCCAAAGCGGTCCAGCTTAAGGTCCTGTCTCTCAGAGAGCTGACACTGGGAAATGTGTGTCCTGCCACCCGGCTTGCATTTTTGGGGTGTCAAACCCCAGACAATGAACTTACAGAAAGAGAGGAGGCCAAGCAGATGGTAGCAGCAAGCATGAGGGATGATGCCTCTATATCACTGGCACCCTCGCTGCTGCTGTAGCAATGCAAATATAGAGGGGCAGCTCTTCCTACAGTTGCGCAGGATTCCTGTCTATCCACATCTTTAGCTTTGCTGATAGCTTTTCCTGTACATTAAAAGGCACAGGTGCAGGAATTTCTATTTCTTGAATGGAAACAGGTCCTATTTTGTCTTTCTCAAGTGTTGACATGATTTTCAGCTGTTAGCAAGATCTTTCTTTTTGGAGGAAACAGCAGAAAAATTCCCGGTGATGCTGGCAGCAATGCAGGGTGCTTTATCTTCTTTCAGGTGCACCACAGGCTTTGGGGTAGCAGTGATATTTCCATTTTCATTGCTAGACATTCGATGGTGTGGTTTTAAAACAACATCTTAAATAAGGCAGGCAGGACAAGCAGCTGGAAGGATTAATGGGAGAGAAAGCTTAATGGTCTCTAAAACACCAAACCCATGTTTGTCTGGGGAAATGTCTGAGCCAAGGACTGCTGAAGGCTTGGAAAATCACCTTGCACATTCACCCTTTTCCCTGACACTCCTGTATTAATTCCCATTGGATTTAGGATGTGGAGCTAGATACCCTTGCTCTGACCCAAGACATCTGGTCCATTATCTCTTTACTAGTGCTGGGTTGGGAACGTGGTGACCAGTAAGCTGAAAACTAAGAGTGAACCACAAGAAGTGACTTACTACAGTACTGTCCAGGGCATGACAGTATCTTTCCCCTCTCAGGCAGAAAAGTTACTGAAAAGTCCTTCTTTTGCACCACCCCCTCCACAAAGCTTAAAATATACCTAATCAACTTAATTTCAGATATAGAGAAACTAACCTACCATGTGAAAGAATGGAACATAAATATTTTTATTCACAGGGCTCTTCTCGGAGCCCCAAAGTGGTAGAGGACTTTCAAATGCCTCTGCTACAGTCTGAAACTGGCTGTGACCTTAGGGCAGTTTATATATGATCTCCAGGAAGGCAGGGTTGTTAGATTTCTCAAACAGGGTTTAGAGCAAGTTTGTCCAGGGGTGGACCCAGGACCTGTTTCTCCAGAGGTCTTTTGCAAGGTCATGAGTGGAGTTATGGTACTCAGCAAGCTCCCTCCCTGCTTATTGAACAGTTTGGTGTGAATTTTCCAGGTGACTTGGCAACTGAAACTTAACTATGCAAGGTGTTTCATGGCATTTCTGATAACCTTGAGTGAAGTCTTCCCTACAGCTGTGAGACAAACTCTGTTAGTGGGCAGAAATAAGACCCGGAATTTACCCTTTCCCAACGTTGCACATGAAAGAGGGTACAAGCCCAACTCCCATCTGCTTGGTGCATGCTGTAATCAACAGGCAGTAATTCATAAGGTTTAGATTGGATATTAAAAAAATTTCCTCACTGACAGAGTGACCAGGCATTGGAACAGGCTGCCCAGAGGGGTGGTGGAGTCGCTATCCCTGGAGGTGTTAAAAAAATGTGTAAATGTGGCACTTCAGGGGAGTTTAGGAGGCCTGGGGGGTACTGGGTTGATGGTTGGACTTGATGATCCTAGAGGACTCTTCCAACCTTAATGATTCTATGGTGTTGCCAGATGAGGTGTAAAGGAGTGCACTAGCCACCCTCAGATCAGGGGAGTCTGCACCCAGTATCTTCAGTGCATCCTGTACCACCTTTGTCAGACTCCTGTGCTGCAGGCAGGGGCATTCAGGTACAACCCAAGGCCTGGTGTTGGCTTTTAGCTAGCCATGACATTGCTGGAGCCTAGGGAACAACTCATCCTCAAAGAGATGTCCAAGACAGGCAGGAGAAATTGCAGTCATCAAGATGAATAATTAAAAAGCTCAAGACAGAATCTGTTTTCCTACAATTAGACATCTCAGTTCACTATCAGGTATCTCCTTGTGCATCTGTTCCCAAGGCTTCCCGAGCTGATTGTTTCCCCAAAGCATCTGTCCTGGTTTCAGCTGGGACAGAGGTAAATTTCTTTGTAGTAGCCAGTATGGGGCCGTGTTTTGGATTTTTTGCTGGAAACAGTGGTGATAATGCGGAGATGTCTTAGTTGTTGCTAAGTAGCGCTTACGCTGGTCAAGGACTTTTTTAGCTCCCCGTGCTCTGCCGGGTGCACAAGGAGCTGGGAGGGGGCACAGCCAGGACAGCTGACCCCAACTGACCCAAGGGATGTCCCACACCATACGGCGTCAGGCTCAGCATATAAAAGTGGGGGAAGAAGCAGGAAGGGGAGACGTTTATGGAGTGATGGCATTTGTCTTCCCAAGTCACCGTTACGTGTGATGGAGCCCTGCTGTCCTGGGGATGGCTGAGCACCCGCCTGCCCGTGGGAAGGGGTGAATGAATTCCGTGTTCTGCCTTGCTTCCACGCGCAGCTTTTGCTTTACCTGTTAAACTGTCTTTATCTCAAACCATGAGTTGCCTCAGTTTTACTCTTCCTATTCTCTCCCCCGTCCCACCAGGGGGGAGTGAGCGAGCGGCTGCGTGGGGCTGGGTTGCTGACTGGGGCTAAACCACAACAGCATCCTTGGCCAGATTCCACATTTGGCTGGGGCAGCAGGTGAGCAGCAAGGACACTGCCACCACTTCAGAGTGTCCCACCAGGTTTTGGTGACTTTTCCAGATGGGTGACACATTCCCAGAGCTGCGCGGGGCTTCAGATCTGATGGGGCCTGGGAGATCAGCTTATGGGAGTGCCAGTTCATAGCGGGGTAGTTTATTGCCTTTGGGAATAGCATTCCTGCTTTGAGGTTTTCATCTGAGCATCAACAAAAGTGTTTGTTTGTTTGTTTCCTGGAGCCCACCTTATTTTACTATTTTTTCAAAAACTAGGGATTAGTTCATGTGGTGACAATTTCCAAGCTTCTTCCAGTCTCTTCTGCCTCTAAGTGCCTCTCTCATATTCTCCAGATCTTTACCTTTCTATGCTTGAGTTTCTTTCCCATGTCATTCCTTCTGTCCTTGCTCTCCCTCATATAAAATATTAAAGAGCTGCAAAATAGAGCGCATGCATAAACACTCATTTTCTCCTTGGAGGGGGTTGCTACAGCTCAGCAACTGCAGCTTTGTCTGATGTATTTATTCTGAAGCCAAGGAAACACTTTAAACATTGCAGTCAATGGTGAGAAAGGAGCAAGAGCTTACCTTGAAGCAGAGCCTCAGAACCAGGAGGAGTGTTGCTTCACTCTTCTCCCTAGAGAAATGTTAATCTGATCTCTCAGGAGTCAATATAGGCCCAGTCATAAATCTTCTCCTTTTCATAAAACGGGAAACTCACAGAAAAGAGGATTTCTGTTGTTATTCAGGGAAGATTTGTTCATGCCTGCCCAGAAATTGTGTAACAATTGCTATTTTCTGTTTCCTCAGAATTTCTCCCAAGTTTGCTGACTTGCAGCACCACATGTCAGAAGCGGATAACTGTGGCTGTTAATATCCCTTTCAATTTCTTCATTCCCCATAAAGCACTACTGCTGTCACCACAGCACATACATCCATTTCTGTTCCCAGCAGACCATCTCTGGTGGCATTAGACCAACCAGTCTGTCTGTAAGTACACACAGATGTTCATAGTCTGCTCTTTTCCAGCCTCTCAGAATATAATTAATATGGTCAGGCTACATATTTTCCCTCGCTTGATTGTAAGGGCTTAGTAACAGCACTTATTAATGCCATCCTACAGATCCTGGGGGCACACCTCAGTCTCTGCTTGCTGCTTGCTCAGCCACCGCTGAGCCCGTGTTCAAACAGGATCCCAATATGCCCAGAAAGGAGGCTTGGTGGAGACAGGGTTTCTCCCCCTACGGGTGGATAAAAGGGTTTTGGGGGGTGGATACAGAGATCAAGGTTTGGTAGGCTGCACTCTCTCGACCTGGGCGGAGGGAACGAGAAGGGTTGGTTGGCTCCTATGGTCTCTCTAAAGACAGCTGGAGGAAAGATGCTGGCTTTCTACATTATTAGTGGGGTGGAAATGTGACTACAGACTGGTAGTGATTATGACCAAGAATCACCAGAAATGGGTATGACAAAAGTCAGGGACTCTAAGAAGGGTCCCTTGCCCTGAGCTACACGTTGGAGCAGAGTTAAAGGGATCTGGCAATATTTTGCACAAATTTTCATTAAAAGCTGCAGGGAGCATGACTCTTTTACCTTGAATTGTTCATTTCTATACATACCCCTAGTCCCCAGGTCACATGCTGCATGTCTTACGCTGTGTATCTCTGCAACCCAAGGGTTCAGTTTCTCTGATCTAGCAAATGCTCCCTCCTGTAGCTCAGTCAAAGCATCAATGGGAACCAGTTCTTCACACTAGATTTCACTCCTTGAGCTCTGTCCTTGCCCTCCAGGTCTGATCCTGCTACATTTTGTCAGTGCAAGAGCTTGGCTGTTGGAAGCATTTCTCAAGGTATTGGAGCAATGGGATTCTGGGATTCTAGAATAGCAAGATGCTGAGCTTGATGTCCAGGCAATCCTTGTCGGTCCTCTGTTTTTAACACAGTAAAGTATCAGGGCATGGTTGGAGCGCTGCCGCTCACAGAAAGTCGTTGCATACAGAAAAGGAAGAGGACAAGCAGTCAACACCAGGTTTGCTCCTTCTTCAAAGAGGACTCAAGATATCCGCAGTGAAAGAGTAAGCAGCCAAAGCAGATACCAGCTTAGGTAATACAATCAATACCCAGCTGTGATACCAAAAATGCAATGGAAGCATTGTTCAAGATTTCAAAAGGCCTGATGGTGAAATCCCATGCAGAGCAATTTGCAGCAAGCCAGCCTTGGATGGCAAGAATTTTTTCCATGTAACTGGCATCAACATTAACCTGGGTTAACTCTTACAGTGGACCAGTGAAACCGTTTAAAATCCCTATGTGGGCACTCTTCTTTTGGAAGTGGAAGAAAATTAGTCCAGTTTAGTTGTGAATAAATAAGCAGTAGGAATGAAAGCAAACTCTTTCACCTGTCCACAGTTTTAATTAATCTGGGCAAACCTTCCTGAGTGTATCCAAAAAATCTACTGTGTCTAAAATATAAGTAACAGTCCAGGAATACTGTAACAGTGAGTTGGTTGCTATAACCAGAAATAACCAGAAGAAGAAGCCATGAACCTCTCATCCTCCTCCTGAGGTCTATGAGGTCTATGAGGTCATGCTTTTGCATTTCACTGATTTTTATAAAGATTGTGCTGTAATGCTTAATAACTGGCACTATTTTGCCTTTCATGTCAGTGTAGGCAGTGCCTGCATGTTGTCCAGAGCTGTGCACTTTCTGGATGGAGAGGTGATGTGAAGATGTTGATTGAGGTCTCCTGTAGGCCAGTTCCCATGAGGAACTGTAAGACAAACCTCCATTTCTTCAACTTGAGGAGGTCAGAGATGGAAAAATCCTATTGGATCCGCCAGTATTCTCCCAGCTGGGAGCCAAGAGATTGATAGATGAAGTACTTGCAAATATTTTTCCATGTCATGGTTGGAAAGAAACAGGACTTACAGCACTTTTCTAGGGAAAGTGTATTGAAGTCCAGATCTGGCTTCTCCACAAGGATATACTCCTGATACCTACATCAGTTGCCTTTCTATCAGGTGCTAAAGGCAGCAGCCCAGCCTCCTGCGCAAAGCAGGGCAAGCTATGAGGTAGCTATCCAAATGCAGGGAAATGCAACTACCTCTTCAAACTGCAGTGCAAGAAAAAAGCAGATTTTGAACCAGTAGTGTCAGAGGAGGGCACTATTTCTACTGCACAAAAAGAGGTGCCACCAAAGCCTTCTGAGTCTTTGGTCCCCACGGAAGAAGCAAATGAATAGCCAAGGATGCTAAGTAGATTGAGCAGTGCAGGTCTTAAAGAAGGAGTAAATAACAAACCGGCATGAGAAAACAAACCGTAAGGATGCGAAACATCATATGGATGCGTGACTCAGGGAGATGTATGCTGTTCTGTACTGTTGTCTTAGAGGGCAGCGAAGATCCTGGTGTCCCATGGTCACAGGCAGGACCTGAAGACGCCCAGATGCTGGCCATGCCACCCTCATTGACCTGTGTGTCACCTCTGGTTTTGGGAGGTGCTCTGCCGATGTAAGCGAGGACAGAGAGGGA
The DNA here is from genome assembly GCF_963921805.1 of Phalacrocorax carbo. Lineage (NCBI taxonomy): Eukaryota > Metazoa > Chordata > Aves > Suliformes > Phalacrocoracidae > Phalacrocorax > Phalacrocorax carbo. The sequence continues at coordinate 4,450,260 of NC_087513.1, read as the reverse complement.
GTGCAGACACCTCAAGGCCAGCCCACTCTATTGCAACAACCAGGATGCTGAGACACACACGTCTCACCTTACCGCTATGCCAAGTACGTTCACCCTTGCCAGGTGTTCGAATGAGTGTGAGCTTCAAGTGATGGTTAAAAAACTGTCCCAGATCAGACCAAGGATTTGAAGTGCCCAGAGAAGGCAGCAGCTGCTTCTATTATGCCTTTCTAGCATCCCACAAGTGGTCTCAAAGCAGCTCTGCCGTGCATCTCTCCGATAAGGAACACGGTCCGTCTCCCATGCAAACAACACAACCCTTGTCCAGGACTATGTAAAAAGTATCACATTTAAGGAGAAAATGGGGGGGAAAGGTAAGGATGTAAAAGATTTACTAGGTTGCCGAATCCCTCCGAGGAGAGAGGGTGTATATTATCCATTTTAAACTACTTACCGTGAGCTAATCTTGTATGCAACATGCCAAATGCTGGCTTATGGCAATCCTTGCATTTTTGGAGTCAAATGTGTTCCATCCATTTATGGGATGGAAAACCCCCAGGGATCAACAGTGTTTTTAATATAGTACAGTTCAGCTGAAAAATTTGGCAGGTGATTTGGGTAACTTTAGTTATATTAACTCCACCAGACTGAGTGCCACAGTCCTGGAGCAGAGCAGGTAACACCTAGGTGACAGTGGGGTCCCCTTGTCACCAATGAAGCATCACCCTGCTACAAATACTCACCAGTCGAGAGCTGTCGGGTTGTCTGTGGTTACTTTCACTCTTTCAGTTTCGTTCAGCTTTGGAGAAAAAAAAATATCAGTCCGTTATTTTCACTTTCTGATTCTCATGCAGCAGCACGGAGTCTGCTGGGGAGGATTAGGTAATAACCGAAACCCTTCGTCACAGACGCGCACCAGTACTTCTGTGGGTTGGGTGTACATGGATGAAGAGACAGCAGCAAGGAAAAAGCAGGATATTTGCCTGGGAGCAGAGGTAAAATGTGGATGGCAAAAGCAGTGATGTAATATTGATGTAGAAGGAAAATAAGAGCGCTGTGTTTGTTCCTAGGACACATGGAAATCTTAAAACAATCTTATATAAAAACCTTACAAAAGAAGAAATAATAAGAGATGCCTGTCCCCAGAATCTCTCTATATGGGATTCATCAATCCTGACTCAGGCATTTGAAAAACAGGTTTCCAAACCTGCCCTTTATAGGCAATGGAGAGAAAAAGGTGTTTCCAGAGATGAGTTCATGTTAGCCCAAATTAAGCAAATGTAAAATGTAAAACTTTAAAATAGCTCAAATTAAAGTGTAAAGGAATTAACTCACCACTTCCCAGGGGAAGGCAAGTGTTCAGCCGTCTCCAGGAAAGCAGGGCTTCCTCACACGTAACAGTTACTTGGGAAGACAAACACCATCACTCCAAATGTCCCCCCTTCCTCTTTCTTGCCCCAGCTTTATACGCTGAGCCTGACGCCGTACGGTGTGGAATATCCTGTTGGTCAGTTGGGGTCAGCTGTCCCAGCTGTGTCCCCTCCCCTCCCAGCACCTTGTGCACCCGGCAGAGCACGGGGAGCTGAAAACGTCCTTGACCAGTGTAAGTGCTACTTAGCAACAACTAAAACACCTCCACATTATCACCACTGTTTCCAGCAAAAATCCAAAACACGGCCCCATACTGGCTACTATGAAGAAATTTAACTCTACCCCAGCTGAAACCAGGACACAAGGTCAAAGCTGATAGCTCGGTCACAGATGTCTGACTTTTAGATACTGGAAAGCCTTGCACAAGAAATCCGCCCCCTCTCTTGGTGACTCTGGTTTTGGGGTATATCTAGAAAAGCATTGCAGGCAAAGTCACACCATCACTGGGGTCACGTCTCCAGGTTTCAAAGCAGCTTTCCCACGTACCCAGGAAGAAGCTCGGTTCTTGCACTGTGGTATGAAAATCAGCAGAGAACTTCTGCAGCCTAACACCTTTTGTGGACTAGAAGTGGTTACAGATGCAGTCTAGGTTATGTCAGACAGATGGGTTTCCCCACAGATTAAAATTTGTTTGCTCGAAGTTCAAGAAAATCTACTCTATGACTCAGGGTGGAGAGGGCTGTCTTCTTGCTGATTTTGTGGTGCTGCACTAAAAGAGGCAGGCATTGAATTGATGGGGAGATCCCGCCAGTGAGGTCAGTGCTGAGCTGTCAGGGATGGAGGATGAGTATGCTCACAAGACGAAAAGGAAGGACGATGCCCATTCGATCAGTAAGCACGGATCACTCCTGACTACATCTTCCTAGCAATGCCTCCTCACGTGGCCTGGGTCACGGAAGATTAGGACCAAAGAGGAGATCTAGACAGATCTGGGATCTGTCCTTTTGCATTTCTAGGGTTCGTGAGACCCCCTTCTTCAATCACTCTAGTTCGCTTCTCCCTCGAAGGGCTCCCTAGTTCAGTTTATCAGCACAGTGACTTTGCTGCTGTACGCAAAATAATCAACCCCAGCCCTCAGCACAGCCTGTCAAGGTGATTCGGTGAGCAAACACACCTTCCCTGCAAGCTTGGATATGTCCCGTTCCCCCTTCTCCAGGCTTTGCCCACCTTTATGGGCAGCAAGTCACTTACCTCCAGCAAGGGGCAAACTTCATCTGGAGGAAAGCGGCCGCACCAAGCTGATACACTGCTCTGTTTGACTGCCAGTCTCCTGGCAGCAAGGGAAGTCAAAGGGTAGTGGGTTGGACTGGAAAGTTGTTGCGTTAATGGTAGGAGTCTGAGGAGTGGCCGGGGAGACCCTACCGATGAGTCCCGAGGTTCAGACAGGACCCCCTTGGTTTCTAAACTCCTTCTCCGAGAGGAGCCTAGGTGCGGCTAAGTCCAGCCTTAGTCTCAGACTTGGTCAATGGTTTACTTCCTAAGGGTTGTAGGAGTAACCACCCATCAGAGTATTTGTTGTTAGTAATTCATTTGGCAGCTGCCTAGGCTGGTTGCGTTCAATGAGAACGATCACGGCTAGATTAATGTGTAGTGCGATTTATTAATGCAACAGGTACACAGGTTCTTTGGGTTACCGGTGACAGAACTGCTGGTTACAAGGCACACATCAATACCAAAGACACGAGCACGCTGCTAGGCTACAAGTAGGCTAAACAAATATGAAGCGACTCAAATATGAAGCAAAGGAACTCTAATACATTAGAGGTTTAAAGTGACTTTATAGAGGTTTCCAGTCTTACCCAAAGGTGTCCCAGTGGGGGGCAGAGAGGCTCAGCCCATCGACTGGTCCCAGAGGTCAGAGTGGTACGTGATGGTATCTTCTCCAACACCCTCTTTCTCTTCACATATTTTATACTATTTTTTGTCTTTCAGGTGGAGCTTGAGTGGCTCTCGTCATACATACCTTTATTATGCCTGCGGTAGAATTTCCTCGCTTTACTTCTAAAAGCGTAGACTAGCAGAAATTCAAAGCACATGCCCAGGGAGGGGTGGTTGCACCTTAGAGGCAGGTAGCTTTTGGGATGGAGGTGTGTTTTGGTATGATAACGATATTATAATGAGCAAAGTTCACCAAAAGGACAGCATTTTGTCAAAAATATGACCGACTGTTGGCCCAGGGTAGCAAATACGCAGCGCACCAGCTCCGTGGTACCTTGAGCTCCCATTTATCCCAGAGCCTGGCGGCGATGCCTCCGCACCGCTCCACCCTCCGGACAACTCCTCTAGAGTCAGGACGCCAAGTTCTGCTGGCACTGCCGACACCTGCGGTTACTGGGGAACTTGCGTGGAATGGATTCCTCACATAGCAGCTGCACTGCACCCCGACTGCTTCTTCCATGCTGTGCCTTTTCTAAAAACATAAGTTTAATTTCTAATCACCTCCAGCGATTATTCCACAAAAGTACCTGCAGTTGTTCCTTAGGTAAAATGAAAGTCCCAAGACATTAAAGCCGCTCTAGAGCCTGAATTTGTGGGATTTCCTTCCTTCCACCGTGCAGTGATAAAAACACACTCCTCCATAAGCGATAGCAAACCTCAGGATTGTGTTTTGATTTCATGAACAGGCTGGTCTGTATGGAAACTAATCCATGCTGTGGTTTCATACAGATATATTTTTAAGAGGATGAAATATCTTTACTTATTAGTACAACCTGTTTATTAAGACTCATTTGATTTCTCTTCCCGGAACACGTTTGTATATTAGGGCCAGGATTTTACCACGTATGTGAACTCCCAAATCCTTTTGAGACTTGACTGGTTTGGAGCTGCTCTGAGATATGCTGCCAAGGTGGTCAAAGACATAGGGCACACGTCAGGAAAGTAGGTTGAGAGATTCAGGCTTGTTAAGCCTGGCAAAGCGGAGGCGGAAGGGTAGCCCAGTAACTCCCTACAGCTACTTGGAAGGGCAGAGATAATGAAGTTAGGCTCTTTGTGGTAGAGCCAGGCACTGTAACACAGGGCAGCAGGCACAGACTGTGGCTTGGGAGGTGCAGGCTGAACAGCAGGACAAAAAAAATGTCTCTAGGCAGGTAGTAAGCGCTGTTGCAAGTTGTTGGGAAATGACAAAGGATGAATTGCGGAGGTGACTCAAATCTGGGCTGGATGAAACCACGGCTAAGCCGCTCTAGATCTGACAGTGCTTCCGCTTCAAGCAGGAGGTTGAATTAGAGTCTTCCAGCTGATGTTGCCAAGTAACATTTCTATGATCTTATGGTGGATGCACCTCCCATCTTCTCCCCCCACTGCCCTGCCCCGACACACTCAGATATTGTTGGGAAAATTATAACAAGGCAGTAGATGGCCCAAACTCCCTGGGCCTGAGAGTTGTACATTAATGTCTTCCTGCAGCCCAAAGCCACAAAAGACCACACCACGTACCTCAGAGAGCCAAGAGGAGGGCACGTTTCCAGATTCCTGGTTCAGACTCCTCTGGGGGACAGACACCAACCAGATGAGACCCCATCAGCTCATCTCCTCCCACAAGGAGAGACTGGTGACACCCAACGGTCTCTGCACCAACCCAGTTCCTCCGCTAGCCAAGCAAAATCACCCCACCGTGAGAATTGCTTCAGCCACTCGGGAGCCCCAGGTTGGCCCTTTCTGCAATAAACACAGGCTGTGTTACTGCACATTAATTATGCCGAGGGTAATTAGCAGTTACGTCAACATGAAGATTTCTAGTTAGGCTGCTGGCTCACTCTATATGGAAATTAGGTTGTTGATTGTGAACGAAAATATGTCAGACCAAACTCCAGAGGAAAAGCCTCGTCGCTAATTAGGAAGAGCTGTTCCTTTGCTCAGGGGTTGTGCCTCGGGTTGTCTCTGCTGGACTTGGCATCCCCTGAAGCCCGTGGATGTGGCATGGCAGGAGGAGCCAGCTGTCCACGGTGGGCGACCCTGACCTTCACTTCACCTCTGAAGATGTCAACTGTAGTCGCTCAGTGCTCACTGCCTCCAGCCAGAAGAGACGTGATAATGCTGCATCGTAGGAGGGTGGCAGAGCCTGCCGATGTAGAGGCATCACCTTCTGTTAGGGGACAGAAGCTGTGATTTAAGAGAAAGCCTTTGGAGATGCTGAAGCTGCCAGGAGAGACCTTATTCCTGTTAAGTATAATCGTAACTATGCGTTTTGTAATTTTATCTATTTGTGACTTTCTTGTCCTTATTGAAAAACCCAGACTTCTAAGTAAAGAGATCCCTCATTCATAAATCTTGCTCAGTGCTCGCGCTCATTGATTCCTGAACTTGTGATAGAAGGATTCAGATGTAACACTTAGTTTATGTGAAGGTGATAAAACCACTGGGTAAAAGTGCTAAAATGTCATTAGGAGGTTGATCTTAGGAGTTCATTCAACAAACTTACCAAGTTTAAGTTAGGATCTGTGTTTAAGAGAGCACGAGCAAACAGCCCGCTCGTCCCAGCTGCAGAGTAAAGGCTTTTCTTACAGTGGGCAAGGAGCACGAGCCAACCACTTAAGCTGAGTGCATATGGTCAGCGTGAGATCCTTTGCATTCTGCGTGCTCGAAACATAAGACGTTAACCTTTTCCAAGTGCATTTAAAGGATGTATACGTTAAAGACTGTGACTAAACCTAAAATCAACAAAATCTGCTCTCTGCTACCTGCTACTTAAAATTTGCATTTGAAATATAAGATGAGGACCTGTGGGAACAGAGGCAGTGCCCAGACACAGGCCCACTGCTGCATCACGACGTGCTGGTAAAGGAAGTAGCCAGGACTCAAATCCTGCCCAGGAACATTTCCTAATTAAGCTGTATTCACAAGAACCTGACCCTTGAAGCCAGACTAACACAGACAAAATTGCAGCAACCCCCTCCTATCTCAGCCTGGCAAAATGACTCAGACTCCCAGATTTGCTTCTGGAGGTCTGTTGATGGCTAAGCAGGATTTTCCCTGTCGAAGAGCTAGTTCTCAGCACTCCCTTTAGGCTCAATAAAAGACGAATACACATCTCCAGGGCACAGTTCACACCAGATGAAGTGAATTATACTATAAAAGTACTTGTTTCTCTCTGACGACTCTAAGGGATCCCAGGGTGACAAGCTCTGATTTGCACCTCCAAGATTACACGAGTCCTACTTTTTGTTGCCACCTCTACATACGTGACGTCTATTTTGTACTACTTACTTAGCCAAAGCATAACATACAAATACAAACGCTATCCTTTCCCAAAGCCCTTTCCTTATGGCCAGACCTCTGATGCAAACAGCCCCTCCTCTTCCATTCTCATGACCTTGGCAGGTCAATCCAGCAGGAATTTCAGGGGAGTTTCATAAAACACTCTAGGAGGACCTGCTGCACTCGCAGCTCCTTTCCTGTGTGGCAGGATGCTCTCCTGCGAGCACAACAGAAAAATAATCAGTGTAGCAGGGAATAGGAGGGAAGGATCCACTTAATGCAATTCAGTCTTAATGATCTTAGATCCAGTTGTTTGATGTGGTTGGAGAAGCCAACAGAGGGTGAGGACCAGAGATATTTTTTTCTTACTTCTTGGCAGGGTTGGCTGGGTTTAGAGTAGTGCTCTGCATGTTACTCAAGCCCAAAAATTGCTGTTAGCACCAGAAAAATCACCTAGTGTGAAGATGAGCTCATGATAAACTACCTATGGGCTAGAGGCAAATTTGGGGTGCTTGAGAAGTGAAGCCAAAAGTTGTTTGTGCAGGTGACTTACTCTGAGTCAGACCTGCTAGACCAAAAGCTAGCTCATGGATGCACTGGAGCAAGTCAAAAGCCAGCTTATGCCTGCTCTAGGCTGACTCTTCCGCTTGTGGTGCAGCCTTGCCCTGTAACACTCCCCTTTCAGCCTGAATAGATGACCTCAGAGGGCTGAACACAACCCTTCCTTTGTGGTTCGTTTTCTGCTGGAGATACTACTTTGTGGATGATGGCATTTGCCAATAGGATGCGTGAGAAAATCCTGAGTTTCGACACGATGGATGCAGAATTCAATGCTCGTTTTCACCGTAAACATGTGAAGAACAAATTTACTATAAAAATATACCTGTGTCCATAATAAGCAAGTGCGGAAATTTGAAATGGGTATTTCCAGGAGTATGTCAACAAGATACAGTGAGTCACGAACCGTGGTAAGCTAAACTCAGCATTTCCTTTGTTTTGTGGGTTTCTGCACAGACATGGTTTTGAAAGTGTCATATATGGGCAGCACCTGCCTTTCCAAGTAGGGGAGAGAGGAATGAGAGCATGGAGGGCTGATGGGTCAGCAGGTCTAACTCGAGCAGGATGAGAAAATGAGCCTTAACAACAGGCAAATTCTTCAGTGATGATCAGAGATTTTCCTCAAACAGAAGCAGACAGGAACCCAGCAGGGAAATGCAGGAACCTGCACGCAGCCAGTTCAGACCTCACCTCGGCTGGCTCTCTGACGCCTTTCCTAAGATGAAAGCGCTTCCCTAGAACAGAAAATTCACAGCAAGGACAGATTGCCAGGACCCATCTCTCAGCAGGGGATATTTGCCGGGGCTGATGAGGTTAGGGAAGTGTTGGGCAGCAGCAGCCTTGTGTCTAGGCAAGCTGCAACAGCAGTTGACCTGCAGCCCACCATAGGGGTCTAACGAGAGGCTGGTTCGCTCCTGAAAAGCAAAAGCAGAAGTATCTGTTGACACCAGTGAGGAAACCAGCCCAGCAAAAGTGCTTTACAGGATGATGCTTTTGAACACCAGTCTGGCTGATGAGAGGCAGATCCCGTTAGTAATAAATCTTCGGAGTTTTCTTTTTAGGTGTTTCTTCATGTTTAATCTTCGGGGTTGGGCCACACCTGGTTGCCCTTACTGGATCTCTAGGTTGCCTTGGTAGAAAAAGTCAGATTTTCTAGTTCTGAGTATAGACTGTTGTGCCTCGGCAAAGCAAGAGCAAACGACACCAGCGGCATTTGGGAGTGGGGAACCCTAAACCAGAAGCACACCAACCTCATGGTGGAGGAACTGGATGCAAAACGGTGGGCTTGCTCTAACTGTCCAGTGTCAACACTTGGAGACACCATAAAACTCAGGATGGAGTCAACCTTGAGCAGCCCGACTTAGCATTGACGTTAGATCTGCCGCAAGCAGAAGTTTGGACTCTCCAGAGCTCCCTTCCAACTTCAGTCTTTCCATTGTGACCTTTTTATTTTTGCCTGGGCTTCACAAGATGTGGAGCGTAGCTTCAGCAGGAGCCAAAGCTGTGTCTCTCATTCTCCGTGTGAGGACGCTGACCCTACGGGAGCAATGAATGAGGAGACTGACCAGGAATTTGCTGCCTACATCTCTTTTTTTTCCTCCCTTTAACTCCTGTATCTGCAAAAACTAGAAGCCTCTGTTAAAAAACCCACCTTCCTATGTTTGCAGAGGGTGCTACAGCACCCGAAGGAGTCACGGGGAGGGGTGGAGGAGTCAGCGTGGAGTCAAGTCCAACCTCAAATGTCAAAAGACAAATCTTTATAAAACCATGGGCATTATGAAAAATTATTCAAAATAAGACCAAAAAACAGGTAAGGCTGGAGCAACAAAAAGGCAGAAAATACCAGTTTTAGAGCTTAGTTTCTATGTCCTAGTTCTTGTTTTTGAGTCAGTCACAGACCTAAATCACAGAAATCAGCACAAAATGCATTGGCTGATACTTTTCATTTTTTTCGGTGGTAAGAAAAGTTTCTGATAAGCGCAGAGCTGTTACCATCAGCCCCAACACGGTATCCTGGGAGGTGTGCTACCGGAAACACAACGCTGAGAACGTCACTCTTCCGTTCTGTACCACTCTCACACTTACTCCTGGTCATTCCCCGTGGACACGGAGGGATGCTTTATTTGGAAAGCGCGCTGGGGTTAGTGGCACAAACTTGCCGTGAAAACCCATGCATTTATTTAATGCGAAACTTTGAAAACGTAATTCTTCTGCAGGATTAAAACAGGTAACACCCCTTTTTATTGTAACCTAGGGCAACTGCTCAGCCAGATTATTCCGCTGCAGAGCTGATCTCTCCTAAAGATCACAGGTGCCCTCCAGCTATCTGGGTACTATTTCTCAGTGCTTATAACATGAAGTCTTCTGCTCATCTGAGATTCTTTCTCCGCATCCCAAGCTATACCTCGAACTTTTATTTTTGCTCTTGGAAATCACTCAAATGTTCAGAAGAGGAATGAGAGGAACAGACTTAAAGGTATTATTTACTCTCAGACTACTCCTTTGTGCTCCAAATTACTTCCATTTAGCATCCATTCAGGCAGCTCATCTAGGTAGCCTTTAAAAGGCTGCATGTTATTTATTCTCAGTCATCCAAACAAATTGGCCTGCAGGAACAATCTGTCCCTGAAGATAAGTAAATAACATTTCCTAATGGCAGGTAAAAAGCTCATAGATTTATTGGTTTCTCTACCAGTCATGGACTGACTTTGTAGTAGAAGATGAATTTCAGTGCAAGTTACAAACATTGCAATTAATTTTTTATTTTGTTATTGCAATTAATTGCTAAAAGGTTAGATAACATTATTGGAAACTGGGGGAAAAAAAAGCCCATATGTGAATTTCTTTATCTACCTTCTCCCCAGTGATGTTCAAGGGCAAAACACACACACAGACACAGGTATTAAAAACTCTGGACTTTTTTGGTTTCCTGACTATGGTGTTCGAACAAAATCCATCCTGAAAGTCCCACCTTCCCAGCCTGAGAGCTGCCAGGCTCTCAGCAACCTACATCCGCGACCAAACAAAAGGCAACCAGGTTTTACTTTCAAAAAAAAACCCAACTATTTTTAATATATGCATCTCGCTTCATCCCATCCAGGGCACTCCGAAGACGTCACACGGGAGAAGGAAAACAGCCTGCCCGCAGCACCGCTCTCTGCACGGCACCGAGACACCTCGCTGGGGAAGGGGCTTTCCCCAGGAGCCACCGTCTCTCTGTGCTGCTTTGCAAATGGGAAAGCAGAGCGGGGACATTTTTTGGTCTTTTTTTTTTTTTTTTTGGGGGTGGGGGAGGAGCAAAGCTGCCCTGCTCCATGCCAGCAACCCCGATACAGGAAAGTGGGTTGTGTGCAGTGTGTGCTAGATAGCGTTCAGCTATCGCGCGTAGGAAGTGGTGCAACACTTCCACGTACGCAGCAGTTACTGATACCGCAGCACCTTGGTTTCGGCTGGGGACCGACACGAGCGCAGCGAGCCAGCTGTCTTGGATCCTTACCCCAAAGCAAAAAAGCTCTTTATCTTTGAACTGAGCTACCCAAGTCAGCAAGAGCTGAACTGCAACTTGGTTTCGCTGGCAAAACATGATGGTGTTCACTTAACTTGCAAACACGGGAAATTCTTTATGAGAAATGTCAGACCTGGTGCTCCTTTGACTTGCCTCTGCTGTTATGAAAAACACCCTGCCAGCTGCAGGAACAGGAGCCAGGATTTCCTGAGCTCTGATCTCAGCTTTGACAGGGACTTGCCAAAGGACCATTGCAAACTCCTAAATCTTCTGCCTCAGCCTCCCTACCTCGACGTGACCAAAGTAAAACACTTGGGAGCTTGTGAGTGTCCCAAACAGCACAGCAGACAGGCCTGGAAAGGCCATTTCGTTCATCACCAGCCTCCAGAAAGGTTCGATCCAGAGTATGCCATTCCTGGCAGCTGCCTGCCCCATCTGCTCGCAAAAACTTACTTATTGTAGGCTCCGCTGCGTGCCTGGGCAATGCATGCCTTCCTGCATTACCTAACTGCACTGGCTGACCTTGCTGCTGGAGTTTTTTTTTCCCCTATTATAAATCCTAAATGCATTTGTTACTGAAATTGCCAAAAGGTTGATTTAACGTTCAGTGCATCAACACTTCAAAGAGGAGGTGGTCGGCCTTCCTGTACTACCAGCTGTGATTCAGGACAGCTCCATCGTTTCATAATTGAAAAGATTTTTTACATGAGACAGGCAACAGGGGAAATTACACACAAATTCACTCTTTATTTTCGGTCCCAAAACCTGCTCTTTTCCCTAGTGAATGATTTTATGAATACCCATTATTGTTGTTCTTTAAAAGTGTCTGTATGGGAAGAGTTTTGAAAGTCAGATATGCAAATGCTCGTAGCTGAACACAAGTGTGCCTGCGTGCTTGACTTGTTTCTCAATTTAAAATAAACAGTAATGACACAAAGTTCTCTAAAGTGAAGGAAAGAAGCATCATTATAGGTACAGTAAATCTTGAGCTCCTCATTGACCTCAGCGTCAGGAGGTGGCATACAGAAAGTAGAAACTAGGTCAGCTTCAAAAAGATGAGTCTCCTCGAATCGAGCATGCTGGCACTAAATCGGAAAGGCCAAAACATAACACAAAACTGATCTGGGGCAATGGAAAAATCCCTTCTTATATGCTCTGACCATCATAACATGACCAGGAGGAACTCTGATCTGCTGCTCGGTGCAGAGGGTGGGTTATTGATGGGTGACACCTACAAAGCTGAAAGTACCCAGAAGCAGCAGATACCTTCGACTTGCCTGGGTCTCAGCGACCCCTCTGAGATACTTAAAAATACCCACTAGAAGTTGTCTTGGGGAACTTTAGCAGGGTGAGAAGATGCTTTCAGATTAAGAAAGTGGAGAAGTTGTGCTTATCTTTAAAAAAAAAAAAAAAAAGGATTGGGAAGAAAAGATGGATTCTGGAACCTATAGACTGGGAGGATGGACTTCATTTCATTCTGGAATGACTGCTGAGACCAACTTTCTGCAAGCACCTAAGAATTAACGGGGGAGAGCGGTTTGTCCAGATCAGGTTTTCTCAAACCAGTCTGATTTCCTCTGGCAAGCTGCTAACAGAATTTGTGGGTAAGGGAGAGGCAGATGATTTCGTATCACTTCTCTTTACAAAGACTTTGGACCGTTTCTCCCGTGGCGTTATTTGAGAGACCGCAGGCTGACGCAATGCATTGGCATACATGTCCAAGGGCTGGAGAGCGCTGGCAGGGAGCTGCCTTCAACAGTCCATACCACAGTGGAAGAACATAGCTATGGGTTTCCACAAAGTCTGTCTGAGGTCCTGTTCAACGTCTTCATTGGTAGCTCGGCTGGTGAATAAGGCCATCTCCTTGTTAAATTCACAAACTGTTCCAAGCAGGAAAGGAGTCCAAGGACATGGGGGAGCGGGACTATTATTCAAAGTGATCAAAACAAATTAGAGAAATACTCTGGGGGAAAAAAAACCACCTTGAAATTCATACGCATGGTAGGAGAGCCTTCAAGACATATCAAGTAATTGTTCCACTTCATCCTGCACTGCCATCCCCACCATACAGCCACAGTTAGAGTTAACAAAGAGCTGAGAAGTGGAATGGATCGGGTAGAGACAGAGGTACAATGGAGTCCGAGCAGCCTGCACAGCCGATGGAGGGCAGAGCGCAAGACCAGCATTGTAGATACCAGCACTAATCTGAAAGTTATGGTGCCTGAAGCTCTTGGTATCTGATGGTGATGTGATGCTGGCCATGACGGTGATGAATCCTATAAACCACCTCGGCGCAGTGCACAACGGCATCATGATACGACGTTTTGGCATGAGCTTCCTTAAGGATTCAAACGCCATCCTAAACATCACCACCAGTAAGGCCCCACCTAGAGTGGCAGACCAAGTTCTGGGCACCTCACATCAATAAAATGAGACAACCAGGAGGAATCCAGGGGCGAGAGATCTCTGAAAAACACAACTCATGATGAACAACTGAAAAAATACATTACTTTTTAAAAGAAGACTCTGTGGGTCTGGGCAGCAGCCTTCGGGTACACACATAGTTTCTGCTGTCCTTGCCCAAGATGGATGAGACAACCATGGATTAAACTAAGCAAGACTCAGTGCAGTTGGGGTTAGACATTCGGAAGGTTTCTCTAACTTCCTGGGTACTGGAACAGTACCTCTCTGGGGAGGTAGAGGGGTCTCCATTATGGGCCGTCCTTCAAGTAAACCACAAGCATAATTACTTGTGGGGTTTGGCTGGGAAACACATGGGACAACCTTTGAGGTCCGCTGCATGTCTCTATCTCTAATCTTATGACTGTGCTTGAGTTTTCTGGTGATTTAGTGTGTGCCTGAGATCAAATGACTCAGTTTTTTGAGAGGTACTCTTCCCACCACTAAGTCATAAAACTTAGTTACCCTGAAAATTAGTAACTATTGAAAAATGTGCCTTGCAGGTGTGAAAGACTCCACGACTGCCTGATGAAACATCATCTGATATGCCTCTAACCAACATCCTTCCAAAGTGTGAAAAAGGGCATGATTAATCCCTGCCAGTTTCTTTCAGCTTAATGTCTTTGCAGCTGCCATCACATCCCTGTAGATTTGGTCTTTAGGTGAGGGAAATGACGACTAGTGTTCCCTGAAGTCCTTCAGCTCAGTTGCATCTCTCCCAACGGCAGTGATGAAGATATTTTTTGCTGTCCCTGAGCTCTCTGGGGAATGCTCAGCAGCGAAGGACAGTTCTGAGTCAGAGTTCCTTTCTTCTTTCATTTTACCCAATCTTTTAACCGTCTGGATCTGCCAGAGACACCAGTCCCTGGTGCCACTTTTGTATCTCTTTTCTTTGAACATGAAAGACTGTAGACCATGGTAAGACACTCCCATTTGTGGGTAGGTGCCTCCTGTTAAAGTCCTCCTTTTCAGTCACCAATTCAGGTGTCATCAAAATTTGAATAGGACACCTAAAAAAGATGTACCCATAACTGGGGGTAGCAGAGGTCTCAGCTGCAGACAGTTTCTGGGAAAACTATCCTTATACCCCAGATGCCTCCAGGGGATTCCTCTTGTTGCAGAGGGTGAGGGGGAAATAGGATGCAACGAAAGGGGGATGGCCAATTTTAGGGAGCTGTCAGCAGTTAAACCACCTATTTCAGTAGCTCTACGTTGAAGCGGCAACACTTATAGTCACCCTGAAAAGGGAGCCACACTCTGAGAGCCAAACTCATAGAAGTTTCCTGACCATCACAAGGCAGGAGGTACCTGGGGGACTTCAGGCACTAGGATGCGGGAATCTGGAGACCTGTGTCATCCACCCAGCTCAGCATCCCCCAGCGATGTGCCCAGAGTGTCACTAGAGAGGAGCACAGGAAGACAGCCTCCATCTTCATCTTCATCTTCATCTGAGGCTCTGCAGAAGCCCTGGGAGCCACAGGAGCGACATAAGACACAAACCTTCATCTGTCGATAAAATCCCCCCTGGTCCCCATCCAGCCTTTTCTTCTTCCCTTTGAATCTTCTTATTCTGCCTCTCTTCTCCTCCTGGCTTCCCTGGACCTCACAGCGCTGTCCTCCTTCCTCCCTCCACCCCTGCCCCAGTCCCCTGAAACCTTGGCTTCAGCTTCACTATCTTTAACCTCACCGTATGTTTACTCATATATTAGATGTACTATTCATATATTTATTCATATACCATATATCTATATACAGCAGAGAATATAGAGGTGCTTCTACATCATATGTATTCATCAGATACATGATAGGCAGATAGCTGTGACTTAATCAAACAGATCATCTACAGTTTCAGAAAGTTCAAAAACATCACTGGCTGCATGGTATTTGCTCCCCTGGTACTTGCGGTCCTTCTGCTCTCACCTCTTCCTTGCGTCAACAGCAATTTTTTCAGTACCAGATCCCCTCCTTCCTACCAGGCACAGCTTTGTACTGTAAGATGGAAGGGAAACGAAGGCTCTTCTCACTGAACAAAATCTCTACTGTAATCAAAGTGATTTTTGGCTTTCCCCCGAAAAGGACACCCATCATAGGCCATTTCTCTGAGCCCCATTTCTCGCTGGGCAGAGAAAAGGCCAGAGGTGCTGTGGGTCATCCTTGGTCTCCAGCCTTGGTTATTCATTACCTGTCTCCCAGCTGACTTTCAGGGCTGTGTTTAGGGGTTTGACTTGTCCCCATGCACCCCAGATGTTATTCCATTGCCCTCCAGCTGTCTGTCCTGCCAGAAATGACCCCCTTCAACGCAGACCTTGTGGGAGCAAAGCAGCAATTCAGGTCACATCCAATTTATGAGTAGTTCATGAATCTGAACCAGCTACCTTGATAGACCTGCAGAATTTATTCACACTTTGTTCTCCTTTGAGTCTTAGCATTAACTCTTTCAGAGGTGGAAGGTCTATGGGACAAGCAAGACCATAACCATGGCTGCCCCTCTTCATGGTGGGCCAGAGCGAGCAGATTTGAGCTCCAGCTTTTCCCAGACCCAAAAAATCAAGAGAATTTTAACTGAAGAGCATTAATTTCTAACCCATTCCTGGGTGCTTGTTTCAGTTTAAATTCTTTTGAATGAAAGGGGGTAATTAGAAAGGCAAAGGATAAAAGTTCAGGGAGGGCGTGAATGGGGAAGAAGGACAGGTGTGGTTTTGGAACAACTCTTAAGAAAGAAGATCAGGAAGTGGTTGCACTTTGTCAACATTTTTGAAGAAGCCAAACAGCAACATGAGGTGCAAAAACCACAGGGAAGACCTTCAGGAAGGAGGTTTTGGAGGAGGACACAAGGGTGGATGCTGTGAAGGAAAGCAGGGTCCCAAAGACCCAGCCACTGGCAGAGAACGCTTTCTTCCAGTGCACAGGATGGGATGGCTCAGGAGATACGTGTGAGCCAACACTTATATCCCTCCCTACACTGAAAGTATTGAACAATGGCAGTGGTGAAAGGATGGATTAAAATGAAGGCAAGCTCACAGCTTGGGTGTCCAGGCAAGATGGCACGCAACCCTTATGTTCCCTGAATTATCCATGACCCCACTTGGGAAACGGGCAATGTAACGTCGTAGGACACACTGTATAGCATTTGAGCGCAAACAGACTCACGCATTCCTGCTAATATTAGGCATTCAAACCCAGAGAGGTTGCAAGAAGTGGCAGTTCCTGGACAGCAGCGCTTGCTGGACACCTTCAGTCTGGGTGTCCTCACCCCACAGACTCACAGAATCCCAGACTGGTGGGGGCTGGCAGGGACCTCTGGAGCTCACCCCGTCCCACCCCCTGCTGGAGCAGGCACCCCCAGAGCAGGGGCACAGGGCCGCGTCCAGGCGGGGGGTGAATGTCTCCAGGGAAGGGACCCCACAGCCTCTCTGGGCAGCCTGTGCCCCTGCTCTGGCACCCGCACAGCAAAGGGGTTTGGCCTCATGTTCAGGGGGAACTTCCCGTGTTCCAGCTTGTGCCCGTGGCCCCTTGGCCTGGCGTTGGGCACCGCTGAAAAGAGCCCGGCCCCGTCCTCCTGACACCCACCCTTCAGGTATTTATAAGCACTGATGAGATCCCCCTCAGCCTTCTCTTCTCCAGGCTGAACAAGCCCAGGTCTCTCAGCCTTTCCTCACAAGGGAGATGTTCCAGTCCCTGATCACCTTGTGTCCTGGTTTCAGCTGGGGTAGAGTTAAATTTCTTCGTAGTAGCCAGTATGGGGCCGTGTTTTGGATTTTTGCTGGAAACAGTGGTGATAATGTGGAGGTGCTTTAGTTGTTGCTAAGCAGCGCTTACAGTGGTCAAGGACGTTTTCAGCTCCCCGTGCTCTGCCGGGTGCACAAGCAGCTGGGAGGGGACACGGCCGGGACAGCTGATCCAAACTGACCAACAGGATATTCCATACCATATGACGTCATGCTCAGTATATAAAGCTGGGGAAGAAGAAGACGGGGGGGACGTTTGGAGTGATGGCGTTTGTCTTCCCAAGTCACCGTTACGTGTGATGGAGCCCTGCTGTCCTGGAGATGGCTGAGCACCCGCCTGCCCACAGGAAGGAGTGAATGAATTCCTTGGTTTGCTTTGCTTGTGTGCGCGGCTTTTGCTTTACCTGTTAAACTGTCTTTATCTCAACCCATGGGTTACCTTTTACTCTTCCGATTCTCTCCCCCGTCCCACCAGGGGGGAGTGAGCGGGCGGCTGTGGGGAGCTTGGTTGCTGACTGGGGCTAAACCACAACAGCTTGGCAGCTCTGCGCTGGCCTTGCTCCAGCAGTTCCCTGCCCTTCTTGAACTGGGGAGCCCAGAACTGGCCGCAGCCCTGCAGATGTGGCCTCACTGGGGAAGAGCAGAGGGGGAGGAGAACCTCCCTCGCCCTGCTGGCCACACTCCTTTTCATGCCCCCCAGGACACCGCTGGCCCCCTTGGCCCCAAGGGCCCGGTGCTGGCTCAGGGTCACCTCGCTGCCCCCCAGCACCCCCAGGACCCTCTCAGCAGAGCCGCTCTCCAGCAGGTCGCCCCCAGCCCGTGCTGGTGCGGGGGGTTGTTCCTCCCCAGGGGCAGGACCTTGCGCTTGTTTCTGTTGAATTTAAAGCTCCCTGGGGCAGGGGTGAGCACATGCGTGATGGGTGAGGTTCAGAAGATGCTGAGATTTGAAGACCAAAGCCTCATAGAGGAGCAGAAGGGAGGGAACCCACAAAGCTCTGCAGGGGCTCATGCGTGTGAAAGGGAAACTACTGCATCTGTGTTAGGTGGTTTCTCACTCTGGGGTGGGGGAAATGTTACGGTTGCACATCACTTGCTGGGCAGAGAGTGTAAGTCATCCGCACAGAAGGTGGCACAGAGTTCTCTGACTGGGGCTGATCTGCTGCTGCTGGGAGGCTTTTCCCAGCTGCCTCACGCATGGGGATTCAGGCTGCTGATCCCCCACTTCTGGGGTGGGGGCACAAGAAAGGGACTACTTTCTTTTCTGATTCCAGAAAAGCATAAAGGTGAAGGAGGGCTTATTCTCTCTTCTTCTTTCCATGCATGGCCCATGCATGTCTTTTTGCAGAAAGGAAGTTCCTCTCCCCCACATCTTGCCCAGGGTGGAGGAGGGCAGGGAATGGCCTTGGAGCCAATAATTTTCTGCAGATGTGCCTAGAGATCGTCCTGAAAGCTCCACCAGCAGCCCCAAGTGCCTTTTCACAGTGGGAGCCCTCACAAACAGGGTCTGTGCAGGGAGGAGAAAGGGTCTGTAACTCATTCCCCTAAATCTCTCTCACCCCAGTCATTCCCAGAGTAGACTACAAAGTCAACCACCTCCAGTTATTAGAGCACCGTAACGGAGACGGGGTCACTGACCGACTGACATGACACCACGTAGCAACTCGGCACCCAAGGGAATCTTCAGAGGCTTTTTGCACCATGAAGGGAGGGATATGTTTCCGTGCAAAACACAAAGACGTGATTAATGCCCTACGTGCAAGCAGTCGCTCGCTTAAGGCTGTGACAAAGGTCTATGATAGTTGGGCTTGCTTGGCAGGCTCGCTGTGCACACAGGAAGAGGGTGACTTTGGATAGATAATATTTGTCAAACACACTGTCCCTACAGCATCGCCGCAGAAGGATTTGGACTTTGAATAATTGAACTCTTGTTGATGTTCAATGGCCAACACAACTCCCAAGAGCAAATATCGGCCACGGATGGGAAGTGGAGGGGTTTCCCCTCCAATGTTTTCTGAGCTAGAAAGAGCTTTTATCATGCATGGTAAACTTGCTGACTGGGAGCATGTGCACTTACATGCATCAGCGTGGACGGTTACGATGAGGAAGTGAAAAGCAGAAGCTGAGGTCAACAACTATTTCTTACCCCTGAGTGCAAAGGAACAGCAATTTCTCCTTTGAAACAGAAGCCCTGGTGCAGTCGGGGGACGGAAGCTGCACTGCGCCTTGGTAAGCTGTTCTGATCTGCCCAGCGCTGGCACTGAGCGAGCAGCTCCCGGGCATCGTGCCCTGCCACCTCCTACTAGGCAGGGCCCTGCTTGGTGTGAGGTGAGGGCAGGAGGGTGCTTTGCCAGGCTGCTCCAAATCCCTGCTCCCTCCTGTGAGGCACCTCAGTGCAGTTCTGCCCCTTTGAGGGGATACCAGCACAGGGAGAAAGAAGAAGTGCTCAATTTTATCAGGGCGTGGGGCAGATGAAGCCCTGTGGGTGCTGTGGAGAGATACGAGGGGAGCAGATAAAAAGCCTGATTTCCTGGAGATGGAAGATGAACTGGCAGGCATGTGTTAGCCCTGCAGCACACCCAGCATGCTGAGCATTATTTCCCATCGTTCCCTGGTAGCAGCTTTCTCCTGCAGCAGTGCCTGTGCCAGGCAAACCTATGAGCAGCCAGCACCCACAGCAGCTCTCACCAGCTAGGTCCACTGAGAAACCCCAAAGAGATATGTCCCCTCCAAACACCTCTCTAGCCAGAAATACCCTTTGCTTCTTTTAATGAGGACCTGGCAGAGAAGAAGGGTTAGTTGGACGCCTGTCCTTGAGTTTTGTCCCTTGCAGGCTGCGGCTTTCTCATCCCTGCATCCCTCTGTTCCCCACAGAGGTCTCTGGAGGTACCAAGGGATGCCTGGGGGTGCCGGGGCAGGGCAGGGTCTGGGTCTCGTTGTCCGTGGTCGTCCATGGGAATGGGTGTCTGTAGGTTTCTGCAGAATGGTTGAGGTTGGAAGGGACCTCTGGAGGTCATCTGGTCCAGCCCCTCAATGAACCGTCTTCAGGTGGTCCATCATTCCCGGGGTAATGCCATGGACCAGCTCCAGAGGCAACATAAAAACAGCGAACAAGTCCCAGGGCTTGCAGGTGCAGAGGGCACGTTAACGCCCAAACGCTGTGCTCTGTCACTAAGATAAGTTTGAGCTTTCTGTATCAACTCTGCTGGCCTGATCCAGGATCCTTAACCCTGGCAGGAGTAGGTGGCTGGTGACATGGCCAGTATACAGCGGGGGAGCTGGTCTACCTGGCTTTTAAGACCAATTGCAAGTTGTTTTAAACTTTACTGAGAGCTCCAGCTACAGGGAGACATGAAGCCCGTTGGGGTACAGGAGGCACCTGTGTCATGGCATTATATGGCATTCATTTCCACTGTGTGGCACTTCAAGATTTGGTAGGAACCATAAGCACCACTTTGCTCTAGCCTTAAGAGGCTCTTAAACCTAGAGGTTTAAACCAAGGGGTTTAAAGATTATTTCTTCTCCGGCTCATCTTCCCCCCCTTCTCCTCCCACCTGCAGCCTCTGCTCTCCTGCTGGTGAAAGTTTTGAGTCACCTGGAAAAAAATCTGGTCATACCTTCCTTGTTCTGATCTCTTCCCATGCAGCTCTTGAAACATCTGCTCCAAGAGCCTGGAGAAAGCTGCCTGGGGCCAGCACAGGTAACGCAGGTAAAGATGAGGTAACGCTGGTTCATTATTCTTCTGGCTGTAGAATATAAATGCAGAAAGATCTCTCAGAGCTGGAGGGATGTTGTTGATGGGATCCAATGCTGCCCCACCAGCGGAGTGTGAGAGGCATCGGCAGAGCTAGTGTTGTTGGATAACCAGCGGTCTGGCGTATTTGCAGGTAATTCTCCCTCTAACTGCTGCCTGTTCTGCAGCTTTTGGCTGTTTTAAATAAGATCAGGGCCAGGTGTGGAGTTAGACCTCATGCCAGATTGGGGGTTGAAGATGTTCTTTCCTATTGGGATCAGCAGAACACGCTTCGAACATGTCGCATTTATCCTTTTAAAGTGTCACAAGCAACAGAAGCATCTCCTTTGCTGGGCTTGATTGGTTTTTGCTGGTTTCTTTTTGCTTGGTGCACAAAGATGAGTCTCAAAACTGACTTTCCCTTGTCTAGTCAAAATCCATGGGCTTCCTATGTGGTGTCTGAGTGCCATGTTATAACCCTAGCACCCTAGGGTTGCTATAACCCCATGCTCCTGTGGTTCCTTCTACCTGCCCCAAGGGGAACTTTGTGGGGCAGCATCCCCTTTGGCACTGCTGCCAGAGGAAGGATCACAGTTATTGAGCTACTGTGGGAACCAGGAGGATGGTTTTATTTTGTGATTTGGCTTCTGCAAACATCACCATTGTCCACATGGTGCATGGACTTCAAGAAGAGGATGGAGAACGGGAAAGGAGAACATCTGTAGTGGAGCAAAGGAGATGGAGATAAAGCAATCAGGTTGGTTGCCTGAAAGAAAATGCCTTTCCTCATGAATAGAGTCATTAAGGTTGGGACTCAGCTGAAGATTAAAACCTGCTGTGTGTCCGTGCACAAGTGTCTCCACGTAAGCCAAGTGTCTGAGTTCCCACTGCAGCCAGAGAAGGTCTGGTCAGTGGATGTGATACAGCTGGCAAAACACAGGGGCACAGCTGACCACACGCAGGTGTCTGGGGTTACCTGAGGTGCCTCAGGACATCTGAGAAGTCCACGCAAGCTCAGCAGACATCCTACAGGTTGTATGGAAGTTCATGCCCTTCTCTATTGGCAGATGGAGACCAGAAGCATCTAAAATGACACAAGACACCGGTATATAGGCAGTTAAATCACACCCACACGGCCTTTCCTGATTTTAGTGAGGCACGGAGCTACCTGTTTAGCAGGTCTTTGTCCCTCCCGTTACCCGCAGCCAACCCTTCCCATATTGAGGTGGACCAAGAGAGCTCTTGCATCGGAGTAAAAAGCAAGGGCATTCTCTGGCTGACATCTGTGTCCTTAAATCTTCTCTGGTAGCAACCGAAGTGCACGAGACTTTCCGACAGCAGTCCTGCCTGCTGCCGCAGGCCCCATGGGTTACTCAGCGTGGGGACCAAGAGACTTCAAGGGTTTGGTTTGGCTGGTGACTTGGGTCTCCTGGCCAGGATGAAGCAGCCCTTGCGATGTGCCCTTCCGTACGGGAGCCTGTCAGCGTGGTACGGCACCACAGAACCAGTTTTCAACCTGCTCGTTCTCAAAGAGCAAAAGGGTTCAGCCACCTCTTTCTGAAAAAAAAAAAAAAAAAAAAAAATAGCAGCTGCACTTGTTTTTGCTGCAGGAAGTTCTCACTAATGGGGAGAAAAGAAAGTTCCTTTTAAAAACAAGGCATTCGTTAGCACTTCTTATTCTTTGCTTTACAGTCACCACTGGGGCCATTGCAATATCACATCCTTTTTTTGTGCCCATAATCTGGCCTGCTGCTGCTCCAGCAGACAGTAACACCCTCCAGAGTTACAGCGACCTCCGCTTCTCAGAAACAAAATACGACACTCTTTTCTTCTTGCAGTCATTTTTTTGTCCCTTCTCTGTCCGCCCTGACAAGTCATTTCGCCTAGATGCCCCTTCCTTCCTCACCCAATCTGCTACTGCTGGCAATAATTCTTAGCTGTTGAGCTAAAGATCTAGAAACAGCTAATATTTTGTCTCCTGTTTCCAAAATAACTTTTAATAGTAAACAAGCAAACCTACTTCCTCATCATAGTGTTGTTTTATGTACCATGAACCTGCTATCACACCTCCTTTGCTGGTGATGCTCCTTCCCAATCACATTTGTAGCCAAAAAGGACCTGTTTGGGTGTCTTTAATGCAAATCCATCACCTTGGGCTAAAAGCGCACGGGCTGTCTCCCTGCTCTCCCCACCCGTGACATCACCACCTTCAGCCCAACAAATAACCACCAAGCCCTTGACCCCAGCGCCGCACGGCTCCGCTTCGTTCTTTGCACCTAATAACGAGCTGAGCAAACACCAGCAGCGTGGCTCTGATGCTAACCAGCAAGAGAAAGATCTGCAGGTACAAAACCCCAAACCACAGTTATTTATTTCACAGCATGACAGAATTAAAGTTTCTGTCGTTAGAAGGTTTCCGTCAAGTATTTAACCCGACAGCATGGGAACGGTGCATGGGAATAATCTTGCTGGTGGCACCCCATGGAGATGCCCTCAAGATGCAGCCATGGCTGCACCTGCCCCATGGCCTACACAGCCCTGAGCAACGGCTGCTGCCGTTTTGGGACCAGAAGCGTGCTCCTTCCGTACCTGAGAAACATCATTTCTGATCATCCACGCTGATATCGAACGTCATCTGGTGTCTTCTGCTGATGTCCCGCTTTCCCCCAGAAACCCAGAGGTGCCACGTGCCCCCTTCTGCCCCATCTCCCGCAAAGGCATCACTGCAGTTTCCCATGACCGAGCTCCTCTGGCATGCTCTAGCTAACAAAACATCCTGAAATCTCTCTGCAGGAGAGATGGGATTGAGAAAAACAGCAAATTCACCTCTTCCGTCAGATTGGCAGAGACCTACAGTCTCGCGCTGGCCAAAGCAGCAAGCCCTGGCATTTCCTGGCTGCGTGACCTGCTTTGGGAGAACTGCAATGACTGAGGCTTGTACTGACACGGGCAGAGCTCCGGCGGCAAGAGTTGTTATTGAACTAGGCTCCTGGCAGCCACGGGTGAATAGGCTGACTTCGTGTCAAAAAACTCGCAGAAGCAGCAGACAACAGAAGTTTTCAGGATGCATTTATTTCCAAACATGCCGGGGAATTATCCTGACGTGCAGCTGATGAACGCTCAGGAGGAGCCTTCCCCAGAGATGTGGATGGGCTTAAAGGCAGGCTGTGGCCAAGCCTGAGCACTCCGATGCGAGAGCTCAGGGTGTAAGTGGAGACAAGCCCAGTACACAGGGAAAGGAGGGGAATCTCCCAAATCTCCAAGGCCGAATGAGGAAATTACTTTTTTGGTTGCTTGTCTTCACAGAGAAGAAAATCTCCAGGTCTCAGGGCAGCTGCGTTGGAGACCAGCCTCCTCCGTGGGTGGTGTGGTTTCCATGAGCGTGTCCTGCACGTTCCCAAGGGTGCACTGACCGGCAGCACCGCCAACACTGAGCACAAACACCACAGACGTCCTTCCGAGGGCAATTCGGGACCCTTCCGGCCACCTCATGCCTCCCCTGCCCTCTCCCCTTGTCCTCACACACCCAGTCCCTCTGGTCAACCCATCCCAGGAGGTTTATGCTCCAGGCAGGGCGGTGGCAGAGCGATGCTCTGCCGGACGAGCACGCTGTCCCCGGGAGCACTGCGCATCTCCCCTGCAGAGCCAATGATGCTCAAAGTCACCAGCCAACCCTGTTGGCCATGATCCTGCACTATGGGGTGTCCTTGAACCCCACTTCGGCCCCCAGTGCCAATGCCAGCTCACCACCAGTGAGAGGCACTACAGAGAGCTGACACGGAACTCAGAAATGCCCCTGGAGAGTAAGAACTGGTGGATGTGGCCCAGTATCACTTCAGCTGCTCCCTTTCCCCATGGCTTTCATCCACCACCCTATGCTGAAGCTCTGCCCAGCCCAAGGTGAGGAAGGTGTCCAAAGTGAGGAAGGTGTCCCCTTTCTCCAGCAGTCAAAGATGCTCTGGGAGAGTGCTTCTGCCCGCTGTCCCCACGCTGCTGGCCCAGAGCAGCTCTGGTGATGCCAGCAGTGCCAGACCAGCTCCATGCACATGGTTCTGCTTCCCTCTAGTGACAACGAGGCCTCACATCAGCAGAAGCGAAGGCTGTGACACCGCTCCTCCACCTGCAGAGATGACTGCTCTTCCCTTTGGCCTGTGGAGAGGTGGCCCTTGGCTTTGGAGCCCTCACTGAGTGCCCCAAGGATGTGGGGTGGGAGCAGCTCCATCCCCATTGAGTTGTGTAGAGCTTGGCATGAAGGATTCTGTGTCCACATGAATTATCTTAATTTCTCTGTCCATGCCGCCTGCCCGTGCCTGCTGATGGGCAGTCTCTCCCGCAGCATGGCGATGGGATGCTCGTGTCCCTTGGGAGGGTGAGATGGGAAATGCTGATTTTGAGAGGAGCTGCAGGGGGGACAGTTGGTGAAGATGTGACCCCCTCACATATACGTATGACCACCCACCCCCCACACAAAGTCCTTCAACCATTTATGCCCATAGTCCTTTTCTTAAAATGGCTTTGTGGAGCAGCTATGAGGAGGTGGGTTAGGATGAAGCAGGGGCAGAACTGGACTCCAGTCTAGTGGCTGGAGCACTCAGCTGGGAGGAAGTGTTTCCCAATTCCTTCTTTGTTAGTAAAACAGCCAAAACTAATTTCCAGATCATGGGTCATTGCTCTTTTGGCTTCTCTAGGTAGGGTCTCTCCTATGGTGGCCAGAAGCAGCCATGTCCTAATAACATACAGCTCCCCGCCGTGCTTTCTGCAAGACGCAACCTCTGCAATGTCCCAAAGTTTCTGTGCATGAAACATTTTCCTCAAGAAACCTCTTTCTCTTCACACTTATTCTAGGCTCTCCCCATCACTTTAAGTATTCACAGCCATAACATCTAGACTGCTCCTCAAGGAGCTTTGAACCTACTTTCTATTAAATATTAGCCATCCTCCAAGGTTATTCCATGATCCAAACCATGATCCCAATGTCTATTCGCTCTGTGATGCTCCAAGCATGCCTCATCCCATCCCCCAGAAATGTTTTTTGGAGCTCAGGGGGTTTTATATCCTGGTCCCTGGGACCCACCACCCATCACGTGGCAGTGCCCAACATCACCTCCTCTGCCCAGGGCAGCTCAACGTTTGCAGCGCACTCTTCCTTGCCTGAAACTCCTTGTCCTCCCACCACTCGGGGACAGGCACCCAGATCTGGAGGGAGCATCTCCAGACGCTTCACATCCCCGTGGCTGCCCTTTGCTTGGTGGACACATTCCTGAGTCACTGCTCCTGGTGCCTCCCGTAGCTGGGCCCCACTGCCATGGCTTGCTCACCACTGATTTATCTGCTTGCTCAGATTGACTCCCTGCCTTTTGGTTGGCCACTCCTGCATATTTATTCAGCAGGAGATAACTTCCTTTTGCCACTTAATCGATTATTTCTGTCTCTGCTTAATTTCCTGCTTCATCACCGCCTTGTTTCGGGAAAAGGCGCTTTTCAGGGAGGTGATTCATTGCTCTGTGGATTTTCCTGCATATTCAGTTCATCAGCTGCCCCGTCCTCTCCCCTTTGTTGCCACTTCCCCCAGTTTACCCATTCCTCAGAGCAAATTGATTCACCGTTGAGGTTTATTTTTGGCTTCCAGCTGTCGGGCTCCTCGCAGCTGCCTCGAGCTGGCGTGTTCCTCTCTGCTCCCCCAGCGCCGCGTCTCTCCTCCTCGTTTTTCTCCTGCTGCTACTCCTGACCGCACTCCTTCATTCTCCTTTCCTGCTTTCTCCTCTGTGCAATGCTTGGCTATTTTTTAACGACCTGAGGGCTGACAAACACAAGCCAGAGGACAGCAGCAATATTGGGAAGGTTTTGCACAGCAAAAATCTGGAGGGGGGACAAGTCGGGTGAGTAGGGCTTTGGGGCTGCTGGCCTCTGGTTACCAGGTTTAAGGGCTGCCACTGGTTCCTTGATCCAGGCTGAGCGCACAGAACAGTGGGTTCAAGCCCATCTGCAAGTATTCAACCACAGGTTAGCACTCAGTATCCTCCCTTTCCATTTTTATTCTCTCCCTTTTATCCCTTCTGAACCCAGAGGAAACGTCAGTAGCCACGATTTAACAGACCCGTCATTGCGTGCCCCAGTTCTCCTGGGTGCCAGGGCGGCTTTGACTACTAGATCCAAAGGAGCGGCTGTCTGAGAGTCGGTGAAACCAGTGCAGCCATGGGGATTTAGGTAGCTTGATGCCAACTGCAGCACTGAAAGCCAAAATCTGGGTCTGTAAATCCCCAGCTCAGCTGTTACTTAAACCCAGAGGCGTCTTAGTTCTGCAGATGCCCTCGGCGTGAGGGCGATGCTGGCCAGGCAGATGGCCATGCCCCGGGCAGTGCTGGGGAGCGACTGAAGCCTGATCCCCGCTGTGTCGGACTTTCCTGGATGTTCAAACTCATGCAGGGTCTCAGCAGAGGGGGTTTAGTCACTGGGTACTCTCTGGGCCACCCACCCACAGGGGCCAAGCCCAGGACTGGGGTCCCTGGAGGAACCTGGACATGGGACTCAGTGGTGGTGGGCACAGATTGACCCTCCTTGCGTGGGTACCACACTTAGCTCAAGTTTGCCCCTCCGAGGGATGCATTTCCATCCTTTCCTCACTCTCACCCTTTGAAATCCTTCCCTTTTTTCCAGCCTCCTTTTTGCAGCGTGGACCCCAAGCCTGGGCACAGCATCCCTGTGCCTCTCACAACACGCTCTCCCCACTCCGGCTGGCACTCAATCGCACTAGCCCTTAGCTTGTGTGGTGTTTGGGTCTCCTGTTCGGATGATTATTGACCCAAACTCATACCTGTTTCGGGGATTTTCTGCTTCCCAAGTCAGAGCTAATCCCAGGCTATGCCACCATGTCAATTTTTGCAGCCCTGCAAAGCTCTAGTTTACACAGCTGCAGGCACCAGGCAATTCATCTCACCACGCCAATTACTTCCCCCCCACCCCCCCAATTTCACACAGCAAACAGCCTCTGCTGTGGTTCTAGTTCCTCTGGGGCTGTATGAAATAGCTGGGAGCACAGATCCCACCCCAAGGGGACACTGCGAGCAGCAGACCCTTTTGCAACCCCGTTTTCAGTCACATTTTGTGCAGTGCTAGGTTTAATGTGGGCCACGGGGATGTTTACAGCCTTTTCATGAGAATATCATCTAGGGCTAAGCCAAACGCCTTCTAGAAACATGAATACATTACAGGACATGCTCTCAAATTTGGGATCCTTGTAAAAACAAGCTGCACCACCTCAGCTTGCTGCAGTCCGGTCTCCACCAGCCTGTGCTACAAGGCACAAATTACATCACCTTCTGCTTTCCCCAAGCCTGAACTAGCTTTGCTGTAAATCTGCACGGCTGGTTTTTCTCCACTAGGTTGCAGCATTAACTTTTTTTTCCCCCTATCATTGCCAAACCAAGAAACCGGGGCATTTTTTTAATAGGCAGCTCTGCCTTGTCACCCCTCCGCAACCTCCTGGCCCCTGCCCGGGGGTCCCAGGGGCTGGTGGTGACTCAGTGCTGGCGGGGGGGGTGCTTGGAGAGACTCCCCTGGGGTCGCTGCAAAAGTGCCTCGGTTCCTATTTGCATCTGGGCTAGCCCTGGTGATATTCATTGTGAAATTAAAAGTGAAAAAAGAATATAATAAGCAAAAATTACACCGCTCGCATAAAGCATTGAGGCAGGGGTCAGACAAAGGACCGCCAGTGAACTCCCCGTTACCTCTCCTTCCAGACAGCTCTTCTCCCCTGGTGTCGATGGCGATGACTGTGAAGTTGTTGCTGCCGATTCACAGCTTCATACTCATTTTTCATCCTGATGCTTCACAGATCTTATTAAGGTCGTGCCAAACTTTGTCAAAAAAAGAAAGGTCACAGCGATACTGGGGATTTTATGCTACATGTTCTGTCACCACCGGGACACTGGTGGGAAGTAAGTTGTGGTCTGTCACCGCTCGGCCACAAACATGCCGGAGGGTTGAACTGGGGCTGGAGACTGCCCGGATCAGACGTGCCCTTGCAAAACTGCATGTGAATGACACGGGACATAAGGTGGTTTCTAGAAAGAGGAACAACATGAGCGGTGTTTCCAGCTCCTTCCCCTGGCCCAGCCCTGGTGCCACCCCCTGCCCAAGCGCAGCTGTGAAGGCAGGACGTGATGCTCTGGATGCTCTTTCCTGGATGGGACTGGGTCTACTGGGGAAGCTGGGCTATGGCTGCCCACTCCGGGGCTTCATCTCACCCCAGTTCAGCCGTCTGGAGGTGCGTGGCCTGGAGAGCGGCGGGTGGAAGCTGCCGCCTGGGCAGGAGACGGTGCCGAGTCCCACGGGAGCTGCTCGCGGTGGGGTGACTCCTCCCGCGCAGGTGTGCCCACGGCTGCTGCCCTGGTTTTGGGAGAGCAGAGCAGGGCTTGAAAGGAGGGAGCTGCTGCGGTGGGTTTCTGTGCTTTGGCTACAACCAAGGGGGGTGCAAATAGCGAGGACAAAGCCCTGAGCGGCCCCGAGGAGGCTGATGGGTGAGCTAAGAGCTGGTTACAAATACGCAAAACGGGGTTGCAGAGACACAGCCAAACCCCTGTCTGCTGTGCCAGACTGTAAGGAAAGGCATCAGCTGCAAACTGGGGCTTGGGAGGCTCAGGTTGGATGTAGGAAAGGCTCTCGCTGCAAGGTAGTGCTGCCCTGAGACGGAGACCCCTAGAGCTGGTGCACCCTCCATCCCTGGGGGTTTTAGGACTTGACCAGACCAAGTCACAGCTGACAGCCTGGCTACAGCCCTACTCTGAGTAGGAGGCTAGATTTGAGATGTCCCTTTGACCCAGCATTTCTGTACGAGTTCGATTAAAAGTAACTGGTTCTCCTGCTTCTGAGTGTCCTCGAGCTGCTTTCATGTTCTCTCTGCAGACCAGAGCTCTCCTGTGCTTCTGCTTACGAAATGGTGATGTTTCCAACAGCAACAGTGACACACAGCCCCAGAGGTGAAGGAAGCAGCAAGGAGGAACACAGGAATCCCCTGCGGCAGCAGGAAAAGCCAGGACAGATGTGTGCAAGGTCCCCTTTGGAGCCATCCAGGCATTGCTCCATGGTGAATCACCATCCCTCCTGCCCTCAAGTCCTTCTCAGCTCCCTCCTACTCAAACCCACATCCCAGGGGCCTTGCGAGGTCTCGGCTCACTGGTGCCATGCTCATCTGCTCTGCTCCTGTCCCACACTTGGGATATATCCTTTGCATGTTCACAAGCCACTGGCTAACACAGCCAAACCACCGCTCCCCAGTGCCAGCCTGGGACACCACCGTCCCGTTGCTTTCTTCTGCCAAAGCCAAAGGCGAGGTCCTGAGGGTATTTCCAGATGTGGGGCACAGGAGGCGGTCACCCAAAGCCTGCCCGGCGGGAGGACTCTGTGGGCAGAAATAAAAGGTGGATGTGCTGAGACCTCCCTGGCTGGAGACAGGACACATCATGTCCTTGTGCGGCTGGGTATGGCCGTGCTTGCGGCAGCCGGGAGCACACAGGGTTCAGCACTGCTGGTCCCCAAAGGCTCTGGGGGCTTGGTAACATCTCGTGAGGAGCACCACAGCCTCACCCTCAGACATTCCCTGGCATTTCACCAAGTCCCACAAGTACAGGCTATTCCCAATATAACAAATACCTGCTCGGTACAGCTGGCAGCACTGCTCACCCCTGGTTCCCTCTGCCTTCCTGTCCCTCTCGTGGGTCCGGTCTCTCCTTCTCTACACACAGTTCTTCCACGGCCACCTCTGCTGAAGCACCAATGGACCCAAGCCCTGAGTACCGAGTCCACTGTGGAGGTAAAAAGCAGTTTTTTTCTATTAGAGATGCAGCTGCTTTGTGCTGTCCTCATTCTGTGATGGGGTCCATGGAAGTAGGAGAGGTGAAGAGATCTCCACATCGCTCACGTGTGCTTTGGCTTTAATGATGCCCTGTTATTTCCTCCCAGACCTGTCGCTTTTTACCTGCAGTGACCCTCCCCGACTCCTTGTTTACCCTGCAGAAAAAAGGGAACGCTTTATTGCGCAGAGTGGAGCTCAGCTATAGCTTTTTTCAGCCAGCGATCAAAACACTTGAAACCTAAGAGCAGCATTTGAATTTAAGAATCATAATTAGAGTGCCCAACAGGCAGAACTTGGAAAAGGGCAATAAACGAAGCAGGGGGTTGGAAGAAAACAAAGAAAGGCATGAGAGGAATCTGCGCTTTGAACAGAAAGTCTTGAATATCTTGCCCTGGCTATTTCAAATTGGGCACCCAAAATTAATCGATCCCTTGACCTTCATTTCTCTGTGTGCCGGTTCTTTGTTTCTAAAGCAGAAATGACAATAGACCCTCACCTAAAAAAAAGATGTCATCGCAGCGATTGCTTTGGCCACAGCACTTGGATGCTGCAGAGATGAGCATGAAGGAGAAAAAAGAAACCCCTGCTGTACGGTGGTACTCAGTGAACAGCCATCGCGTGCATGGCGCGGGGCAGTGTCCCCTGGGAAAACATAACTTCCAGTCACGTAATTAAGGACTGCACCATAGCGCAGGCACCCACAGAGGTTATGTGGGCAGCCTGAAGACAGGCGTCTCCTAATGTTTAAATGCTTTTTCAGCCTTGTCACTTCTGATGTTATTTTGAAGCGTTTTATGCATAGTACTGCTCTACTATATTAAGAGCGTGTCTATGGACCTTGGAGATAACTCTCCCAGCAGAGGAACGCCTGGCACGTAACCACAAACGAAGCAGTGAGGCTGCTAGCTCTGGCGAAAGGAGCTTCAGCTTTCGGTGCTCATCGGCGACCACATCATCGCGTTACACGGACCTCACTGCTGACGTACTGCTGGGTTTATTATACTGTGGTCTGCACAATAGCTGGCCTTGCTGCTACGCTAGGACGTAAGGGGATGGTTAAAACCCACACGAGAGCGGCATGCCCCGTTGTGGAGCCTTGCTCCTTTAAACACATGTGGGAGGGAGGACTGGTAAATCCTTGGACAGTTTTTCATTTTGCCTCAATTGGGCTGGGCTTCGGGCTTAGTCTGTTGTCTGGTCCCTTGTCATAGCTGCTGTTATAATGATTCATCCATCTGGTTTTCTGGGAAAAGAAAATGAGCTAGGGAAATGTTTTTTCTTTTTTTTTTTGGCTGTATCTCTCCTCAAACAATTACAACTTGCACCCGCTGGAGTTGATGGAGGGGAAAGAGTTTTGCAAATCGTTTTTCGCTTGCTGGAGCAGACAGAGGAGGGCTGAGAAGCCCGTTCCTCAAAGCCAGACCATGACGGTAATGTCCTGAACTGTGTTTCCAAGAGCAAAACAGATCTCACAAAACCCACCAGAAGATTCAGGCTGTCTTCAGCGGGTGCGCTGGACAAAACCTCGCGCCAATGCACTCCGGGGACCACGTCCGCTCCTTCAGCTGGCTCTCCGCCTGCATGAGCTCTCCAGAAACGATGCGGGATAAACTGCAGTGAGGCGGCTTGGAAAGAAATCTGGGCGGAAAACGATGACACTAGAGGTCTTCTCATTGGGATTAAACAGCTGCTCTCATAAGTGATGTATTTTATCATAAATGAGGTAATAGTAGAGGAAAAAACCCTAAGAGTTCACGCTGGGTGATGTTTAGTCTCAGAGTAGAGTGAAACGAGAAGCCACGGTGGAGTTTTTCTTCGCGGGTTTGTAGGGTGAGGACCAGAACTCCTCTGGTGGAGACAATGCGCCCATCCAGCTGGTGACAGCAAGGCAACACGCTTCTTGGGTAAGAAAAGTGACAATGCAACCTCTCTTTGGCTGCAGCCCTTAAAACCCACTGTGTTAAACAAGCCAGCTCCAGAGAAGAGCTTTTCTTCCTCTCCCTCCTTGCTCCAGGAATGCACCTTCCTCGGCCCCAGTTTGGTTAGACCGGGAAAGCAGCAGCTTGTCTGGGAGCAAACATTCCTCCGTTCAGACACATATTAATAAATTTCCATCAACTGAGTCACGTATCAAAGTTCTACCTCTCTACTGCACTAAAGCAAACCTTCCTGTGGCAAATTCCTCCCTTTATACCAGCTTCATATCTGTTACAAGCACAGCGCGCTCCCGTGAAAACCAGATCCTCCTCAAACCCACCAGCACAGGAACTGCCCTCCTCGCTGGTCCAGCATCCTTCCTCTCTCATCCCCCTTTTTTTAGACCCAACACCTTCCTCACCTTACCAGCCTTTACTCAAATTTGTCCGTTCCATGATTTCATCCGAAGTGGGTGGCAAGTTCACTCTCCCCCGCGAGCAGCCTCTTCGCAACGGCTTCTGGGATCCCTGCCAGCTTCTCTCCACCCACGGCCTCTCCCGCTGAAGCAAACCACGCAGCTCCTGCTGCTTCCCGGGCCAAAGGCGGCATCTCACATCTGGTGGGCTGGCTCGGGAAGAGAAAGGGAAGCCACGGAGCACCCCGCTGGGGGTACGAGCCCCCAGCTATCCCCTTGCCCTAGCACCTCTCAAGAGGAGGCACATCCACCCTCCCCACCCACCCCTGCACCCTATGGGATCCCCCGGCTTTCCTGCCAGGAGGCAGCGACGGGTTACTGAAGTGCCTTCTGGAGGCTCAAAGGACACTGCAACCCCAAATTTAGTTTAGAAAACAGCTAGATTCAATACCAAATGAAAACTGGCCTTCCTAAAAGTTTTTTTAGAGTTACTCTAATTTAAAAGAACTTTGCGTGAATTTAAGCATTCCCCGCCCTTGCTAATGCAGGAGCATCAGACAGGGAGCTCAACTGGTCCCATGGCTTCAGCGACCGCGGAGCTAAATGGCACACTGAAAAGCGGATTTGGTTCGGATTTTGAAATTGCGTGTGTTAAAACAGTATTAAAATTGAAAACTGAGTACGGGACAGGTTCTCAAACTTCTCGGGTTCTTCCCTCCGCTCCTTCTGACTCGCCATGGTTTTAAAAATTATCTTCTGGCCATTCCTCCTGATGCCACTGCTGGGCTGGCAGCCTAATTCCAACACGGGTGATTTATACGCTTTGCTCAGAACGCAGCACGCAAGTACTTTGCTTTTTCACTCGCCCTTTTTAACGATCTGCTTCCTCAGCTCTGTTTACATTTGGGAAATGAAAAGTTAAGCAACAACTAACGAGAACACCATAAAAATCCCACAATCGCCAGAAAACATCTCAGTACGGTGACAAACGTAGCCATGCTCTGGTACTGCTGCTCATCCGTGGGAAGGCTGGTTTATAAATTATTCATGAGTGTCTTAAAATTTCCAGGCTAATCTCAGCTAAAAAGCAGCTTTTTACACCGTCATTTCACTCAAAAGTTCTCCGACTGGAATTTTGATTTGCACAGCGAAATCTGCAAATTTACTTGCACCAAAGGTAATTTCTCTTTCCTTCATCAGCGCTTCAGTTGTGATTTCAGTTCTCACACTAGAAATGTAATGGACAGTCTTTACATGACAGTTTATTTGAAAGCCTGGGAATCCGTGATCATTTCCATGAATTTCCTGAGAAATTTAAGTTTTTCCCAGATGTGATTTTGAGTAGGTTCTGATCTGTAAGGGTTTTGGCACCTTTCAGCAAGCAATCTCATCAGCCCAAGCTATTTCTAGTAATGAAAAATGATTTGGGAGACTAGCAAGCCATTCTTCTCTCAATTTGTTCCACAATAAGGACAGGCAAGACTAAAAATCAAATAATGGCAAAATCTAGTCGAGAAAATAGCTTTGCGGTCCTCCGGAGGCCATTAAAAGACTGTCTGTCTCACCTGTGCTTACAGCTTTTGCAACCGCCAATCTGTTTCACAGTTTCACCCTGCATGGTGGCATTTGAGTGTCTTCCAAGTAAAATCATTAATTGTAACTAAATCCTACAGGGTTTTACGTTAACGCCCCCGTGTGCAGTGATGTTATGGTAGTGAAAAAAAGAGGAATGCTATCTGAAGAAACGAAGTCAAAAGAAATGCCTCACATTCCCCGGTGATGTCCGCACTCTGCACTGCCACGCTTTGCTCAGGGGACCGTACCACAGTGGGCTCCTCCAGAGCGTGCCTGGACACCCCTTCCCAACCACGTCATCCCAGGCTGTGCCGCTCCGAAGGACTGCGACAGGCTGGCATCCAGCCAGAGGTGTGTAAGACTCGACACGTTAATCGCTTTGGAAAGTAGAGCTCAAGAAAATGTCTCCTCTGCAGGTGACTGAACACTGCTAGCACCAAAATACTGAGCTCAAACCCCTGGGATTCCAAGGCTCGCCTCTCCTTTTTACAGCACGTGGCCATTAAAAACCTGTTCTGTGACGCAAAGAGAAACTGGCTTTCTGGACCCCCCCAGGATTCAAGCCAAATCACCTGCTGCAGGTTCTCCAGAGAGGAAACCTGGAGAAGAGACAGACCACGATGCTGAGAAGGCAGCACAGACCGAAGCTGCACACAGCATGCCTCAGACCCCCAGCAATCCGGGTAGCAGAGCAGAAGCCACACGCCCCGCCGTAGCCTGCTGGAGGAAAGCAAGAGAAAGGTGAGAAAGACAGAGGGAAAAAAATCGCTGCCTCCGATTTCACGGAGCTGAATGGGAATAGCTTCTGAGCAAAGGTCGGCAACCACTCTGCTGACTAGTATGAACATATGGAAGATCCTCCTGCCTGCAGAGCTGGGAGCACGTAGCTGCTCCAGCTTTTACGCTCGGGACCCAAAAGCTCTTGATGCTCCAAGGGGAGGTGTACCTGCAGCCTCTGACAGGCACTGCGGGCGAACAGCAGCCACCAGACTGATGAGCCGTTGTCAGAAAACAGGCCAGCTCTCTGCGGCGTACAGCCGTCTGGAATGACACGTGCAAAGTGAGAACCTCTCGTGTATGTAGGCAGCTTAACTAAGGCCGCTTCGCTGAAGTTTGCTTCGCTGTTGGATCTGACTTACCAAAGATATCGAGAAATTATAACGCTATTTTAGTTGGGATTACACAAACGAGTAAGAATTTGCTCTCCTGGCATCTTTAAATTGCTGCGAGCTTTAATAGTCTGTTTTACAGCGTAGCTAAGCCCTGCCAACATAAGCCTCTGCTGTTTCATACTTCACAAAGGTCCCAGCTGGACACGGCCAGCCTGCACTAAAAGCCATGCTACCCGGATTTATTCTGCTTGTACCTCTGCTGTCCATCACGGCACTGGAAACGTGTGCTGAGGACATGACAGCTCCCTCACAAGCAGGTCATTTTTGGCTACCGAGTCTCAAACTGGCTTGAAGGAATTGCGAAGCGTCTTGTAGAGGATCACAATTTTGCCTTTTTCCCATTCCACTCTTTTCTAAGCACTTTATGCCTGCGTGTTTCATCAATTAATGTAAAGGTTAAGATACTGCAAGTTACAGTTCTGACCCTCAATTTATTTGCTGTGAAAACAAAGCAGTTCTCCACCATCACCCCAAGCTATTTAACGTGACCAGGGTAGGCACCCCCCCGATTCGCAATATAGGATGAATTTCACAGAACTCCCTTAGGTAGAAGCCAGACATTTCAAGATTACAATGCAAGATCACAAAAGTTGCAAATTCATGTGACAACTGAAATTTAGCATCTGTGTGGGAAAATGGATTGGTTTAATGCCTCATTAATAGAAAAAGGGAAGAGTGCAAGACATTTCTGAAATATTTTTTGTATTAAAAACTTCCCGGTACACGTCACCCTCCTCTCCCTCTCAGCCACCATCAAACACCTTCTGTGTCAGTCCAGACGGGAGAGTGAGCAGAGAGGGAAGAGCAGCAGTTGACTTCCAGTGTTGTTTCTCGCTTAGTCCAAGCGTTTAATTCATTTTAACATCGTTCCAGAAGACCGACAACTAGACAAACTCTGCAGGCCGTGAAGCAATCTCCTCGCACGTTACGTTTTGCAATCGCTGCAGGGGTTTCGAACAGGACGGAGCAGACTTGCAAACAAATGGGTTACGTTACACGCTGCGGTACCTGAGCAGCCTTTTGAGACTGGTGCGATTTTCGTAAGCGCCGTTTCGCAGCTGACTCTGGCTGTGTGACACGGAGGTCTGCCTGCCAGTAGCTTCGCCTTTTAAAAAGGCCAAGAGCTGAGAGCAAATAGGATAAGAAAAAAAAAGCCCAGTACACACGCTTCTCTCCTCCTCGTACACATACATATTTTACAGTGTAACGCTTCAGTTTTCATGAAGCATTCTTCTTCCTTCTTTCCCAGCTTCCTTCATTCTTTCCTCCTTTCCCTGTTGCTGCTGGGAAGATCCAGCGAGGCACAGGACACAATCCCGTAAGCACACGGGCACACTAGCACCAGTACTCGCGTCTGAAGAGCCTTTCGTGAGATCCACGCGCTTGGCAGCTGTTTTTTCTCGCTATATGGTGCAAATGGAGAAAATTAATATGGCTTAGAAAGCTCTTACCTTTCAACAGACATAATTAAAACTTTAATAATCTCCTTCAGCTGTTTTTGTGCGATCACTCTGTGTTACCTTGTGATTGATTCTTACCTTGAGATTGGTTTTTGTGCTAACAAGTTTCCTGTAACTGTAAAGCAGCCTAGACGTTAAGATCCTACCCTGACAAGCACAATACAAGCAGCTAAACTCCAAATAGATCCATCTGCTTGTTCAAGGGCTTCGCACAAGAAATCGTTTAAGCCACCGCCTGTAGGGGAGCTACTTAAGCCGTGGATGTACTTAAAACACGCTGCTTACTTGTAGGCCACATTTCCAGAGCACGATACTTTATTCTGTATAGCTTTTAACCTCAGCGAGAACATCTGTGAAACCCCCTAAAATACGTAAGTGGGCAGGTGTCAGCTCTCTGTATTGTGCTGCAAAAAACCCCCAATGCTGTTAGCAAATCTATGTTTCCAATGTTTTAATCATTTTTATATGAATTTATAGGGTAACCTAGAGACTTTTGTACAGAACACAGTACTACCCACTTCTGAGAGTTTAATCTAAAAAAGAGACAAATCATGAGGGTGGATTTCACAAATGGATGGAAGCGAGAGACTAGAAAGAGGCCAAGTACTTTACAGATAGTCTCTTTTGGTTTGCAATTATTGATCCCTTCTTAAACAGAAATAAAAGTAATGGGAGCATATATTGGTGAAAAGACAGAGGAAGGGGAGACAGAAAAGTAAATTTGCTGCAAACAACCAGCCACAACCTTAGAAATGCCACCAAATACCCCAAAGCTGCTCCAGTTGTTTAGAGTCTGTAGCTATTTTTCAGTTCCCCCCTACAGAACGGTGGGGAAAGGCAGCGTGTGGCTGTTTTCACCAGCACATCTAGTAAAATATCTCCCACTACAGGGATGCCTTGCTGTAGGCTGGTCTCTGCTAGCAGATCCCCCAAAGCTGGACGCAGTGTGACAGGCTGGTTGAAGGATGATTTTCAGAAATTATCTTCGCGGGTGATGAGATCCTGCTGCACCCGGGGACACAAGCCCTGCTTCAACTCTCTGTCTGTGGCCAGTTGTTTCTCCAATGAGCTGAATTTTCAGACAAAACTTCTTAGATATTATAACATCCTTGGAGAGATGACTCCTATTTTTTTGTGGCTTACACCGTTAACTGTGAGAGAGGAGAAGGCAAAACGCTCTCAGGCTGGCAATGAAATCATTCACAAGATCTCGCTTTCAGCATGTCCGGAGTACAGTAACTGGAGACTGGGAGGCTTCCTGCTGCCGACTTTTTATTTCCTCATACCTCACAGCCAGATCACTAACCCAACACGGTATTTTTTTTTTCATCTTAAGTCAATACTGATTATTCTCATTGGGAAAACCATCTCCCTTTATCTCCACTCTCAGTACTGCACGGCTTTCGAAACCATTCTCAGTATTGTCTGTACACAGACGACCTAAATCAAGACCTCGTGTTATGTTTTACGTACTCTGTTACTGAAGATTCTGTTTTCTCCTAGGAAGAATCTCCAGCTACATGAAAGCTCTCGGCATCACTGGAGTTAAAGTGTGTAGAATTTCTGGATTCAGCAATTCCATTCACTAAAATAACACTTTCCTTTTTTCAGTCCTAGATAATCCCATTAAAGATTCTCTTTGGAGCCTCTCGTATAAAATTCACAAGGAGCAATTCCCCAATCACTATAACCGATTTCAAATGGTGCTAGAAAATATTATTGACTCTGAACACCAAAAGAAATCAGTCATCCTCTAAAGGGGTTACTGAGATCTGCAAGCATGAAGAGTTAAGTGCTGGATGGTATTTTACACTGGAGGATCCTCAAATACTTGCTAAGTGTTGATTAATTACCTCTGTGGCATTACTCACTAAAAAATATTAGAAATATGATTAAAACACCTGTGAGAAGACAATGATTTAGAAGGTGAAAACCATCAACATCAATCGTTACTTACACACGTCTTTTGATATGGCAAGGCCAATCTCAAAGCACTTCAAGTTCTCCAAATTTCAGCAGAGTTGGCCAACGTGACCTACCGCGCGCGGTCCAGTTCTCCCAGACGGTGGTGCTGGCCGTTTCCAGTAACTACGGCTTGCGCACGAGGCCATCACCTTGCAACCTGAACGCCGGAGCGGTACGTCACACAAAGTAAATAAGCGTATTCAGAGCTGCCAAACATGCCACAATGAAAAAGCAAACACCCAGCAGGGATGCAAAGAGCATCTAGAACTGCCAGTGCTGAAATTTAAAATTATCTGCTTTAAATTTGATTGCGTGTCTTGTAGGATACATGTATTTATATACATACGGAATATGCATGTATTTATATATACTTACATGTATTTACAAGGGCAGTAAAGAACTAACAAAAACGTATCTATGCAAGGCTGAAACAGGCTTTAAACTGAAAAGAAAGTGGAGCAAATGAAGTTCCTTATTCCCATCATGTACAAATTCGTGGTCTGTACTAGATTTACTAGTTGGTGCATTAATGTCAACGTCTTCAATACTGTGTTGCAATTCTGTATTACAGCTTTTTGCATTGTTTATGTCTCGTAAGCCCTTCTCTGTTTCCAAAGTTCTGGTTCACCACCTACAGATACTATAAACATGCTGCTGCCCAGCACTATTACAGCAGAGTTCCTGCCTTTGAAATCGCACATTGCATTGCTCTCCCAAGGGTCATCTGGACTGTAGGCTCTGCAGGCCCAGGCTGCTGCAGGGCTTTGGTGGTGCTGGTGGAGCTAATTGTAACGCAGGAGCACGCAAGGAAGATCCTGACCTTCTCTTCCACCGGGGTTTCCGAGGATCCGTTGCACTGACGAAGGCAGACATTCTTCCTCCAAGAACACTGATTTCAAATGGTGCTAGACAATGAATAGTTAAATCTAAACCACCATATGAAACCAGCTTCCTGAGGGAGCTTGTTTCTAGCGGGGAAGATACTCCTGTAAAAATAAATTGGAAACGCCACAGAAGAGTACCTATCCATGTTGGGTTTTCACCTTTATTTTCCCTATTAAATAGTTGATGCTTTTTTCTTATTCTTACCCTTGATTTTTGTTTCAGTCACCAAACGTTCACTTCTGGTTTCTATTATAGTGCTACCAACAGAAAGAGAATTGCTTACAGCAGTGTCACCCTGAAGAATTTTGTTAGTCAAGCTTGGACAACATGTAATAAGGGTTTAACCAGGGAAGAAGGACCTTCCTACTTTTGTTACTGTCTTCTGTTAACACATTGTGTCTGCTGAGGTCTGCCCACAGCACGACTTCCACCAAACAAATCCGTGAGGAAAGCACTGCTGCGAACTCCCTCTAGTGACAGCAACACAACATGTGATAGGTCTCCTGCAAGATGTTAACATATGTTATTTTTAACAGCAGCAGCAGAAGTACCAGCGTGTGACAGAAGCTACATATTAATGCCTAAATGCTGAATATTCATTCAAAAGGTCACACAGATAGTTTGAAAACCAGCCCAGCTCTCTATGAGGTTGTATTTGCAGCATTAGAGAAAAGGTGGGCGCCCAAACCTA
This sequence comes from Phalacrocorax carbo, assembly GCF_963921805.1. Lineage (NCBI taxonomy): Eukaryota > Metazoa > Chordata > Aves > Suliformes > Phalacrocoracidae > Phalacrocorax > Phalacrocorax carbo. The sequence continues at coordinate 4,409,737 of NC_087513.1, read as the reverse complement.
ACATTACGGATTGCATTAATTACAGACTGTTCAGATCTGGCACTTACCACCTGGTCCCAGCACTACTTCTAAGAAGTCTGACACAGGGTTTTTTCCTGGAAGTCTGCTACTGAAGTGTATTCTAGACACTTTATTCCCTTTAAACAGATGTATTTTTTTATAACCTGTCTGCAACTTCTCATCTCAGCTGGCAGAACGAACGTATCCAAATCACATCTGCAGAATAACGTCAAGCAAGTTTGAGTGTTTGCACAGATTACGAGGCTCAGCCACGCTCTCGGTGACACGTTCTGGGAAGTACTCGATGGGTACATCACAGCCTCTCCGCAAGGAACAAATTACCCAAAGCAGCAGCGCTGGCACAACAGGCGCGGTGTGTTTCGACGGCAGGGCAGAAGGGAGGCACGACACCGCGTGCCCCATGCGGCTGTAAACCAACATTGTTATAAGGGAAACAACCAAACGGAGTAGGCTGGGCTTCTGAAAGCAGGCAGTTGCTTCAGTTACTGGAAGAGCTATAACTATGCCAGGCCACATCAGCGTTGGATTCATTATGCAGCTCATCTGTCCAGAAAGCGTCTGTGTGGAGCAGAGCAGTCAGGAAGCAGCTTGGCCAGGAGCAGCAGGACTGAGCTGTGCTCGTGCCCATCTCCCGGGGCTCTGCCCTAAGCGCACAGCTCTCTGGGAATCTTCCACGCGGGCAAAAGAAACGCTAGTGCTTTAGGCACAGTTAAAATAAAGCAGCTTTAAAGTGTGGGCAGCACAGAACTGTTTCCTCAAGCCATGCAAAAGCCTCAAACTTTCCCTTCCTGTAGTGCATTCAGGAAGAGCGAAGCACCTTACTTTTTCCCTCCTGCAGTTTAATACACCCAGCGTGCATTGTACCTGCCTCTGAAAGTCCTGTGGAAGTGGATTTTAGTTGATTACAACCATCATCTGAGATGAACCTGTCTGTGGTCTCCTGAGGACAGCCTAATATTCTTGAACTACTCCTCTTCGGGGTCAGCAAACCATGTAAAAACCCCTATCTAATTACATCTGTTTCTAAGGTTTCACAATCTCCAGAAATACATCTCTCCCTTCATTCACCACACTGACAACAAAAACAACTAGCTTAGACTAGAAACCTAACTTCTAGATGGCTGAAGATAGAGGAGAGGAATCTCAAATTAGTGTGGACAGTTCCCACGAGGGTATCTGTCAACAGCATAGCTAACACACTCCTCTCCAAGAAAATCTTCATGGCAATGTCCAAGAAACCTGAGAGCCATCTGTGCAGCAAGGAAAGCAATGACATTTCACAGCCATTATCTTCCCTGGACAAGGCAAGGCTAAATCGTGCTGTAGCATCACTTCCCGTACAGTCGCATTCGTGACGTACATGGGAGTTGAGGCTGAGGTCCAGCTGCTGCCTTCACCGCTAGCCCTAGGACAGGTACAGACTGCAGCACCTCCAGCCGACTGTCCAGAGAGCAAACTCCTCTGCTTAATATCATCTGCATTTCTGAAGAAAGCATCTTTCGAAACTTGTAATAACTCTGCATGTTTCTAGAACACAGATAATGAGAAACACTCTCGCATTAGGACTGTAAACTGTCATTTCTAAATTGGAAAAACAAATGAACTGCAGACAGACAGCTATTGTACTTGTGCAAGATGCCTCCTTCTAATTAGGTCCTGTAAGTTTTAAAACATCTTCAGGTCTCGGACTGTTCTGTCCTCCCTGGATTTAATGATGAGAAAAGCCGAGAGCAATTTTCTCATTTAACTGGAAAGGAAGAAGAGGAACAGAGGAAGTGATGTCTTTACATTTAGGTATCTACTTAGCAGAAAAGCAAGAGCTTGGGAAATAGGAAGAGCAAACCCAGAATTTACTTAGGTAAAAATTTTAGATGGAAGAGTTTCCAATTACATTTTTGTTTCTGTAATTACAAACTATCACCATTCTGTAATATTCCACAGAGTATTACGGGAACGACACATCAGTGACTTCAGCCCTCATCTTCAATACCTCAGAATTCACAGGACTTTGTGTGACATCGATGGGATTACTTACAGGAGCGGAGCTTTGTCTGCGATTACACCACTGTGAGATCAGTGTTTACGATGGCTTTATTTTGCTGTTGAATAATTCCAGTGATTTGGCTTACAGGTGGTTTAGCTGCATTTGAACTCCTATCAGGTAACCCCCTCTCCTCCAGCGACGAATTCCTGTGGTTAAGCACTCGGAATAGTATGTGAACTGTGACCCGCCTCTGACTGCGAATGACAATTGTGGGCACTTTATCACATGAATCCAGGGATAATCAGAGAGAACATTTACTGGGAGCGACTTGGAGACACTTCCAGCTGGACTAATGATCCCGTACAGGAAATTTGTAAAAAGTAAGACTTACTGCCTCCCTTCCGTGCTCTGCCACAACAGGAGCTGTGTAAATGGATTTTATTACAGCTTTACTTATGACAGCTTTACGATCCCGCTATGACAGGCTGAAAGACCGAGTCAGCCTGTAATTTGCAGACAATAGCCTGTGAGTACGTTATGTCTGACAAACTGCTCAACTTATTGTAACTTTTTAAATACCTTTTTTTTTTCCTTAATAAAATGTGGAGCCAAGGAAAGATGACAGATTGACAAGTCTGCAGAAAGCCTCTGTTCGTGGAACAGCTACAGCATAGGAAGGGATTGTGCGAACTTCCTACTTAACGCTTGGCCATGTATCTCATTTATGAGCTGCTGCAGATACCCTGTGGCATGATGAAGATCGAGGAACCATTGAGAAATTGTCTGTCAGCTGAAAAACCAATTAATACTAACTGCAGTGAGGAAGAACTGCCTACCAAGATAGAAATTGAGGCTGTGAAGTCAGTTACAGATGTCTTAAAGGGATTTTTTTGGGTTTTTTTTCCGGTCATTTTCAACTTGAACTTAAACCATAGCTACTGGGGAAGAGCTGCTTCATCTTTTATTTTTCTGCACCATCAATCCCCCAGCGTTTTCACCACCAGCTTAATGAATTGCAACTATCAAGAGAGCTCATCCGCTATGTAATTTGTCTTTTTTTGTTCCCTTCGCTAAACAGGCAGGAAAAATGTTTTTAATTTGCAAGGCTGAATAAATACCTACTGTGTTTGCCAAGACTTTATTGACATTCATGGCTGTCCACAAAGCTGACTGACTTCTCAGAGGTGGTTTATCTCCTCCAGAAAAAAAACCTGCCCAATCAAGAAGATGTTAATCTTCCTTAATAAAATAAAATAACAATGAAAAGCAGCAGTTCAATAAATAATACTGTGGCTAGTGAAAGCCCTTCAGCCAGGCTATGGTCCCAGAGCAGATTTCTGTTGACAGCAAGTTCACTTCGCCCTGGGACACCCTCTGGCGCTCGCTGCTGCCTCTGATGCTGCAGGTCACGTCACCTTCAGGTGTACCCACAGAGCTGCCCGCAGGCCATGCTATAAACAAGCTCACTCAAATGGTTCTAATTCAGAGGAAAAAAAAAAGTGTCTCTTTTCTTGACCGAGAAATTTTCAGCGTGGTCTTCCACAACGTCAGGAACGAGATGGCACTGCATTGCTGCTGAGCTGGAAATGAATGGCTGGGGGTAGGCAGAAACGCATTAGGATGGCACTGCGTAAGACATGAACTGTGGAATTACACCTTGGATAGCATCAAATCGCATCTCCCTGGCTCAGCTGCTCATGAGGAGTTGAGATGAGTTTCAGCCTGCAATGAAACAGAGCTCTTGAACTTTCACAAGAAAAATAAATCCACTGAACTCTGAGATTCTTACTCAAGTTTTAGTAGTTTCTTATACAAGGTCCAGCTTTCCCTATTGGCCTGCTGCCTGGATTTTTCAATTCAAATTATTCTTGCTGAATAATTTTATCTTAAAATTGGCAACGTGCAAGAAACAATCAAAGCCTCCACAGCTGGAATTTAACATGACCAGACGGTCTGTAGTGGCTTGACATAAACAAGTAAGAAGAAAAAGCATTTGGGATAGGAAATTAATGACATAATAAACCATTACTGTCAAAATTCCCTATACTGATGACAGTCCTTCACATACCTCACTTCCCTTCCTGTGCCTTCGTTAGCTGTATTGGGAAGAGCTACCGAGTGAGTGATCTGGGGAACATTCCTCTGGAACAAGCAAGCAGCCCTTGAATAAAGACCGCTACTTCCCACCAGTGAAACATCCATACCTGTTACATATGCACAACACGTTTTTCGTTTTAATTTCTGAAGCTTCTCAAAGCTTCTAACAGGAAAGGGCTGATGGCTGATGCTGCAAGGTATTCATAGTATCAGCTGATACCAAGGAGGGGAACAGATGTGCTATACCTCAGAAAAACCAGCCTCTGCCAGGTACAATTTTCTCCGTTTATTTCTGAAGCAATTCGTTATTGACAGGTTTGTCCTCAGAATCTGAAAAAAAACCACAACCAAAACCAAAGCCGACCAAAAAACCAAAACCAACAAACCCAGAAGCTGTTTGAATTAGTCCCCTCTCTGTGTTGTTCTTCAAAGAGATAAACTAAAATGCAATTTCATAATCACATAATCCCAGACTGGTGGGGGCTGGAAGGGCCCTCTGGAGCTCACCCCGTCCCACCCCCTGCTGGAGCAGGCACCCCCAGAGCAGGGGCACAGGGCCGCGTCCAGGCGGGGGGTGAATGTCTCCAGGGAAGGGACCCCACAGCCTCTCTGGGCAGCCTCTGCCACTGCTCTGGCACCCTCATAATAATTCTTCTCTTCCTCCAGCCTCTTATACAGGCTTTTAGACAAGTTACTGCTCCTCAAAATCTGAACTTATGTGAGTGTATTTACAGTCAGAACAGGCAATCAAGGTTTACCACTGAACCCCATCACTACAATACAGGTATCATATTCCCTATGGAAGGAGTAATTTTCGATTGGAGCTTCAAAATTCATCAAAGGAAAGCGCTGTCTCTGTTTCATACAGAAGTATGTGCGTAAACGCTCCTTCTAAGATGTATCTAAATCGGTCTGCAGACCTCTGGACAGACTACCTTGAGCTCCCATCCACCTACACGCTGACTCCACGGCAGCAGTGTGCCCCCATGCCACGGGGAAATAATTCTTTGCAGAGGAAGGATCTGTAAATAGCAGGTGCCAGAGAATCACCTACTGCGTAGAGCAATATCCTTGACGTACAAATTGTCTAAGATTTACTCTGAATTCTGTTTTGAAACCTCTTCAGGCTGCTATTGCGGATTATTAGGAAACAGAAATCCTAAAAATGTAAAAGCAGGCTTATCAAGCTGGGAGAAAAACAGTAAGATGTTTTTGTGACAAAGGCTTCATTATATGAATTATGCATTACCAAAAACTGACTTCAATTTGTATGGGAGGAGGGAGATTTCTGTGCATCCAAATTCAAGCCCAACAGGCACAAGCTGCACTGCAGGGAATTATATGCAGTCCTGTACACACGTTATCAATTTGAGTATCTCACTCTCCTTTTTGCCTATTATTTTGAGTTAATTGCGAGAATTTGAGGCAGAAAACAGCGAAATAACCCATTAACCCCTTGAGATCAGTCATCACCAAATTCAGAAAGGGCTACTGAAACGGTAAGGAAGCAGGAACAGTCCGGCTTCAGCCTCGTCCCTCTATTTCTGTCTGTGTTCCCATCTTGTGCCCATCACCATAGCAGCTGACTGCTCTTCTGTCAAACAGCAGACTTTGGGTCAACAGGGGCAGGAATACAGGGCTTTTTTCCCCCAAGGTCATCACAATTTGCTGGGTAAAAGCAGCAGAAGTTATACTTTAGAAATCGTACAGGACAACCATAACGAGCAACATAATTCTCTGTTGGTTTCTAAGGTGTGATAACAAAGGTAACATGAACAGTTACCCACAACAAAACTCACTGCTTCTTGTCCAGGTCTTTACATTATAAAAACTTTAGTTTTCATCCCCACCGTGGTCTTGCATATGCAGTAGCATCTCTCTGGGATCTGGGAGAAAACAGATGATCATCAGGAGGGGAAAAAAAAATAAAAATTCTTCAGTTTGAAGGATTTTCTCTGACTTAAAGCTTTTGGAAGCTGAAGAGCGATGAGCATCATTTTTAGAAACCACCCTGCCAACGTAGCTGTTACATAAGTTTCAATAGAAGTGCTAATCCCAGCGCTGAGCAGAAATGCCCCTGTCATGAAGCACTCAGAAACTACACCTACTGTTTATATTCTTGTGCCGTGCATTGTATCACATCCACTTATGTCTCTACAAAGTGAGCTCTTAAAATCAGGCACTTGTAAACTTTTTTGCCCCTCTGTTTATCTTCAACACGGGATTCATTTACATTGCTACATAAACGATCATGTGAATTTGTCTGTTAAGAGGATGAAAGGTGACCTAGAAAGAATTGCTCTTAAGCATCTTTTAAAAATAACAATAAGCACACACGAAAACATTTACTTTTCTGTATTTTTTTTTCTGGTATAGCACAAACTCAAATTCTGACTACTTTGAAAGACACCACGATTACTGAAGAGGAAGTGAAATTAAAATCGTCACACAGAACAAAAAGAGAGCAATTAAGAGGGATAGGAAATTCAATCTGACCGCTCCAAGTGTGTTGGTTTTTAATCCCAACTGAATTCCCACACCTGAAAAACAGACTGCAGACTATCTTTTAGCTGAAGACAAATAATCTTTACTCCTCCCATCATGTATGACACTGCAAAAAAAACCCTAAAAGCCAAGCCAGAGACATTTTCAGCGCAAAACAAACCACCTTTGAACCCTTCTTTGTTACGCTGAAGAAGGAAAGAACCAGAAATAAAATTTTTAAAGATATCCACTTCCTATACAGTGCTGTGGTACCGCGACAAACACAACCTATGCCAGATATATTCACACTACAAACCTCACAGCAGGAAAGATAACCAGTGCAGAGAGCATATTCTACCAATTTACCGGAAACAGAAATTATTTACCTTTCAGGTTGTACCTATTTATAAATAGGTTTTCCCTCAAACAACATGTTCCTCCTTTGGCATACGCGGGGGGCTTTCATGAGATCAGCACCTGGAATTTATAAGACGGTTTATTTAGATGCGTGTTTGCATTTCCACTTCAGCTTCCCCTTACAGAAGCAGAAAAAGGTCACACGGCTACGGTACGTTTTTACCAGTTTGGTCCCATTTTGGATCACCTTGTTTTATCACAGAATGAAACAGCATCGCAGAAAGGCAGGTCGAGGCTGACGCCTGCCAGCGCCGCAGGGGAGGCCCTGCAGCAGCTCCCCGGGCGCTGCCAGGGTTGGCATCCCAGAGCCACGCAGACCCTCCAGGACCTGCCCACCTCCTCGCCCAGCTGAAGAAACACAATCGCCCGGCAGTTACGCATTCCCCTCTATTTCTGCATCTTTTTGGTTAGGCCAGGCTATGTCACCTGATTAAAGAGCTTATTTCTTCTGGCTTTGAAGAGAGAGGGATGAGAGATTTAGCAAACGGGTGTACAGACTGATCAGTAGCCTGCAAGTTGTGCTGGAGCCTGGAAGAGCCAGGAGAAGAGAGGGATCTTCACTACATGCTGGACAAGGATGCTTCTCTGCCATCTGGATCAACCAGCGAGCATCTGGCAGTGCTGGAATTGATTACATCTGCCCGACCAAGCACAGCTTTGAATATTTACTGATCCTTACTCCTGAGTCCCTTTTACTACTCAGTTCGTATATTTGCCTACAGTTACAGGACAAAATACATCATGAGGATAAAAACAGACATTGTGCTTCAATAATAAACACTGATGCTGGCATACGCCACAAAAATTATAGAACTAATTAGAGGACCACAACATAATGCTCCACATATTAAACACAGCCAGCGAGAGATGGGGAATAGTGGCTGTTGGATTTTGAAAATAATTTTGTTTTGTGGAGTAGTTTTTGCTTTAATCTACTACAGCTATTGAACAACTTCAGTCACATTAGAAAAATATGTCCCTATCTATCAGAAAAACACTACATATATATAACCATTTTGCTGCAACTTACTTGTGATCTTATTAGTCTCCTCCCCATACCTGGCTCCATCTTTTGAAGGTATAAACGAGGTCAGTTTCTCATAATCTGAGCATTAAAACAAGGAAGGCTGAAGTTCTGTTTCTAGTCTGATTTTCTTTGGTACCCAAGAAACTCCGTTTGTGTAGATTATGAGGCTGTGTAGGTATTTACCTTCCCAGTGGTTTCCAAGGGAGCCACAGTAAAGCTACTGCAGCAAGGCAGAGTCCACAGTCATGGACCAAGACACACCCATCTAGGAGGTTCATATAAAACAGAATAAAAGGAGTTCAGTTTCTGGTTTACTCTGCCTGAGGCAAGGAAGACTGAAAAGACATAAAAAAGAGGATGCATAAGGAATAATGAGGCAATAAAACCTGATATAAAGGCAGATTAAAGAGCCTGACGGCCTACCTACTCGAGACATCACAGGAAGGTAAAGATTTAAAAATAAAAAGGTATTTTTGCGGCATTTAACAGAGGGTTGGCATGGGAGAAAGCTCTTTTCTGTTGAAACTGTACTGAGCTGCAGCTGACTGCTACCAATTCACATGTGCGCGAATCAGGCAGACCTTACTCAGGAGGGAAATAAAGCAATGCAGAGAGATGCCCACCTGGAACTTGACTGCATGGGGGCAATAGACAAATACGTGTTTGCAGAGATCTGGAAGAGAGGAGATGCAGAACGTGCACAGAGAGAATGTCATTGTGCACATTAAGAACATGATTAAGAAAGATCACAATAACCCCCAGAATTAGACATCCAGTCAGGACGAAGTCTTGAGCTGGACAACGTGACTGATGGTGTTGAATGTTTGACCAGTGAAAAAAGGTAAGGATGAAGAACTAGTGCTAGCGTTTGCCTAAGAAAATGCAACTAGAAACCTCAAAGTTTCAAATGAATTCAAGAGGCAGATGTCAGCCTGGGAAGTGGTATAGGACAGAATCACAGAGGAGAACCCCAAAGTGCGAATGACTGGTGTAATCTCCTACTTCTAAAAATGTGGCCATTACTAGACTAAGGAAAACTACAACCAAAGAAATCCTAATGACTTAGTGAAGAAGAGAGTTGGCTCTTTATTCTGTCAGCATTCGAGTTCTCCTATTTGCAACAGACATGATTAAATTAATTCATCAATTAGTAAATGAGTTCAGTTAGTTCACAGCATTTAATTCATTTATTCTACTCTGTAAACAGGCACATCCTAATGTCACTTCACAATATTTTGCAAATTCAATTTATTAGACATGATGGGAAAAGGGGAACCCAAAGGCAGAAATCAAAATTGTAACACAGACAGATGCAAAACTTACTGAGATAATGCACAACATAAAGAGCAGTCAGGATCTGCCAGCAAGGTCCGCTCCCTGCTCAGGTCTGAGATGACACGTGCAGGAACGCGGCAGCTGCCAGCCCATGACAGTGTCCCCACAGCCGCCTCCCTGCAGCTGGACTGGGCTTTCGTTTTGTACTCCCCCTTTTGGTCCCTTGCAAATGGTTTCATCAAGAGATTCCTTTTTCATTCAGCTACTTTAGATTTCTTTGTGGTTTTAACACTGACAAGGAAATTCACTCAAGGCCATACCCACAACTGTATACTGTACAAACTGGATAAAACATATATAATCGATGAGTGGTTAATAAGTATGTACATGTAATGTCGCCGCAGAGGTTCCATCAAAATAAGTTTAAGAAAAAAAGGAGTCTTTAAATGTAAAACCTGAGAGCCATTTGAGCGCAGTATGTACATATGTCTGCACACCAAAGTCCAAGGGGAAATCAGGAGCCAGGAGAAGAGCTCTGACCGGGTGTGGGATGGTGGTGTCAGGCAGCACAGGCAGGATGCACGTGCGCCAGTGCGAAGATGGGAGCAGCACTGTTAGATATGATCTGCCTCTCAGCAACGCTGACTCTTTTACCAGCTTCCTTTCAGCACAGAGAGAAAAAAGCGACGGACGCTCACTTAGCCAGGAAAGGAAATCAGCTGAACCATGATAACGTTAATAGACTACTATTAAACCCTCATTAACAGGAAAATTAAGTTAGACTTCTATCAATAACAAGGCATGGAAGTTTTTCTTGCATCAGCACAAAACACACATGCCTGGAGCTTAGGGCAGCCCAGTTTTCCTGCTCAATGGGCGACTCAGCACTGAGCAGCAAGACACTGCTGTCTCTGCAGACGGATGCCCAACGAGTGTCCCTTGCCATGAGGCTGGGGGGCTGAAGGTGTTGGCCACGTGGCTTGTCCTGCCTATATTTTGGCAGAATTTAGGTGCCTGGAGCCCAACGTAATAAAACTCTCTATTCAGTAGCTGCTTGGGCATCAGCACATGCTATATTAGAGCCTGATATTACTTGCAGTTCACAATCAAAGGTGTCCCGCTTGAGGTGAGGGAATCTCTTCTCACCTAGATTCTTCTGTGGTCCATTTAGGCAAAAAGCAGCCTAAGCACTGTGTAAGTCCCCTGAAAAATCCCAAACCCCACCAAAATCCCTGCCAACACCATCGCTCTTTCCAGAAAAGACTATCACAGAATCCCAGGTCGGAAGGGACCTCAGGGACCATCTAGTCCAACCTTTCTAGGACAAGCACAGACTAGACAAGATGGCCCAGCACCCTGTCCAGATGACTCTTCAAGGTGTCCAACGTGGCCGAGCCAATCCCTTCCCTGGGGAGATTAGTCCCATGGTGACTGTCCTCACCGTGAAGAATTTCCCTCTCGTGTCCAATCAGAATCTCCCCAAGAGCAACTTGTGTCCGTTCCCCTTTGTCCTCTCCATGGGACTCTGTGTAAAAAGGGAGGCTCCATCTTCTTTGTAGCCACCCCTTAAGTACTGGTACATGGGGATGAGATCCCCTCTGAGCCTCCTTTTCTCAAGGCTGAACAAACCCAGCTCTCCCAGCCTATCCTCGTATGGCAGCTTCCCAGTCCTTTGATCATCCTGGTGGCCCTTCTCTGGGCCCCTTCCAGCCTGTCCACATCCTTTTTGTATAACGGGGACCAGAACTGCACACAGCGCTCCAGGTGTGGCCTGACAAGCGCTGAGTAGAGTGGGGTAATGACTGCTTTATCTCTGCTGGTGATGCCCTTTTTGATGCAACCCAGCATCCCGTTGGCCTTCTTGGCCGCAGCAGCCACTGTTCGCACATGTTGAGCTTTCTACCCACCCGGGACCCCCAGGTCCCTTTCCACAGAGCTGCTCTCCAGCCAGGTGGATCCCAGTCTGTGCTGCACTCCCGGATTATGTTTTCCCAGGTGCATGATCTTACACTTCTTCTTGTTGAACTTCATAAGGTTCTTGCTGGCCCACTCCTCCAGCCTATCCAGCTCTCTCTGCAGAGCAGCTCTCCCTTGTGGAGTGTCTGCTTCCCCACTCAACTTGGTGTCATCAGCAAACTTTGTCAGGCTACACTTGATGCCGTTATCCAGATCACTTATAAAGATATTGAATAACATCGGGCCCAATATTGATCCCTGGGGGACCCCACTAGTGACAGGTTGCCGCTTGGAAAAGGAGCTATTTACCACCACCCTTTGGGTGCGGCCTGTCAGCCAGTTCCCCACCCACTGCACAGACCCCTTGTCTAGGCCATAAAAGCACAGGAGCACTGGTGCTCACTACCGGCACTGGAGTCTGCACAGTGCAGCACCACCCCGAAAGCAGGAGAGCCCCCTTCTATGTCTTCTTCATAATCCCAGCAGTGTTCCCCCAGCCTTTCCAGTCTCATTCTGTCCCGTTCCCTTTCTGCTGAAAACTGAGCTCTATTCTGTGATGCAACACTTTGTCACAGCAGATGTAGGAAGCATGTCCTCATTCTGGCCCAGGCGGTGAGTTCTACACTCAAGGGCAAAAAAATCTGGCACGGAGATAGAAAGTGGGCAGCTACGTGCTTTAAAGAAAAAAAAATTCAAAACCAGCTCAGTAATGGATATTTCAGAAGAGTGGATGTTGCATGTCCAAGGGGACATAGCTAAGCATCGCTTTGATCTGAAGCTTAAAATACACAGCCTTCCTGTGCTACTTCTGTATTTCTGTGGAAAACTGGTAATATTCTGGATTAAAGCTGGTGTTTTGGAAAAAAATTAATAATTAAAATAATTTTTGGAAGTGCTTACAAGGATAGTAACACAGGGAGAAGACAAAATTGATTCAGACTACAGTATAGCACTGAAATAAGACAAGGAATGACTATGATTACATTTGAGGTACTGTAATTTAAGACAAACCGTAGCAGAACTCTGGCTTCTTAATTCAATTACTAATCATTATGTCACACTTTACAGACTCCTCACGGATTTCCCTCCTAACAGCCCCTGCTTTATCTGCATTTTTTTGCAAAAGAAATTACAGTAAGTTATGCTACAAGGGAGTAATTGTGTCAGGGGTTGGCGAGGAATATATTCACTTGCATTTCCAGGCTGCAGCCGTCCTCTGTTCACTGTACTCCCTAAAACATAAAACTGAGAACCGCACTCTGCTTTCAAGGGCCATGAAAGTTATTATGTTTCCAGTTAAGATGAGGATAATGTGTATCATCTATGGATGTGACAGGATAGGTTAAAGTAACTAAAACAGCCGAAGTAAATATGCAAACTGCACTTCACAAACCTACAAAATAATGCAGACACAAAGCAGGAAGTCAGAAGTCTGACAGACATGGGAATACAGGTTATGAAACTGTGAAAACTAATTTAAAGCTGTAAAATTAAACCCACACAACAAATACTTCTTTTCCTTCTCCTTAAGTATATCTCCCTCACTTCAAGTGCCAATATTACTAATATATTGCTTTGTGCCATTGTCCATGACTAAGAAAACCTTTCTTTAAATCTCATCTCTGTGGGAGGGGCCCAGTACCCCGGTCCCAAGGACTTTCAGATGCAAGGCAATGGAGGGGAAGCGTTGGCTACACTGCCCCCATCAAACCACTCTTTTTTTCTCCCCGAATCCAGAGTACTGCATCCTAAAAGAGGGATGCTGAGCGTGTCATCAGATTCACTTCTCTGAATCCCCGCCAGCACTACCTGCTCTTTGAAACAGCCTGCGGAGAAGATTTCCAACACACCATGAGTCCTGCGTGACTCTGCCTCTGACCCTTCCTGTTAGGGACTCATAAGCAATGGGCTTTATCTCATTAACTCAGTGGTTTTTAGGAAACTACTTTTTCCTGCCAGTTTTTAAACCCAGAGGAATTTTCTAGATGTGCAGTGACAGCGCATGAGTAAACTTTCCTCATTAAACTACCAGGGAGTCATAAAACAAAACAAATTGTTCAGCTTCCCAGTGTTTTTCCGATTTGCTTTCCCTTTCCAAGCCCTGTAGTGCTCACAAACATCTAAACTATCTACGTGACGTCATTTATAGTCAGAATCCTTAAAGGAAACAACATGTCCTTAGCTTGTTGCTCAATCCTCTGGTATTCTTGCAGTCATTTATTTTTGCCCCAGGGTTGTTTCAAGTTTTTTTCTTTTTTTTTTCTTTTTTTTTTAATCAAGAGCTAGCTGTGCCCATGTGAAACGTTTGCCTCTGAAGTCCGCCATCAAAAGCTCGTCTGGCAGGAGAGAAGGAGCTGTGCTACGTTCGCTGCTGCCTGGCAGTCCTTGGTACGTCTCTTGTCTTCATGCCAAACGCTCTCTGTGCCCACGGCCGAAAAGCAGGGTGGTGCAGTGCGGGAAGCCGAAAAGATGTGAAAGACGAGAACAAACCCTGCTCTCCCACGGCAGGGCTTTGCATCTGCTGCCGCGACAGCCACGCTTGTTGCTCCTCCTCTGCTTGAAAAATGGTCCTCCGAAGGGAAACAAGATATTTAGCCTGAACTTGGGAATACAGCTTTTTTTTTAATGTTTGCCTTGGGGCAGGCTTGTGGTAAGAAATCACTCCGTACCTCTTCTAAACAGAAGCAGGTAGCTGTGTTTCTGGAGTGCCTTTGATGTCAGCAGGCAACAGGTTCTTTATCCCATTTTGAAATCCAGGAGTCAAACTATACAACATATAGCCTGATGATTCAAGGAATACTTGGAAAGGCCACGATTTCTACAGCAGTTTGTGAGAATGAGGGACAAGACTCCGTCTCCTGCACTTCCGTTCAGGATGAAGCAGCTTGTCCTCAGTGCTGATACAGAGGTACCTTCCTACCCAGCGTCGTACCCACGATTTCAGAAACTAAATCCTATAAACATCTTCTTGTATCCCCCACCAGCACACAGAGTATCTCATATGATAACTCGGATATGGAGAACATACACAGCAGAGATATGGAGAACGTACACTGTGCGGGTGCCAGAGCAGGGGCACAGGCTGCCCAGAGAGGCTGTGGGGTCCCTTCCCTGGAGACATTCACCCCCCGCCTGGTCGCAGCCCTGTGCCCCTGCTCTGGGTGTGCCTGCTCCAGCAGGGGGTGGGACAGGGTGAGCTCCAGAGGGCCCTGCCAGCCCCCACCAGTCTGGGACTCTGTGATTCTGTGATACTGTGAGATGACAAGTCTCACAATTTTAAAAACAGAAGGAAAAAAAAACCAACAAAGCACAACAAGAGACCAAGCTCAACTCTGAGAGATGGGCAGGTTT